>NC_087461.1:19093787-19396818 GCF_036321535.1 Camelus dromedarius
AGTTCAATCCCCACCCTGGCCATCTTGGTTTTATTACCTGCCCTACTTCACTTGATTCTTCAGTCATTTCAGTTACAAATATGCCCATCTCCCTAGCCAAAAACTAAACAAACAAAGGCTTTTTCATCTCTGTCCCTCCTCAAGCTTCTGCCCCCGCCAGCCACCTTCATTTCCTCCCCTCCCCTTTCCTACCCCATGGACTGTGCGGTCGGGCTCCCTCTCCCCTCCCCTCTTTCCCCGAGAGCACAGCAGACTGGGTCTCCTTGCCGGCCTCCACGAGGCTGACTGCAGCATCTGATGGCAGCCACCACCTTGCCTGGAAACTTGCACTTCTCTTGATGGTTTTCCTCCTGGTTCTTCTTGCTCTAACACAGAGACGCTTGACCTGCAGAAGTCGTGCCAGAATCGAAAGGTACTAAGGACCCAGAGGTAGACTTTTCTGACCCACCTTTCACCCCATAAAAATGCAGCTGGCCTGTGCCCAGAGCTCTCCTGGGGCACTGTCAGAGCGAGAGCTGACTCATCTAGCGAAATGTTGAAATTAAGGTGGTAATGGGTGAGTTATTTTGCTATTTTGATAATACTCTTGAACGTGGATTATAGTGGGAGGGGATAGTGGGGGAGCAGGGATCGGGTAGAAGAGGAGGGTGGGGATATATTATTGAGGATCTAAGCATTTTAGTGACATTTAAGTTTGTATTTTTACTTTCCTGTTAATCAGTGTTTGATGGTGTGTTTCAGTTGACCGGCCCATTGGCACCAAGTGATCACCAACTTTTAGTGCAACATTTCCCAAATGAAATTTACTTTTCAGTGTTTCAGAGAATTCCTGCTGTCAACGTGAGTCTCTTTCTTCCTCACGTTGGGAAGTGCCGACCCAAGGAATGAGCATCTTTGAGATGTGAGTGCTGTGTCTCTTCCTAGCAGTGTCAGACAGAAATGAAGACCTCAGTCCCGCCCTCAGTCTCATAGGCTCATTACGAAAACATCACAGGAGCACTTGAAAAATTAATTATAAGCACGAAGCAAGTGTGTGAGACATGTCACAAAGTGGTATGTTATGAACTGATGCAGACAACACTTTCCACGGGAAATCTGAGGCAGGAAGGCTGTCCCAGTGTGGGAATAACAAATGCAGATTTCCTCGGCTGGGGGCTGGGCTGGTGGTGCTGCTGGCCTGGGAGTGGAGCTGGAGCCTTGGATGAAGAGTAAGAATTGTGGATCCAGAGAAGAAAGAGAGAGAGAGATGCTTGGTAGGGAGGAAGTCCAAGAGCCTGCAAAGTCCTGAGCCTGGGGTTGGGATGAGACTGGACTGAATGGAGGGTTCTGGTGGGGACACAGTGGAAAACACTTGGCTACCTGCTCTCCAACTGAGCACATTTCCGGACCATCAACACAGCAAGGACACCAAACATTTTTGTTTAAGAATTTATTATTTGATATTTTTAAAACAGCATCAAAAGACATTATGGGAAACGTCAGAAGAGAGTTGGACAATGTTAAATACTCAACATCTGTGGAGGGTGGAGGCGGACACCACAAGCATGCCAGCGCGCAGGTCCTCCGAGGGTCTAATGCAGCCTCTCAGGAGAAGATTAAGTTGGGGCCATGTTGGGGGAGACTTGAATGCCAAGTGGGGCAGGGAGGCTCTGCACGTCTTGCTGTGCAGAGGGTCCAAGGGTCATGACGGCCTGAAATTCTCGGGGACCCTGCGTTACTTGCCGAGTCTAACCCGCGGTCTCAGGTCCTCTGCGGCGCAGGGCACGCGCACCAGGACGCACACGTGACAGGGTCCTTTATTGCTGGGATCGTGCTGCTTCATTTCATTGCCGCTGTCGGAAGATATCATGTCCGCTCGCACGCAGACTTTCTTGCAGAATATTCCCCCAAACCACCAAGGACGTTTATTGCTTTTATTAACTTGACAGTCTGGAGACCGTGTGTATACAACTTTCTTCTCTTTCCTCCTGGATAGTGGGACCCTACCTTGCTGTTGTCACCTATACCCACATGGTGCCTGGGACAGCGAAGATCTGGTAACATGATGCCATGAGTCGCAGCTACTGTGAAATGAGTGAGGGAATGAATAATGAACCATTAAGGAGGATTCGTGCTCAGAGAAGCTATCCTCAAGTTGTCAGTCAACCTGGATGACTGCTGGGTCTCTTCCAGCTCTAAGAACTCTCCTTAGACTGGGGAGGGGTCGGGGGAGGACATTCAAGTCTCTGACAGGTCTCGAAAGAGATCCACCTTCTCCCCTTTCCCTGGAGGTCTCTTAAAAAGATCCTGTTTCTCCAAGCCTCAAGGAAGAAGGTTCTTTCCGCTGGCCAACTCAGCTCCCTCCAGCTGCAGTTTCAAGTGAGTCCATCTATTGGGTTCTTCAGGGAAAACAGCTCTTCTTGGGTCAGGGTGAAACTGTGGCTAAGGCCGGTCTAGGAGTAAAGTCCACAGAGGGACCTGGTGGGGCAGAGAGGAACGGCGCTTACAGAAACACTGTCAAGGTGAAGAGGGTCTGCAGGAGGCACAGAGCACCCCAGGGAGTCACTCAGAAAGAGACCCCCCCGGGGCCCTGCTCCAAGGGGGGCTGCTCCAGTTATCTGGTCATCTGATGACTGGGCCCTGCACACGCTCCACGGAAGATGGGGGCAAAGCAGCCACAGGTGAGCCACTCCCGCCACCACTGGATGGAGGGCGTTTAGCGCCTGTGAGAGCAGCAGAAGCAGAGAGGGGAACCGGAAGTCATCGCACCCGCGTGAGGGAAAAAGGGACAAGCATCATACTGAGACCCATCTTTTTTAGGCTGATTTGCACAAAGGTGGAGACAGAGAAAAGCAGTGGATGGTGGGGTTTGGTCCTGGGAAGGGCCCAGCCTGACATGTGGCCAGGGGCAGGAGACTTAAAGGGAACCCCAAACCAGAGAAGGTGGAGCTCAGAGGCAAAAGGAGGGAGAGGCCATAAATTGGAGTGAAGAGAGGAGAAATTGTGCAAGCAGCCCCCTGAAGTCTTCAAGAGGATGAGGAAGCAGTGTGCCAGTCCCTGGGTGGAGCCTCAGTCCTGCTCTGCCTCTGAATTACTGTGTGAGTGTGTGTTTAAATAAAGAGAGTGATTTTCCTGCAGAAATGACTGTGTATGTCCAGCATTGACCATACGGTATATCACAGATGTTTGTTAAATGAATGAATAATAATAGCTAATATTTATTGCACTTATTGCTGCTCTGTGCTTTATATGAATGATTTCCTTTAATCCACATAGTCATCCTCTGAGGCTTTTTAAAAGCCCTCTTTTATGGATGAAAAAAACCAAAACAACACAACTGAGGCTCGAATAAGGGAAGTAACTTGTTCAGCTACTAAGTGAGTCTACTACCTTTTTGTTTTATTCACTAGTCTGCTGTATTTTTTTTAGATTCCATATATCAGTGATATCATACAGTACTTGTCTTTCTGTGTCTGACTCATTTCACTTAGCATAATGCCCTCCCAGTCCATCCGTGTTGCTGCAAATGGCAAAAGTTCATTCTTTTTTACGGCTGAGTAATATTCCTGTGTGTGTGTGTGTGTGTGTGTGTGTGTGTGTGTCTGTGTTTACATCTTCTTTATCCACTCCTCTGTTGATGGACACTTAGGTTGCTTCCATGTCTTGGCAACTGTAAATAGTGCTGCTATGAATATTGGTTGCATGTATCTTTTCAAATTAGTGTTTTTGTGTTTTTTGGATATTTACCCAGGAGTGGAATTGCTGGGTCCTCTGGTAGTTCTGTGTTTAGTTTTTTGAGGAATCTCCACACTGTTTCCCACAGTGGCCGCACCAATTTGCATTCCCACCAACAGTGTAGGAGGGTTCCCTTTTCTCCACAGCCTCGCCAGCTTTTGTTATTTGTGTTCTTCTTGACGATGGCCATTCTGACAGGTGTGAGGTGACAATTCTGGCGACATCCTCAGCAGCATCCCGTAGTGTCACAACCAGCAGATTGCAGTTTCTGTCTTCAGACTCCCTGCTGGCCCGTTCAGACCTGCGGCACCAGCAACAGAGACATCCTCCCGGGGCTGGAAGCCGACGAGGCCCCGCCGGACAGAAAGGGCCTTGATCGCTCCTGCTGCTCCTGCCACTTCCTCAGGGCCAAACCCCGGAATAAGGGCAGCCGTGGTGGGCTGCAAAATGCTGCCCAGCTAGCATCACGGTTGGAGGTATTGTTCCCAGTGGGCGGGGCCTGCCGGGGGGAGGGGGCAGAAGGATCCAGTCACCTGGTAGAAAGCCCTGAACAGACCAAAGGATTACATATATATGTATGTATATATATGTGTGTGTGTGTGTGTATATATACGTATGTATGTATGTGTATATATATATATATGACTCACTATGCTGTACACCAGAAATTAACACAATGTAAATCAACTATATTTCAATTAATAATAATAACAACCCAAGAAGAAAACAGGTAGAAAATGGCAAACGCTTCAGAGGTATTAAAAGGTGCCAATCAAGGGAAAGCAGCCTCCCCGAAGGGACAGCCGACTCTGTCGACTTCCTGGACTTGCTTTTTCCATCCCAACAAGGGCTGTGGTCCCTACTCCAACCTGAGTTCATCCGTCCTCAGAGCAAGGCCTCCCCGGGGCCAGAAGGGGAGCATAGAGAAAGCATGTAATGAGCGGGAGGGAGGAGGGGGGTCAGGGACGGAGAGAGGGCGGAGGAAGAAGGGAAAGCGATTTTGCATCTGCGGAGAGAAACCGCCTTCCCCGCCCAGGTTTTGGCTCCAAGCCCCGCCCGCCGGGAGTTGGGCAGAAACGAGGTCGCAGGGCCAAGAGAAGCGGGGTACACGTCCTCCACCGAGTGTGCCCCGGGGCTGAGGCTCACGGCGGCTCCAGTTTGCGGGAGGGTATGCGGGAAGAGGTGCGGGGGGGATGGGGGGGCGCGAGGAGGGAGCAGCCGCCACGCCCGGCGCTCGGGCCCCCGGCCGGGATCCTGCAGCACAGGCGGAGTGTGTTGTTCTTACCGCAGACCAGAACTATGTTCCCTTTTGAAACGGTTGGCTCCACAGCTGTCTGAAAATCCCCTGGTACTTGGAGACAAATGGTCCAAGTCAGGCTGCGCTTACGGCCGGGGCTGGGGCCGGGCCGGGCGGGAGGTGTGACTGATGTGGGCCCCGCCCGCGGGCCCATCCATCACCGCTCAGCCCGGTTCCCCAGGGGGGTTGCCGGCTCTCCGAAGATATTGTTTACATGAGAACGTGACCGGGAAACTTCCAGAAAAAAAAAAAACAAACATTTGATGGAGCAGATGGGCCGCCTGGCCCCTGCTTCAAGGCCCCCGGTGGTGCGCTGAGCCCAGTCCCCGAGGAGATGCTGAGGACAGTCCCCGAAGTCGGAGGTGTCCCATCTCAGCGGGGAGAGAGGAGGACCGCTCACCTAAATGGCTCCACGTTCCTGTCCCAGGTGGTTGCCACTGGACCTCACAGACCCCCTCCTCCTCAGAAGTCATGTGAATTCAGTCACAGTCACCTGCCAACAGGATTTTTTCATTTTTCACCTCAGAGCTGAGATGGCTCTGCCCAGCAGGGGCCAGGCTGGCTGGGGAGGGGCAGGAGGCCCTGAACAGAGGGAGGAGCATCTGGGGAGCCCCGAAGTCAGGAGGAAAGGGCAGCCCCAGGGGCCCACGGGGCCGGGAACTCCCAGCTGCTGCAGCTGACAGGTTTGGCTAAAGAAGGCCGTGCACCTGTTTAATCTTGAGAGCAAGACAGCCAAAAAGTGTTTACTCTGACACGCCCCATTAAATATTCCTGGAATCCAAATGCAAAAGGGAAAAATAAACCACTTTGATGTTGCAGGCCAAAGATGAGCTGGGGAGGGGGTGGGGGGCCAGGTACAGCTGGGCAGCCTGGGCTGGGAGGTTCCCTCCCCCGGATGCGTGGGCGGAGCTCCGGGGCGGGGCGGGGATGCCACGCCGGCCCTCCCCTGCCCCCTCATTGGGCGAGTCCGGGCATCAGATGGTCCTTGGATCTGAAGGAAGTCGGGGGAGAAGGGTGGTGTCTCGGGCGCAGCTGCGCCTTTGCTGAAGGGGGAGGAAGAGCCCTGGGCCCGCACCCGGGTGGGTTGACTTCCTGAGAACTCAGGCCACCCTGGGTCTCTAGAAAAGCAAATGGAGACGTGGTTCTGGCAAGGCTCTAGCCGCTCTGAATGCTGTGGCTGTATCAACTCATTTCTTCCTCACAGCAAACCCGCAACGTGGGTCTCATTATCACCCCATACTACAGATGAGAACACCGAGGCACAGAGAGATCAGTGATTTCCGCGGGTTCACAGTATGGGAGTGGCAAGGCTAGGATTTGAACCCACGGTCTGGCTCAGGGTCCCGGCTGTTACTCAGGACGCTCCACTGTCTCTTTAACTGCATTTTAAAACGATCTATTCCCCACCCAAGAGGCGTTTGCAGACCACACCCCGTCCAGGCTGGCTGTCATCAACCCCGGGAAAAAAGGTTGTGACTTCTGTCCAGGCAGAGCCCTTCTGCCCACCTGGACACCCCTTCCCAGCCCAGGGCCTGCTTCCTGTGTTGTTCCCAAAAGAAAAGTTTTTTTAAAGCCCGATTGCCATTCAGAGTGAACATGGGAAAAGTATCCCGGGCCTCCCACTGGCTAGAGCCAGGATTTAGTGCAATTCACGAATGGCGGAGGTCGTCGTTTCTTTAAGGGGGGCAGGTCAGGGACTAGGGGGCTGGGCGGTGGGTGATCCGCTCTTCTTACCCCCTAGGAACCAGACACCACTCCCCCGCATTTCTTGAGGCTCTCTTTTTTTCCCCTGAGGCCCCAGCTCATCTTCTCTCATCTGAACCCTGGGAAAAAGCCTTTTTGACCCAACCTTAACTCTCACCATCTGCTGAAAATGTCCAGATTACTGAACATGGAATACGGACTCCCTTGCCCCAAGTGACTCATCCAGCCTCCTCATTGTTCCCAAGAATATCTTTCCAGAACACAAAGCAGATTAAGTCTCTCTCCTGATGAAAACACTTTAAAATCTGGTGGGGGCAGCTGCCCACAGGGTACAGCCCCAATGTCTTGGGATGTCACATGAAACCCTCCACAGTCTGGCCCAGCCTACTGGCCTCTGCCTATTTGATCCAGCCAGAGCAGAAGCCATCATCAGGTCCAGGCATCAGTTAAGCTGCTTTCCCTGCTCCGTGACTCCTCAGTCTGGTACACAGTTCCTGATCGTCCCTCAAAGCCCCATTTGAACATCTCCTTCCAGGTCTATGCTCGGTTACCTCTCTTCAGGGGCAAACAACAAAAAGCAGCATAATCTGGCACGTACCCCTATCATGTCCCCTCATACCCATGTTCTCCCTACTATAATGAGGTGCTTAAGGGAAGGTGGCTTCATCTTCATATTTCCAGCACCGGTACCAGCAATGCCTTTCCAGCCTGGGAGAGAGAAACATACTGAGCCAATAATACATATTCACTTAACGGTGTGCATGCATGTCTCCAGTTAGCGTGAGCAGAGAAAGCATCCCGAGAGCAATACGGCACGTGGGAGTCTCCCTGTGGCAGAGCGGATACCACATTCTGGGCTCGTCTTGCCCAAGGAGGCCAGGGAGTCAGGCATGGGTTTGGGCCCCTGAGAGGTTTTCAGGGACCTGGTGAGCTTGAGGGCTTTGCAGATGGGTGAAAATAAAACTTTCCCCCGGCCCACCTTCCCAAAGGAACTCATTCTGCCTCCTGATTCATCTGCCCTAGACTTTCCCACTGAGGCTCAGTTCTGGGCACTGGCATCCGCCTCCCTACTGTGCAGAAAGCAGCCCCCGGCGCCCTACTCAGTCCATCACAGGTAACTCAAGCTCATCCCCAACTCCATCTTCCTCCACTGGCAGCATCTTCCCCACCTGCTGCCTTCACCCCAGAGCCTTCTGGTCTACCTCACTGGAAGGACCACAGTACCATAGGAAATACTGGCATGGGAGCCAAATCAGAGTTTAACTTCAGACTCAGCCAAGTCTCAGCGGCCTCATCGGCAAAGAGGTGGTAACAAACTATCCCTGAGGGTGAGTCTGGGAAGTAGAGATAATTCATGTACAGTCTCCACGAGCAAACAGTAGGTGCACAATATATGGTAGCTCTGGGGTGCAGCGGCCCCCTTGCTCTTCCCTTCATGTTGGTGAACATAGTTATTTACGATGGGCTCATGGACCTCTGAGCAGTAGCTCAGGAGGGGAACATCCAGGTCACCACAGCACGAACACGCGGGATGGGGAGCAGCCCTGAGCAGAGCAGGTACCAAACCCTTTTTGTAAGGCAAAATAAAATTATACATACACCTGAATATACCTGGAAAACACTTGGAAGGATAAATTGCAAAATATTAACAGTCATGGGGCTAGGAGAGGTTTTATTTTTGTTGTTGTTGTTGCCTGTTTATCTACTTTTTCTCCCCCCACAATAAGCATGCATTGAGTAACAATAAGGAAAAAAATTAAACCACATATGGTGGAAATCTGCATGCAATATGGGCCTTACATTCAAAGCACCATCTGGGATTTGCGTGTCAAAGAATCCTGGTTTACAACTGCAGATGGCCAAAGCCTCCATGTGGAAGGAATTAGGGTCCCCACCCTCGGAAAGTCCTCGGTGGAGAAAAGCAAACGCCACCCTCAAAGGAGAGGTTCCCACCGGCTACCACTTACTAGAGACGTTTTGCAAATTTGACAGCACTCTTGCTTCAAATAAGCTATCCATTTGCTATGCAGTATTTCGGATTTTTATTTGCGATGTGAAGTTATGTTTTTAATCCACTTGGTGAGCTCTTGGTTTTAAAGAGCACTCTAGGGAAGCTTCTAGAAAACAAAGCCATCTCTGCAGTTCAAACTCTCCTTCCCTGAATCTTACTATTTTACACATTTTTTTTTTTGGCACTTTAGCTGGTTTTCTTGCAACAAGAAATGCTTCCACGTGCTAATAATAAAAACTGGCTCTATTAGGACGAATGCCACCCCGTTGCTTTAGGGAGAAAACTCAGAAGCTGTGACTGTGTCCTTGGCATCGACACCCTGGAAGGCAAGGGAGGTGGTGACATTTCTGTGTCTCTGAAAAGCATATGAAGCAATTTTATGGGGTAGTTTCTCATGAGACCTCTCAGAGTCAGGGCAGTAGACTAAATTAACTCTTGAGAGCCCTTTCAGTTCTGCAAGTCTATCAAATTTATTGACCAGATGCTTGGCTTTTTTTTTTTTTTTAAGTTCCTTAACACTCTACAAAGAAGAGGCTGGAGAAATATTAGGCCTGAGCTGCCTAATGGTTAACAGAAAAATAAGCCATGTTGAGGTGCCGATGATTCAAAATAAGAGTTGTGAGTGGTACTAAATATAATCTCTTTACAAGACAAAGCTATCCTCAAGCTAAGAGACTTTAAAATCTATTTACAAATAAAAATTTTACAGTGGAAAGTACAGCTGATCCTTGAACAACACGGGTTTCTACTGTCTGGATCCACTTATATGTAGTTTTTTTTCATTATATAATACTGTAGTTCTATGCAACCCACAGTTGGTTGAGTCCTCAGGTGTGGAACTTCAGATCCAGAAGGCCCCAGCTGCAAAGTTATACTCAGATTCTCCACTGCATGAGGCCAGTGCTCTTAACCCCCGGGTTGTTCAAGGGTCAACTGTAGATAGTTTTAGGGTTGGTTAATTCAGTTGTGCAATTACATCTCCAATAACTCAGATTCTTTTCGTCTTTCTATTCTGTCTGTGACATTTTGTTCTCCTCATGGTCACAAGATGGCTGCAACAATTTAGAATCGGAAGTCCTCAAGCAGAAACATTCAAAAGCCAATTATGACATCAATCACCAGTGTGAAGAATGGATTTATCATGTTGGCTTAAATGAATCATGACTCCCTCCCTCCTTCGAAACAATGGTCTTGACACTTGAACAAAATCAGGGTTTGGTTAGAAAGAGAAAGGAAAGGCTGGAGGGTGGGCAGTCTACTGCCCAGAGCTGTTACTAAGACGGAGATGAGAAGTATAACTGACAACACTAAATGGTAGCAGATAACAGAGAAATTCACTTATGATTCTGGGAGAGAAATATTTCAAACCTGAAAATCTATATACCTAGCCAAACTACCAATCAAATAGGAGATAAAATAGTTTCAGGTAGGAAGATATCAGAAAATTTATCTTCTATAAACCTTTTTAAAAGTTAAAAAATATTTTGAAGTTGCATTCCATCACAGCAAATAGGAATCCAGGAAAAAGAATACCTATGATCCAGGAAAAGTGAAATTAAGTCAGGAGCATAACCAGAACGAATCTTAGCTGGAAACTGCAACAGGTCTGGGAAACAATGGGTCAAAATTAAAATGAGCAGTATCAAAGGACTCCACCACGCATGTCTTCAAAATGCAAGTGGGTTCCATTCCATAATCCTATGATTAGGAACACAGAAATTTTCCCCCCAATTTTTAAAAATTGGAGTATAATTTATTTACAATGTTGTATTAGTTTCTGGTATACATCATGGTGATTCAGTTGGTATATATATATTTTTAATATTCTTTTTCATTACAGGTTACTACAAGCCTTTGGATATAGTTCCTTGTGCTAGACAGTGGGACCTTGGGGCAGTAAATGTGTCACAGGAGCCTGGACCATCTACTCATACTAGAAAATGCGAAAGGTTACAAAGATCCTTGGAATCAGGCCAACGGGATTAGGGAGTAAATGTGAAGAGGCTTTCATGGTCCAAAGACAGGACAATCTGAACATCAGTAGGAAATGAAATGCGATGGCTTGAAATAAATCAAATACAGGTTCATCATGATACTAAAAGAAAAAGAGACTCAGAGGTAACCATTAGAGGAAATCCACTCAACATTTTTAAAACTGGTAATTAAACAAAGTTTTAAGTAATTAAAAGTCAAGCAATTATTTCTGCTTTTCTTGTATTTGAGGATAACCAGGTAATCAAAGGGGACACTTCTTCTCGTAGAAATTCCAACTATCAAGGGAATAAGGACCGAGAGCCCATCGCTACCCTTGATGAATCATAGGCTCAAGGTGATGGTCATCAGTGGACACTGGAATCATTAAAAAAGGTACAACCAACTCAATAACAAAAAAATAAACAACCTAATCAAAAAATGGGCAGTAGACCTAAACAGACATTTCTCCATTGAAGATATACAAATGGCCAATATGCACATGAAAAAAATGCTCAGTGTCGCTAACTACTAGAGAAATGCAAATCAAAACTACAATGAGGTATCACCTCACACCAGTCAGAATGGCCATATCATTCAAAAGTCCACAAATGATAAATGCTGGAGAGGGTGTGGAGAACAGGGAACCCTCCTAAACTGTTGGTGGGAATGCAGTTTGGTGCAGCCACTGTGGAAAACAGTATGGAGATTCCTCAAAAAACTAAAGATAGACTTACCCTATGATCCAGCAATCCCATTCCTGGGCATATATCCAGAGGAAACTCTAATTCAAAAAGATATATGAACCTCAATGTTCACAGCAGCACTATTTACAGTAGCCAAGACATGGAAGCAACCTAAATGTCCAGTGACAGATGACTGGCTAAAGAAGAGGTAGTGTGTGTGTGTGTGTGTGTGTGTGTGTGTGTGTGTGTATGTATATATATGTATGTATATATAATGGAATACTACTCAGCCATAAAAAAAGAATGAAATCATACCCTTTCCAGCAACATGAATGGATCTGGAGATTATCATACTAAGTGAAGTAAGCCAGAAAGAGAAAGAAAAATACCATATGTGGAATCTAAAAACGAGACAAATGAACTTATTTACAAAACAGAAACAGACTCACAGGCATAGAAAACAAACTTACGGTTATCAGGGGAGAAAGTAGAGGGGAAGGGTAAATTGAAGTCTGGAATTTGCAGATATGAACTACTATGTATAAAACAGATAAACAGCAAGGACCTACTGTATGGCACAGGAAACCATATTCAATATTAACTATATTTAATACCTTGCCTGTAATGAAGAAGAATCTGAAAAAATATGTATGTATAGTTGAATCACTATGCTGTACACCAGAAATTAACACAACCTTGTAAACCACCTATACTTCAATTAAAAAACAAAAAGATACAGCCAGACATGATGTACCAGCTGGTGGAAGTTAACAAAACTATGTCTGAAGTGTTCTTGCCATAAAGTCTGATCTCAGTCTGAGCTAGTCTCTAATCTAACTACCAATTTACAGCAACTACAAGGGAATACAAGGGAAAAACAACTTAGATGACTCCGTTGAGATGCAATTATTTAAATCCCAACCTGTGGAAACTCTACAAATCAAACAATGCTGTTTCTTCAACAAATTACATTGCAATGAGAAGAAAAAGAGGCACGTCTACCAATCACAATGTAAGAGCCATATTTGGATCCTGATTTGAACAAATCAGAAAAAAAAATGAGACTAAAATATACCATAACTGGCTACTGAGGACTTGTTGTTCTGTTTTCTAGATGTGGTAATAGCATTGCAGGTATGTCATATTTTTCATCTTTATTTTTAAGAAATGCATACTGAAATATTTGCAGATAAATTGATACAGCATATAAGATTTGTTTCAAAATAGTTGGTTGAAGGAAGTGAGCGAGGATATGGATGAAGTGAGACTGATGACGGGTTCATGGTGGAAGCTACGTCCTAGGTACAGAGGGGCATCCTATCCCCTTCCCTCTGCTTCTGCGTATGTCTGGAAATGTCCATATTAAAAGTTTTAGAAGATAAACTTTTTAGTGTGTTACCTAAAGCCGAAAACTAACCACTAGAAAATCCAAAAGTGAATCGTAAATACCCACAATCAGGTGACACAGGCAGAGGTGATGGGGGTTAGTGGAAGTGCCCCCAGTCCCTCACCCATGCTCCAGAGGGGACCCCGACACCATCTACACCGGAGAACTGCGGCGCAGACACACGTGGGTGACTTAGAACTGCGGCGGTGAATCTACTAGAGACATGCGAAGGTGTTTATGAGGAGGAGGAAGAGGGGGCGTTCCCGCCTCATTTTATACTATTTTGTCTTGTGTGATGCTTTTCAGTCGAACATGTATTACTTTTTCATTGTGGTAAAATAAACATGACATAAAATTTACCACTTTTACCCATTTTAAGTGTACAGTTCAGGGGCATTAAGTGCCTTCACAATGTTGTGCGACCATCACCACTATTCATTTCCAGAACTTTCTCATCATTCCAAACAGAAACCCATTAAACAGTAACATCCCCCATCCTTAAACCACTGTTCTATTTCCTGTCTCTCTGAATTTGCCTAATTTCAGTGCCTCGTATAAGTGGAATCATACAATATCTGTCCCTTCGTGTCTGGATTATTTCATTTAGCATGCTTCCAAGTTTCATCCGTGTTGTATCATATAACAGAATTTCATCTTTTTTTGGGTTACGATACATATAACATATTTACCATGTTAACAGTTTTTAGGTATACAGTTCAGCGTATTAAGTACATTCACACTGTGATGTAACAATCACCACCATCCATCTCCAGAAATTTTTCATCTTCTCAAACATAGATTCTAGACCCTTAAACAATAATTCCCCACTCCCCTGCTCCCAGCCCTGGAAACCACCATTTCACTTTCCTTCCCTAGGAGTCTGACTGCTTTAGGAAACCCGTATCAGCAGACTCATAAAATATTTGTCTTTTAGTATCTGCCTTATTTCACTTAGCATAACGTCTTCGTTTCACTTATGTTGGAGCACATGTCAAAATTCCATTTCTTTTTAAGGTTGAATAGCATTCCTTTGAATATATATACCACAAGTGTTTTAATCCATTCATCTGTTGACGGACATTTGGGTTGTTTCCACCTTTTGGTTATTGTAAATAATGTTGCTATTAACATTCGTGTGCAAGTATCTGTTCAGATTTTTGCTTTGAATTCTTTTGGGTGTATATCTAGCAGTCAAACTGCTGAATCATATGGTCATTCCATTTTCAACTTTTTGAAGAACTTCCAACCTGTTTTCCATGGCATTTTACATTTTCACCAGCAAATCACAAGGGTCCCCATTTCTCCTCATCCTTGCTATCTTCTGATTTGGGGACAATGGCCATTCTAATGGGTGAAGTGATGTCTTGTGATTTTGATTTGCATTTCCCTAATGACTGGTGATGTTGAACATTTATTCACTGGTTATTTGTATATCTTCTTTGAAATATCTTTTTTGGAGAAATGTCTGTTCAAGTCCTTTTTTTAAAATACACATTTAGATCAAGCTGTTTGCCTTTTTGGTTGCTGAGTTATAGGAGTTCTTTATATATTCTAGATATTAATCCCTTGTCAGATATATAATCTGCAAATATTTTTCCCATTCCGTGGGGGGCCTTTTCACTCTGTTGATTGTGTCCTTTGATAGACAAAAGTTTTCATCTCGAGGAAGTCCAGTTTGTCTATTTTTTCTTTCATTGCCTGTGCTTTTGATGTGATAGCCAGAAAATTATTGCCAAATCCAATGCCATGAAGCTTTCCTCTTATGTTTTCTTCTAAACGTTTTATAGTTTTAGCTCTTACATTTAGGTCTTTGATCCATTTTGAGTTAATTTTTGTATATGCTGTGAGGTAAGAGTGCATAAGTGTATAAAGGAAGCTGTAGGGCAGAGAAAATATTGGCTTGGTGTGTGAGAGTTAGATAAAGAAGTAGTTGGGGATATAGACTTGGGGTTGTTTGATTTGCATGGAAAAGATGTGCTCCCAGCCAAGCCCTTTGCTAGCTCTAAGAACTGGCTAGTTCTGGGAAGGGCAGTCTCTCCCAGAGTCTATAAGTTTAAAAGTTTAAAAATAAACATTTATAAAATGACATAAAATTATTTTTAAATGCTGTAAATAATTCAAGAAGATGATGCTTATGTTTAAAAAAATTACTTTAAAAAACAATTCTCAGAAGCTCACAGCTTTGAAAATCATACTGTTTTACCTTTTCCTCCGTAAGTTTTGCAATGACCTTTGGTTAAATTGTATTGGAAAGTCCCAAAAAGCCACTGACTTTATGGTCAACAATGACTCTCTTCCACAGTTCTCTTGGACAACCTCAACCCTTGACAGAAGCAGGTAGTTTCCAGCCTGTATGCTTCCAGGAAAGTTCAGCCTCCTGTTTGTTTCATGGGGAGGGAAAAGAACAGACTGTAAGCCAGGTGCATGGTACACACTAGGTGATGGGTGAACTCTGTCCAGTGTTTGGTTGGTTTGTTGACCATCAAATTCCAGGAACCGAGCAGATCCCATTAATTGTGGTGCTCACTGGTGACTGGCTAGCCTGTCCCAGGATGCATGCAGGGAACACAGAAATGACATCAGCGTCTGCTGGGCCTCCCCTGGCAGATCTCCCAGCTCAGGGAAGGACTGATTCTGCAAGTTGGTCCAAATTAGCATTTCCCTCCTCCCTCTTGAAGTCTCCAAGCCTGGACATTGAAGGTTATCTGGCCCTGGGAAGACACCAGCCACCCTCATAAGGTTCAAGGCCTTTTCTGTGGAACTACCACCTCTCCATAGACCTGCCCTGTGAAATACAACAACAGCTTCCTCTTGGTGAACACTTAAACGACTCTGTGTTACCATATCATCCAAGTCTAAGAATAAAGTGGAACGGTGGGTGTGTGAAGTCCCTTTTTACAGATGTGCACACTGAGGATTGGTCAGCAGGGTTAAGGTTAAGGTAGAATTCAAACCCAAGTCTGGCTGGGCTGGAGGCTCTTCTCTGAGCCACCAGGTCCATAGACAGTCCCTGATTTCTAGCTCGCATTCCACTGCTCACATCCTCCCACACTCTGAGCATCTCCCAGGAGAGAAGTTCCCCAACGCCTGTAAGTCATGTCTCGATTTAACCCACGGGGCTTCCTGCACTTGGGTACCAATGAAGGGAAGCAAGGCCACAAGAGAAGGTCTTCAGTCTCTAAGAACTTTGCATCTGTGACCTCTGCTTCATGTACCCTTCAGGCTGCTCTTGGTAGCGGGAGACGGTAAAGTACTGAAAAGGATTCCAGACACCCTGTTCCCAGGCTCTCTCAGCAGAAGTCCCTTCGCAATGCCTTCAGAAACTTGGAAGATGCAATGACTGCCTTTGAGAAGATTCATCAGTGGGATCGCTCAGGAAGCTTCTGCTTGCTGCAGGGCAACTTATGACAAGAAAAAGAGGGGCAACTTATGACAAGAAAAAGAGGGCTTGCATTCAGCTCTCCCTGGAACAGCTTTTAAAAAACGTAGGCCTGGCTTGGGTTTCGTACATAGTAAGTGCAGTGGCTCCTTCATTGTGATCTATTGAAAGTCAGCCATTGACAGAAGGGTTTGTAAAAAACAAAACAAAACAAACAACAACAACAAAAAGAAACATTGGAATCATCCCTAAAAGCCTCTTAAATTCTGGAAGACCAAATACGATTATAAAGGAAATCCACATTTTATTTCTGATAGCCTGAAAGAATGGTTTTGAGAGATCAAATTTATGACCCAGCAGAGTTGTATTTTGTTGGCTGTGTGTATTATTCTTTAGCTATGCCAGCTCCTTGTTCACCAATATGGCAAATAGTTTGAGGCCCAAAGGAAGGCAGAAATAAATAAAAGTTGAGAAACAGAGGGTTTCGGTTTTTGACTGCTGCCTGGCTGGGTGACTGGACAAGCCGCTTAAGATCACTGGACATATTTTTAATTCATCCCTCCATTCTCTCATTCATTGGGACAGCTGAGTATTTATTGGGTACCTTCTGTTCTGAAATGTACTGTGGGATTTTAATTTATGGAGGAGACATAGAGAGGCCAATGCGACTGAAAGAAGAATTTATTACACACATTTCCCAGGAGAGAGGAACACACCACTCCAAGCAGGGCTCTGGGGGAGGCTTAGGATGGTCAGGAGGCAGGAGACAGGAGTGAGGGGAAACCTGAGGCAGAGCTCTTGCTGGGGATTCTGCAGGAAAGGCCAGGCGGGGTAGGACTGAGCTTAGGATCAACTGGAGTGAGTAACTCCAGTGCGCTTCGGACAACACGAGTGGTCTCCAAGCGCCTGGCACCTGACCCTGGGAAGATGTAGGGCAGAGAAAGTACTGGCTTGGTGTGTGAGAGTTAGATAAAGAGGTGGCTGGGGGTATAGACTCGTGCTTGTTTGATTTGCATGGGAAAGATGTGCCCCTGGCCAAGGCCTTTGCTAGCTCTAAGAACTGGCTAGTTCTGGGGAGGGCAGTCTCTCCCAGAGTCTGGAAGACCTCTGAGTGCCAGAGGGTCAAGAATGCATAAAGTAAGAAAATACAGCTACTAGGAGTGATATCAGCAAGACGGCAGAACCGTTGCCAGCGCCTGTCCCTCAAAGAAACATCAATTTGAACAACCATTCGCACAGGAAAGCACCTTCACGACGGCTGAGGAATCCAGGGAGCGTCTGCAGCCCCTGAGGAGAGCAAAGAAATAAGAAAAGGTGCCTTGAGGAGGGCAGGAAGGACAGTTTCACGTTACCTGTGTGCCATGGTCTGAATGTTTGTGCTGTCCCCAGATTCATATGTTGAAATCTAACGTCTGCTGTGATGGTATTAGGAGAAGGGCCTCTGGGAGGTGGAGCCCTCACACATGATATTAGTGCCCTTATAAGAGGATGTCCTATCCCCCTGGCCCTTTCCAGCATGTGAAGACACGGGGAGAAATCAGCATTCTGCCATGCAGAGAGGGTCTTCACCAAAACCCAGTCGCGCTGGCACCCTGATTTTGACTCGCAGCCTCCAGGACCGTGAAAGACAAACTTCTGTGTTTATAATCCACTCAGTCTGTGTGTTGTGTTATAGCAACCTGAATGAATACTCCACTGCACCACCCCACCCCAACCCCTTACGGCACAGCATGGGGAAAGATACCCATTTCATGGAGGAAGTAGAGTAAAATGAGCACCCGCCTTGCTGTGGACCACAGCATCAAGCCTGTCCCAGTGAACCCCGGTGCTGGGCTGGCCTGTGTGTCCCTAGGCTCCAGGCCTGCCCTGTGGACCCAGGCCCCAGGTCAGCCCCCACAGACTAAAGCTCCAGGCTCATCACCACAAACTCAGGCTCCAGGCCAAGTTAGCATCAGGCCAACCTCCATGAATCCTGGCTCCATGACTACCCCTGTGGATCCTGGTGCTAAGCCAGCCCCCAAAGACTCAGGACTAGGTCCATCCCTGTAGGCCCAGGCATCAGGCCCAACCCAGAGCCAGACTGGCCTAGGACTAAGACTCGAAGTGCACCCCAGCACCAGGCTGGCCCCCACAGACCCAGGATCCAGGCCCACATCTGTGGATCAGCCTCCAGGTCCACCCAAGTGTACTCAGGTGCACCCCTCTAGACCTAGGCACCAGGCTTACCCCAGGGGACCCAGGTGCCAGGCCCACCCACCCACCAACCTAGGCAAAAGGCTAGCCTGCTGAGGACTCCAATAGTAAGCCAGCTATGGAATGCATATGAAATTTCTGGACAGATTGTCTGGTGAAGAGCTCTCCCTGCCAAAGCCAGTCTGTAAAGACTGAAAGAAGTGACTACTTCAAATGCACAGACGTCAACACAAGGCGACAAGGATCATGAATAATCAGAGAAACATGATACCATCAAAGGAACAAAATAAAGCACTCGTAATAGTTCCTGAAGTGGCAGAAATCTATGAACTGCCTGACAAAATATTCAAAACAATCATCTTAAAGGAGCTACAAGAGAACACAGATAAGAAACTCAACAAAATCAGGAAAACAATACAAGAACAAAATGAAAAGTTTAACAAAGAGATAGAAACCACAGAAAAGAACCAAACAATTTTTGGAGCTGAAGAAGCAAGAGAAAAGTGACTTGTCACATACGAGGGAACCCCTATAAGGCTATGAGTGGATTTCTTACCAGAAGTCTTACAGGCCAGGAGTGAGTGGAATGATATATAGAAAGAGTCAGAAGAAAACACTCCCAACCAAGATTACTATGCCCAGCAAAGCTGTCTTTCAGAAATGAAAAAGAGATAAAGACTTTCTCCGACAAAAAAATTATTTTAATTTTTAAAAGCTGAAGTCCATCACCAACATACCTGCCTTACAAGAAATGGTAAAGGGAGTTCTTCAGGTTCAAATAACAGGACATTAACAACATGAAAACTTATGAAAATATAAAACTCACTGTAAAGGAAAGAATATAGTCAAATTCAAATACTCCAGTACTGTAATTGTGGTACCTACATCACCTTTAACCCTAGTCTAAAAGTTAAAAGACAAAGTACTTTTTAAAAACTATGGCCACAATAATTTGTTAATGGATACACAATGTATAAGAATTTAAACTATAACATCAAACATAAAATGTGGAGAATGAGAAGTAAAAGTGTAGAGCTTTATATGTGGTTATGAGGTGGGAAGCCCCATAAAAAAGACCGGCAGGACCCCCAGGCAGAGCCACTACTAATCCTGCCAGCACCATCCAGTTCCCTGGCCCAAAGGCTGTATCTCACTTTTTGCCTCTGAAACAGCTTACTTCTAGAAAAGTGGAACTTACCCCTAAAATTCTTTTGGTTCCCTGAGCTCACTCCTGTTTGGTCCTTTTCCCTCACTCCTGATTAGTTATTTCTCTCCCTCCTGATTGGTTTCTTTCTACAAAGCTTGTTCCTAATTAGTCAACTTTTGTCATACCTCATTTGCATATGATGTTGCAAAGTGTAAACTGGCAGCCTATAAAAGCCTGTGTAAACCTACAGACAGGGTCCAGAGCTTGGAGTGTTAAGTCCTCTGGGCCCACTAGCATAATAAACCTGAGTTCTCCAATTCTCCAGGTGCTGCTTGGTCTCTTGTCAGGATCCAGGTTGCTGTCATAACCGAGCTGTAACATGTTTTTCTGCAACAGTTGAAGTTAAGTTGTTATCAGCATAAAGTGGACTGTAATAAATATAAGAAGTTTTACGTAAGCCTCATAGTAATCACAAAGAAAAAACAACAACAAAGGAACTACAAAACAATAAAAATAATTAACAAAATGGCAATAGTAAGTCCTTACCTATCAATAATAACTTTAAATGTAAATGGATTAAATTTTCTAGTCAGAAGACACAGAGTGGATGAATAAAAAGCACAGCTTAACTCCATGCTGCTTACAAGAAGACTCATTTTAGCTTTAAATACACACATAGGCTGAAAGTGAAGATGTAAAAGAAGGTGTTTCATGCAAATGGTAAACAAAACAAAGAAGATGAACCTGTATCATGACAAAATAAACCTTAAGCAAAAAACTGTCCCAACAAAGAAGGTCATTATGTAATGAAAAAGGAGTCAATTCATTAAAAGAATATAACAATTGTAAGTGTATATGCACTCACATTGAAGTACCTAAATATACAAAACAAGTATTAATAAGCTGGGAGAATAAATAGACAGCAACAATAAGAGGAGGGGACTTAAATACTCCACTTCAACAATGCATAGATGGTCCAAAGAGAAAATCAATATGGAAACACTGGACTTGAATTACACTTTAGATCAAACGGAACTAACAGACATAAACAGAACATTCCATGCAGCAGCAGCAGAATGCACATTCTTTGCAAGTGCATACACAGCATTCTCCAGGGTAGCTCATATGTTAAGCCACAAAACGCATCCTAACACATTTAAGAAGTTTGAAGTCATATCAGGCATCTTTTCCAACCACAATGGTATAAAAGCAGAAAACAATAATTAGGAGGAAAATTGGAAATTTTACAAATATGAGGAGTTGACAGCATGCCTCTGAATAATCAGTGAGTCAAAGAAGAAATTAAAAGGGAAATCAAAATTATCTTGAAACAAATGTAAGTGGAACACAACATACAAAAATTATGGGAAGCAGCAAAAGCAGCTTCAAAAGGAAAGTTTACAGAGATAAATGCTTACATTAAGAAAACAGAAAGATCTCAACTAAACAACCTAACTTTACATCTCAAGGTATAGAAAGAGAAGAACAAACTAAGGCCAGAGCTAGCAGAAGGATGGAAATAATAAAGATCAGAGGAAAATGAAGGAAATGGAGGCTAGAAAAACAGCTAAAAAGATCAATAAAACAGAACAACTTTTTGAAAAGAAAAAACATTTGACAATTATTTAGCTAGGATAAGAAAAAAGAAAGAAGATGCAAATAAAATTACAAATGAATGAGGAGGTATTACAACCAATAACACAGAAAGGATGATAAGACATTATAAAGAATTGTATACCAACAAATTGCATAACAGAGAAATGGATCAAGGTTTTAGAACTACAACCTACCAAGACTGAAGAGGTAGAAAATCTGAACAAACCAACTTCAAGTAAGGAGACTGAATCAATAATCAAAAATCTCCTAGCAACAAAATCCAGGACCTGATGGCAAATATTTAAAAAAGAATTAATGCCAATTCTTCTCAAACTCTTCCAAAATATTGAAAAGGAAGAAACACTTCCAAACTCCTTTTATGAGGCCAGCATTACTCTCATACCAAAGTCAGACAAGGACGCTACAAGAAAAGAAAATTACAGGCCAATATCCCTGATGAAGATAGATGCAAAAATCCTCAACAAAATACTAGCAAACAAAACTCAACATTGTATTAAAAAGATCACATGTCATGATCAAATGGGGTTTATCCCCAGGATTCAAGGATGTTTCAACATAAGCAAATCAATCAATGAGATATACCATAGTAACAGAATAAAGGATAAAAATCATGGTCATCTCAGCAGGTGCTGAAAAGGCATTTGATAAAATTCAGCACCCTTTCTTTTTTTTTTCCCAGCACCCTTTCATGATAAAAAAAAAAAAAAACTTCTTAATAAATTAGATATAGAAGAAATGTACCCCAACATAATAAAAGCCACATATGACAAGCCCACGGTTAACATCATTGTCAATAGTAAAAAGTTGAAAGCTTTTCCTGGAAGATTAGGAACAAGACAAGGATGCACACTCTCACTACTCCTATTCAACACAGTACTGGAAGCCTCACCCAGAATCACTGGGTGAGAAGAAGAAATGTAAGGCATCCAAACTGGAAAGGAAGAAGTAAAACTGTCTCTGTTTGCAGATGACATATTCTTGTATATGGAAAACTCTAAAGATCCCACCAAAAAAAACAAAAAACAAAAAAACAAAAAAGCTGTTAGAACTAATAAATACAGTAAACTTATAGGATATAAAATGAACATTCAAAAATCAGTTGTGTTCCATACGCTAACAGTGCACTACTCAAAAAATAAATTAAGAAAATCCCATTTATGATAGCATCAAAAAAATTAAAAACAGGATAAAAGGAACTGAAGAAAGCACAAATAAATGGGAAAATATACCATGTTCATGGATGCAAGAATTAATTAGAATGTTAAAATACTTACACTACCCAAAGTGATCTGCAGATTCAATGCAATCTCTATCAAACTTCCAATGATGTTTTTCACAGAAATAAATCAATCCTAAAATTTGTATGGAACCACAAAAGACCACAAAAAGCCACAGTAATCTTTAGCAAGAAAATTTCCTATAAAGCTATAATAACTAAAGCAGTATGATACTAGCATAAAAACAGATATATAGACCAATGGAACAGAACAGAGAGCCCCAAAATAAATCCACATATTTATGGTCAATTAATCCTTGACCAAGGTGGTGCTTTGCCAACAGATGGTGCTGGGAAAACTGGATGTCAGCAGCAGAAGAATGCAGCTGGATCCTTGCCCCACACCATATACAACAATCAACTCAAGATGGATTAAAGACTTAAACAAAAGACCTGAAACTATAAAACTACTAGAAGAAAACAGCAGAGAAAAAGCTTATTGACACTGGTGTAGACAGTGATATTCTGGATATGAACACAGAGCACAGGCATTGTCCCAGCTTTAGTTTCCTGGCTTTATTTATGTGGAATGTTTGCACTGGGAGAGGCTGGGTTAAGGGAAAACAGGACCTCTCTGCACATTTTTTTTGCAACTTCCTATGAATCTATAATCATTTCAAAATAAAGTTTTTTTTAAAGTCACCTAAAGAACTTTGAAAACACACCAATGCCTATGCCTCGAACCAAAACATCAGAATTAGAATCTCTAGGGGTGGGACCCTGGCAAATACGCATTTCCTGAAAGCGCCTCACTGAGAATAATGGGTAGGCAGGGCTGAGGGCCGTGGTGCTAGGGTCCGGAGGGTGCTGTGGAGAGCAGAACGTGACCTGGGAACCTCGGGACTCCTGCCTTCCCCATCTGAGCATCCTCTCGGAGTTGGCATCTGGGGCTCCCCTCCCCTCTCTAGTCCTCCAGGGGAGAAGCAACACTGAGGCCACCTGGCTGGAGTTGGGGGAGTCAACCGTGCTACCCCCAATGGACCCAAGGGGTGATGCTGCCTTGGGACTCTGGCTGGAACATCACACAGACCCTGGCTGGGGAGAAGCAGACGTTGCCACGTCAGATCGCAAGGTCAACAGGTGCCCAGCTCATCTCAGTGATGGGGTGTGCAGGGCTTCCAGCCCAGGCGAGCCGCAGACCTGGCGGACAGTCGGAGACAGACATGTGGGTGCTAAGGAGGCCGGGTCACTGGCCTGCCTTCTCTGTCCCCCAGACATCTGGGCTGCTGAGGGCATCTGTCACCATACAACCACAGCATGTAGAGAACCACCCACTTCTGTGGTGCCCAACCCGCACCGTCACCGCCCTCGACTCAGACAGCAACCCCTGGTCTGTCCCCTGTGCTGAGGATGGCAGCAGTGCTGTCCCTTAATTCGAGTGTCACAAGCCGTAGCAATGTCTCCAGGGAAGCACTGACCCTTGAATCATACCCACAGAGGTACTGGCAGGACAGGCCGTCTAACTTGTGGGCCTCAGAGGAAAATGAAAATGCGGGGCTCCTTTCTGGACAATTATTTAAAATTTCAAGACAAGTAATAGCAGATTATTAAGCCAAGCACGGGTCCCTGGGTGAATGCACAGGTCACATGTCCACGAAGCTGGCCTGGGTCCTGGACAACAAAGTCGGATGCAGGGAGCACTGGGCTGTGAGTCAGCAGCCCCAAGTTTGTCCTCACCCTGCCTGCCAAGTGCTTGCTGTGTGACTATGGGTGAGTCACTTAGCATCTCTGAGTCATCTGAAAACCCAAGAGAAAGAACAAAGATATGAGGGAAATAAAGTTTCAAATCTAGTTTTCTATTTATAAAATCAATCTTTTAGGAATCAATATTTCTATAAATAGGAACATACCTGGCCTTAAAAAAGCTTTATTTTCAACCCACATCCATTCCTCACCTGCCTCCTGCCAGCCACTCTGCCAGCTTCTAGGGATGAAGTTGAGGGACATTCACATCCTTAGGGGTCCCACACCCTCCAAATCCCCTTACCCAGAGGTGGGGCGACAATGTTAAAAGCAGAGTATATCCACCAATGGTGTCTTTCAAAGGTGTCGTCCTGTAATATTGTTCTAATATTGAAAGCTGTCCTTCTGGAATTGCCTTCAGAGTTAAGGGTAAACTACCAAGAAAGTCAACCCCATTGCAGTGCAGTCACTTCCATTTTGGGACCGCTTACTTTGCTGTCTCGCTTGATTCTCCATCTTTAATAGTTTTCATTCAAAATGATTTTGGACCATTTCAAAAATTTAACCCACCCTTAGATAATTTTTTCTGAAACATAAGATATGTCGTGTCTTACACTTTGTCAAGTAGATTTTACCTAATTTTCCTTTGCTCATCAGGATAATACAAGTATTATTTTTATCTCCATCTTGTGCATGAGATTTTTGTCTCTAGTAAAAATAGCCAAAGAAATCTACAGATTAGCCCTGGATTAAATTCTTTAAAATGCCAAAATTTTTTGAGACATAGCAACATCATAGGGCTATGTCTATAGTGTCTTAAGGTGGTAACTTCGAAGGGGAACCATTTACATCCAGTATGAATTCTAGTTGACTAAAATAGTTACGCCCTTTTAATCACGTTCATACATGAAGAATCCATTAGGTATGAACACATTTAAAATGCACTGGAATAGCTGTTTGAGAACAGTAGAATTCTTCCTTAAGGTAAAATCTTACACAGAAGTCCAGTATGTTATGTAAAACTTGGGCTGACTGGATTAAAACAAGACAGGTCAGAGTGGCCACTCCCCACGTCCTTCTTCTCCCCATTTGCCCTGGTCCTTGGGACTCAAGGGCCCCTCAGAGCATGGTCAGAAAATCATTAGGTAATTTGAACAAATGTATAGAAAAAAGTAGTTCTAAAATGTTAGGGAAAGTGGGGGATGGAGGAATAAATTGGGAGTTCGGGATTTGCAGATACTGACTTACTATATATAAAAGAGATAGATAACAAGGTCCTACTGTAGAGCACAGGAGACTCTATTCAATACCTTGTAATGGCCTATAATGAAAAAAGAACATGAAAAGGAATATTTATATATGTATAACTGAATCACTATGCTGTACACCAGAAACTAACACAACACTGTAAACTGACTATACTTCAATTAAAAATAAAGTAAAATGCTATGTTTGACTAAGGAAAGTTGCTTGTTGATTCAAAGAGGAAAAAAGTAGACAGTCAATGCAGCGAAGCAATAATTAGCTAATGGGAAAAAAAATGCAACCAATTAAAAGAAGAGTAATCACATTTTGAAGATGAATCACATTGACATTCCTGGAGCACAAAAAGGATAGATAAAGGCGTTTGAAAATCTACACAAATATTCCCACCCACGTTTCTGCTACAGCGGGGGTCACGTCAGAGGCAACTTTGGGATTCTCCTCAACAAACATGGTTCACGTTAAAAAACAGCAGCACAGCCTGTCGCAATTTGTGAAGAGAACAGCAATTTCTCATTTGCCAGGTCACTCCTTGCGGAGGGAGGAGGTGTGGCGGGCAGCCCTAGCAGCCCAGGATCGACCGGTACAAGTGGTCACTGGTGGTTCCTTTGGAAGGTGAGTGTGTAGGGGGGTGAGACTCAGATTTGCCAGGGATCAGGACCCTCACTGCCACCTCCCAGCTGGGCATTTGAGTCCCTGCAGAGATGTGGAAACAGCATGGTTTCATGGAAACAGCATTGTTTCAAATAGTCTGGGAGGGAGAAATCAAAAGAAACCTTAGGAGACCTACACATGCAATTAGATTAATTTGAAAGAGTGTCCGGGGCTGGGGTGGGGACTTGGGGAGGGAGAGTGTAGTTCTGGGAGCTTGGCCCAGGAACAAAAGTGTTGGCTCTCTAACTTGCCTGCAACGCCTGTATGACCCCGGATGATAAAATGATGCACATGAGAGTCATTTACCTTGGGCCAAGTGCTTACTATGCATTCCTTCCTTTCATCTTCACAAGAGCCTTTGCTTGAGCCAGACACTAAGTCCCATTTCACTACAAGCCAAGGGGCCTGAGACCCAGGGAGTCAGAGGAGCCCAAGTCACAGGAAGTGGCAGGGCTGAGGTGCTGGCCGGCTCCTCGAGACTTCACGTCCGTGCCCTCGGCCTGGGCGCCCCGCGGCTGGCTACGCTGGACGGGCAGACTCAGATATTGTGTCTAGTTCACCCTGGCGGGTGGAGGGCAGCCAAGTAGGAAGGCGGTCTCCCCAGCTTCTCAGCCCTGAGACCCTTTACAGCCCAGACCCGGAGGCAGGTTCAGGCCTGGAGCAGTGCCCCTACCCATCCTGGCTCGCACATCTTCTCCCTCTCTGCAGCAACAGGGACCCAGCAAGTTGCCCAGGGGAACCCCCAGGGGCCACTCTGGGCCCCCAGGCCACCTCCCTTCTGGTTTATTTCCTCCTTGGCTCTTTCCAAAACACGCGGCAGAGCAAACAGCCTCGGAATTTCCTATGAACACATGGTGTTACTACTCTCTTCCTGCCTGAGGGATTCTGAACACATTTATCCGCCTCTTGCAAATGCTACAGATAAGGCATGGAACGCAGATCTCACCCTCTCCCTCCCTTCCTGCAATTTTTAGTCCTCTTAAGACAGGAATGGCCCAGACCCCACCCGTCAGAGCTGAATGTGCTACCATAAAAACCTGAAAAAAATCCAAACCGTCTTGCCAATACCCTCAGAAATCGAAACTTTCCACAGGGAGTAGAGAATGTTCTGCATTCTGCTTTTAGGTGAAAAAAAAAAATAAGAAGAAGAAGAAAAGGAGGCAGGAAAAACAGTTCAACAAAACATTCATCTCTGTTCAAAGAATGAAAAAGAAATTCAGAGCAGCTTCGGGACTGGCTTCAGGGCTAAGCGATGCTCACCCTTTGAGTCCCCTCTGTTCTCCAAAGCCCGGCAGTTAGAGATGAATTTTTCTTTACGTTAAAAAAAGACAAGGTCACAAGTAGGACCAAAATCAACACAGCCGAGGACAAGACATTAAACAGACCCCCAGTGGTAAGCGCTGATGTCACAAGCCTGTGGGGCTCCAGGCAGGAGAGGCCAAGCTGGACCCTGGAGGCAGATGGGGTTGAAGCCTTCCTCTCCTGGCAGGAGACAGAGCTGGCCCGGGATGGGGGGAGGGGTGGGGAGGGGAAGGGGAGGCAGGAAGTGTGGAGTAAGGCTGGTACCATAATGCATCCTCACCCCTGGGCAAGGCGCAGAGGGGGCCTCCCCTGGGCTCCGACCACCAAGGAACAGAGCCCCAGGTCAGGAACACGGGCCGCCCCGGGGTGGGGGCTGGTGGAGGCAACCACAGAACCAGGGAGGGAGGAACCAGAAACAATTCCCCTGACCAACAAAAGCTCTAAAGGACGCTCGAAATGCAGTGATGAAAACGCGCTCCCACGAACATCAGTCAACGGCGAGCCCTCCTCCCCGTGAGTGCACGTCAGGGAAGTCATCGCCCGGGCGATGCACCACGAGCACGGTTAGCTCCTGAGGACGTCACCGAGGCCAGGCAGGAAGGTTAAGGAGGCTGTATGGACCAAAACGAAGGAGCAGTGAGCCAAGAAGAGAGAGACAGGGAAAAGAACCAATTAGAAATCTCGGAAAAGACAAGCAATCATTGACACAGCAGGCTTTGCGGTATCATCTCTGTGCAGTACCTGTTCAACAATCCTTCACACGCTCTCATGTTCAGAGCGTGAGCCAAAGATACTTGGTTGTCAGAGAGTCTCAAGTGTGAGGGGTGAGCGGGGAGAGGGGAGGGAGGGGAGGTTAAGGTGGAGAGGAAGAGGGAGGCTGAGGAGCAGAGTAGTGGCAAGAGATAAAAGTGGTGGCGCCTGCCCAGCACCAGTGTTAATTAACCTGCCTGGAGCTCTGCCCCGTTCTGCACGGCGAGGATCATGATGATACAGCCACGCATCACGGGGCCGTGGCGAAGATGGAGGGCACTCTATGTAAAGCAGTCTACCCGGAGTGAGAGACACTCATCGAGGAAGGAAAATACATCAACGTTTGTTTAAAAATCATATTTTTAATTTTAAAAAAATCCTGGTGCCTTACACGTCGCCTTCCTCTGTAATCAGAGCAGTGTATCCTCTGGACATTCTGGTCTGTCACCCATCCTGTCAGCAGGTGATTTCTGACGCCCACTAACAGTGGCTTTTCTTGGAAGGTACCTGTGAGCGCTTTCCTTTGCCTCCACTGGCTGCCATTCCATGCGCTCGAGTGGATCAGAATCCGAATCCGAAGCCGAATCTGACGGCTGCAAGGATGTTTCACTCAGCTCCCTTGACAGGAGAAACACGTTTCAAGATGACTGAATCCTTTTATGCGCTGGTGTCTTCCTTCTAAGTGCTCCCTCTTAATTTGATAAAAACTTATCTGTGTTAATAAATGTCTGTGCCGGCTCCGGCCTGGGAGTTGGTTTCGCAGGTGGACACCCATCATCTGATCCAGGAGGCTCCTGGGGGTGGAAGGGACGCCGGCCAAAGGCGGGGAGGAGCTCACTTCCAGTACTGGGTGCCCTCGCCTCCCAGGAAGCTATGGCCCTGATTAAATAAGACACAGCAGAATCAGATCTTCTGATGTGAAGAGAACCAGAGACTCCTGTGCATGGTTGCCTAGGGCAGCGTCGGTGACCTTGAGGAGAGAAGGTTTCAAGTGAAGAATTCCAGATACCCAAGGTGGTCTTGGCATCAGAATCCAAGAAACAACCTTAATATACGGAGATCCTTAATATATGGAGATATCCTGACTGCCTTTCTCTTCTTTTTTTTTAATTTAAATTTTAGGATTTTTTGGAGGGGTGGTGGGAAGGGTAATTAGATTTGTTTCTTTATTTTAATGGAGGTACTGGGGATTGAACCCAGGACCGTGTCCATGCTAAGCATGCGCTCTACCACTGAGCTACACCTTCCCGCCACTTTTTTATTTACCTACAACTTTTAAAAAATCATACAATGTTTCAAACTTCAGAGATAATAGATGTTAACACTTTGCCCCCAAATTTACATCAAGTCAACTGAACTCTCTAAGAAATAAAATGTTATAGATATGACTAAAATGCCACCCCCAAACTTCCCCGACACTCTGTCCCCAGAGAGAGCTACTATTTTGAGGTTAGCATGCATGCTTTTTTAAAAATTATTATTCTTTACCGAAGTGTAGTTGATTTACAGTGTTAGTTTCAGGTGTACAGCAAAGTGATTCAGTTATACATATACACACCTATATACATATATTTTCAGATTCTTTTCCATTATATGTTATTACAAGAAATTGAATATAGTTCCTGGTACTTTACAGTGGGTCCTTGTTGTTTCTCTGTTTTATATATAGTAACGTGTGTCAGCATCATGTTTTACTTGTATTTACTACACATCCATTAGGTAGCCGTAAACTTTGTACCGTTCTGTGTTTTCAAATTTATGTGAATGGTCTCCACACCCTTTCGCATCTTTCTTTTTTCACATGGTATTACGTCTCTGAGATTTCCCTTGTTTATTTTGTTACAAATGGTTATAGGCTATCTACAATAAACCAGGCACCGTTTTAGGTACTGAGGTAATAGGATTGAAAAAAAAAAAGAGGGACAAAGACAAATCTCCTTTCTCATGAGACAAACATAAAAGTTGATAGTGAAGTAAAATAGATACACTGATCTCTATGAAATATTGTGTATATGAGAAATATACCACGGCAATGGGAAGTGCTAGGAAGAACATTTATGGACGACAAAGGGACCAGAAGCACGTCTGGGTGGGTGAGGAGCATGGCTGGCAATTCAGACAGATCACGAGCTCCTGGTTGCACACCGTGGGTATCATCCCCGGTGACATGACTCTGCGGTAGCCTTGCTCACGGCTCCTTAAAGAATTCCTAGTCACACACATCTGAAAATACAAGAGCACCCTACTTCCCTCCAGAACTGTATCGACGTACACTCCCGCCAGCAGGCTACTGGCAATTCCATTTCCCCACGCCCTTGCCAGTTCCTATCAGACTTCTAAACTTGGCCTTTCAGAGGGGTATAAAGGGTAATTTGTTGCCATTTGAATTTTTATTTCCCAGGTTATCACTCTGGCTGAGACAGCCACATTGGCCACTTGCGTTTCCTTTCTGGAGTGGTCTGTTCACATCCTTTGCTCATTTTTCTGTGGAGGTGTTTCTCTCACTTTTGTTCATTTCTATGATTCCTTTACATGGTGTGGATTAATCCTTTGCCACCTATGGGGATTAACATATGTTATCCCTCTCTGTGGCTTGTCTTGTTAATTCTGTCTGCGGTATCATTTGTGGTGCAGGATTAATTTATCTGATCAAATGATCAAGTCTGTCATTTGTGCTTTTTTTTTTTTTAAACAAACATCCTCTTTCTCATTCTTTTTCTGGTGGATGTACTTGGGGCTTTTTGTTTCTTAAGAGCAGCTTCTGGAGATTGCCATTCTAAGTGAAGTAAAACAGAAAGAGAAAGAAAAATACCATATGATATCATTTATATGTGGAATCAAAAAATAAAAGACAAGCTTATTTACAAAACAGAAAGAGATTCACAGACACAGAAAACAAACTTATGGTTACAGGTGCAGGGGGAAGAGGGTGGGAAGGGATAAATTGGGAGTTCCAGATCTGCAGATACTAACTACTATATACAGAATAGATAAACAAATTTATATTGTACAGCACAGGGAACTATATTCAATATCTTGTAGCAACTTACGGTGAAAAAGATAACAAATATGTATATGTTCACATATGACTGAAGCATTATGCTGTACACCAGAAATTGATACAACATTGTAAACTGATTATACATCAATAAAAAAAAAAATATATATATATATATATATATATATATATATATATACAAAAAAAAAAAAAAAGCTTCCCTAAGCTGTCAGAAAAGCATTCTGGTGCACTGTCTTCTAAACGTTTTACAGCTTTTCATACCGAGTCTGTAATTAGTGACTGAAGTAAGATAAAAGCCTATTTTTCTTTTTCTCTGCAGAGATAGCTAGTCGTCCCAGCACTGTGCACTAAAGAGTCCATGACTTCTCTGGTCATGGATACTGAGACCTCTGTCAAATGCCAGGTTACCAAGCCTGGGGTCTGTTTCTGCACTGATCATCTGTCCCACAGGTCTGTTCATCTGTCCCTCACTGTCTGTCTTTGTTGTCACAGCTTCACGCCAGGTCGTGGTATCTACAGCCACCGCCACCCCGCCCTGCCACTGCTCTTCCACAGAGCTACCTTTGCTATTCTTGGCCCTTTCTACCCAACCATAGTAATTTTAGGATCAATTAGGGAAATTCCCAGTCAGGAGCAGAATTGCATCGCATGTGGAGATTAATTTAGGAGAACTATTAACTTTACAATATTGAGACCTTCCATCATGAGAGTATCTCTTCACTTATTTAAGTCTTGTTTGATATCTTTTGATAAATTTTATGATTTTTATAAAGACCTATTATTTTTGGCACATCATATCCTATTGCAATTTTGTGTTGCTATGGAAAATATCGTCTGTGATTGCACTTACTAATCGCTGATCGCAGACGTGTAGGAGAACTTTTAAGTTTTGTATGTAGGTCCTACATGCAGCAGCCTCGCTGAATTCTCCCGTTAGTCTGTCTGCAGTTTAGTTAATAGTCTAAATAGTTTAGATACCAGGACTCCTCTAACAGTTTACCTGCAGGTAAACATGCTACTTTGAAATATTACTAGTTAGGAATTTTTTCTTTTCCAATCATTATAGTTCTTTTTCTTATAGCTAGAATGTCAAGATTAATATTAAATACAACTTGTGATGGTGGATACCCTCATCTTGCTCCTGGTGTAAAAAGGAATGCTTCTGCATTTTACCAGGAGTATAATGTTGACTGGAGGTTTTTGGTAGGCTATTAGGTTAAGGAAGTTCCCTTCTATTCCCAGTGCACTAAGCATTTTCATTAGGAGTGGGTTTTAAATTACATAACATTTATTTTCTGTATCTACTGAAATGATTATTAAAGTAGCATATTCTAGGAAAACTGAAGAATTGGTATTAATGTATTTTGTATTTTGCACGTTACTAGATTTAGTTTGCTAATATTTTATTTAGAATTTTGTGTCAATATTCCCAAGTGACTCTTCGATGATTTTCCTTCTTACTCTTATCTCAGTTTTGAGATCAAAGTCATACTAATCTCATAAAATGAGTTTCCTTTTTTTCTATATTCTCCCTCCGCGCCAGTCTAACCATGATCAGCAAGAGCATGAGAAAACCCTTTAAACCATTGCACAGTTAAGCGCTTAGAAGCACCTTACAGGTATCAGGTGGTCACCATTGATGACAATAGGGTCCTGCTTGGTTACAGGATTTTTAAAAATCCAGTCTGAGCCTCTATATTGTAACTGATGGTAAAATACATTAAAATGTATCACAATTAGTAAAATATTTGGATTTACGTGTATCACTGTCATTTTTCATCACATTCATTCTTACTTGAGACAAATACAAGCTGAGAGAATTGCCAGCACATGGACACTATAGGAAATATCAAAGCAACCTCCTCAGGAAGAAGGAAGTAATACCAGTTAGCAGTTTGGATCCACAGAGGAATGAAACAGGCCATAATAGGGGGGAAATGGGTACATCTAAAGGGGTTTTTCTCATGTTTTAAATTTCTTTCATTGATAACTGACTGATTAAATAAAAGAAATGACAGCATATTGTATGATTTATAACATATGTAGGATAATTTAGAACAGCAATAGCTTATAAAGGATGGACAAGGGAACCCTGATGTACTGTTGTTAATTCCCTACACAGTACATGAAGTGATTTAATATTATTTGAAGATAGACAGTTGTAAGTCAACAATGTACATTTTAAATCCTAGATCAACCACAAAAAAATAAAAATAAAAATAAAAAGAGGTATACATAATAAGCCAATAGTGGAGATAAGATGGAATCATTAAAAATACCTAATCCAAAAGTAGGCAGAAAAAGAGAAAAAAGGAGCATAAAAAAGATGGAATGAATGGAAAAGAGATAGTAAGATAATAGATTTAAATCCAATGACATAGTTAAATACATTAAATGTATATGTTCCAAACACCACAATTAAAAGGCGGGTGGAGGGTGGGGGTGGGGAGCAAGGCCCAGCCACACATTGTCTATAAGAAATCCACGTTATGTATAAAGACACAGATAGATTAAAAGTAAAAGGATGGAAAAGATATTGCATGCAAACAGTAATCAAAGTAATCTGGCATGGCTATGTTGTTATAAAATAGTAGATTTAATTGGAAGAAATATTATCAGAGATTATATGAGCTAAAGAAGAACATCTCATAATGATAAAGTGGCCAATTCATTGTGAGGACATAATAAAATAAATATGAATGCACCTAATAGCAGAGCTTAAAAATACATGAAGCAAAAATTAGTAGAATTGAAAGGAAAAGTAGACAAGTACACAATTATAGCTGGAGGTTTTAAGACTCCTTTCTCAGTAGTTGTTAGAACAAATGGAAAGTCAGTAATTATCTTGAACACTTAAAAATGCTTTTGACCAATCTGACCTAACTGATCAGTCAGAGGATGCTCCACCCAACAGCAGCAGCATTACACGTCATTTTAAAGGATACACGGGTCACTCTCCCAGATAAACCTAATTCTGGGCCATAAGTCTCAATAAATTTAGAAGGATTGGAATTATGCAAAGTATACTATCTGAACACAGCGTAATTTCATACTGCTAGAAATCAATTACAGAAATATATTTGGAATATGATCAAATACCCAAAATTTTAAGAACACACTTCTAAATAATCCATAAGTCAAAGAAAAAGTGTTCTGAACTGGATGAAAATGAAAACACAACATAACAAAATTTATGGTATACAGCCAAGGCAGTGGTTAGCAGGAATTTGTAGCATTAAACGCTTATATTAGGAAAGAAAAGTCTCAAATCAATTAACCAAGTATCTACCTTAAGAAAGCAAAAACAAGACCAAATTAAACTCAATGTAAGAAAAAGGAAAGAAATACTAAAAAAGTGGACATCCATGAAATAGGAATTAAAAGGAAATTTTAAAACAATTAAGAAAATCAATAAAATCAAAAGCCAAACATTTTTAAAGATCAGTAAATTGGTAAGCATTTAGCCAAACTGATCGGGAAAAAAAAGACAAATTTACCAATATCATGAATGAAAGAGAAGCCATCACTATAGATTCAACAGCATTAAGGGATAATAAGGAAATATTATGAGCAATTTCATGCCAATATATTAGACAACTTAAATGAAATAGACAAGTTCCTTGGAATATACAAACTGCCAAAGCTCACTGAAAAACAAAGATAACCAGAAGAACCCAATATTCACTTGTTTTTAAATTAGGTTGTAGATATAACCCTTCTCACAAAGAAAACTCCAGACCCAGATGCTTCACTGGTGAACTTCCCTACATTTTAAGGAAAAAACAGTACCCAGACTACACAAACTTTATCTACCTCATAAAGGACATACATGAAAATCTACAACTAATATCATCTTTAATGGTGAAAAACTGAGTGCTTTACCCCTAAGCTTGGGAACAAGACAAGAATGTTTATTCTTACTACTTTTATTCAATACAATATTGAAGGAAAGGAAATTAAGCAACAAAAAGAAAAAAAATACATAGAGACAATGTGATCATCTACGGAGAAAAACCTGAAGAATCTACTATAAATTCTAGTAAATAAGACAGTGTGGTATTGACAAAGGATAGACTGTATATCAATAAAATGAACAGGGACTCCCAAAGTAGACCCACACATACATGGTCAACTAAGACAAAAGTACCACGATAATTCAATGGGAAAAGATCATCTTTTCACCAAACTGTGCTGTAGTAACTGAATATCCATATGCAAGAAAATGAAACTCAACACTTAAACACCTTACACAAAAATTAACTTCAAATGGATTACAGACCCAAATGTAGATCCAAAACTATAAAATTTCTAGACAAAAACGTGGTAAAATGTTTATGACATGGAGTCAGGCTAAGACCTTTTAGGTAGAACCCCCAAAAGCAGAACCACCGATGAAATACTTGAAAAACTGGACTTCATCAAAATTTCAGAATTTTGCTTTTCAAAAGACAGTGTTAAAAAGTTAAAAATCAAGCCACAGACTGGGGGAAATACTGATAAAACATATATTTGTTCCTGACTTAAATTCAGAATACATAAAGAACACTGATAATTCACTAATGAAAAAATAATAATAAGCCAATAAAAGTGGGAAACAAGTTGAACAGACCCTTTACAAAAGAAAACATATAAATGGCAAATAAACAAAGGGAAATACGCTCAACATCATTAGTCACTAGAGAAAAGCAAATTAAAACCACGAGGAGATACCACCAATGACACGTCCCTAATACGATGGCTGAAGAAGGTAAAAGTACCAAGCACACAGCAGTAGGCTGACTAGTGACCTCCAAACACACCCAAGCTCTAATCACTGGAACATTGTCAATATGTTACGTTATTTAGAAAAAGGGGCTTTGCAGGTGCAAGTGAGGGTACAGATGTTCGGATGGGGAGATAAACCTGGATTTTCTGATTGCACCCAATTTAATCATGAACCTTTAGAAGTGGAGGAACTTCCTGTTGTGATCAGAGAGAGATGCAATGATGGAAGGTGGGTTAGAGAGATACGATGTGGCAAGATGTGGACCCACCATTGACAGGTTTGCAAATGGAGGAAGGGGGCCAGAAGCCACAGCAGGAATGGCATCCATTTAGAGCCAGCAAGAAAATGAGCAAAGAAGTGGATCCTCCCCCAGTGCCTCCAGAAAAGAACACAACCCATCAACACCTTCATTTTAGGTTTAGTGAGACTTCTGATCTAATAACTTTGTGGTAATTTGTCATGGGAGTCCATGCCCAGGGCTGGTAAGGATACAGAACATTCGGAACTCTCAGACATCACTGGTGGAAATTCAGAATGGTTCAACCACTTTGGAAAATAGTTCGGCAAATTATTGTAAGTTAAACATAAACTTAACCATGTAACCTAGCAATGTCATTCCTAGATATTAGCCCACTAGAAATGAAAACATGTGTCCCCACAAAGCCTTTTTATAATGTTCATTGTGGCTTTATTCATAATAGCTAAAAACTGGAAAAATTCAAACATCCATCAACTGGTAAATGGATCAAGAACATGGAACGCCTATCACCAGTAAAAAAAGGTGGGAACTACTGGTGTACATCACAACGTGAACAGATCTCAAAAGGCATCACGGGAAGTGAAAGAAGGCACACCCAGTGTTCAGGCTGTATGGATGCCATGTACAGGAAATTCTAGAATTCTAGAAAAGTTAAACTATAGTTATTGTCAGCAGCTCAGTAGTTATCAGGGATGGATACAGGAGGAGAAGAGAGCTGATGGTCACATTCTGCTCCGTGCTTTTGGTAGTTACGTAACTGTCAACATCCCAAACTCACCAAATTGTATACTTTAAAACTGGTTAATCTGTTGTATGTAATTTGTGGTCATTACCTCAACTGAGCTGATTAAAAAGAAATAAAGGTGGTAAAATTCATTCATGGGGCATAATGCATGAAAAATTAAAAATAACCTCACCCTCCACTTAAATGTGTTGTGATTAGTAATATATTTGAATGTATTTTCATTACGTTTATTTGTACTTTCTATCCATCATGAGTTTTCTTTGTTTTTTTCTCTTTGCCTACCTTCTCTTGAAGTAATTAGATTTTCATTGGTCCCCCTTTTCCCCAACTGTGGTTTAGAAGTTATATATTCTGATTTTACTATTTTGGTATTTACTTTTAATATTTTAACAGTCATATTGACTTAACAAGACCTAAAGGTAAATGACAGCATTAACCTTCAGTGGGATAACACAAGTAACTTAAAATCTCTTAATTCTTACCCCTGATACTTTCTGGCCCTTTACTGCAATTGACTGTTTCAATTCATCTTGTCATAGCGCCCAGATAATATTATTGCTGTTTTTCACACAGTTAATGCTTTTCTTTGCATCATCCTTCCCTCCATTTCCTTCTTAGACACATTTTTTAAATAATTATTTTAATGAAGGTCTGTGAGTGGCAAATTCTCTATGTTATTTTTAACTAAAACAGTCTTTACTTGTTCCCTCAGTCTTGATCAATATTATAATTCTAAGACGATGTCATTATATTAGCCTCTGATCTCTGTTGGTGCTGAGAAATCTACCGCCACTCTAATCTCTGTCACTCTGTACGTGATCTCTTATCCGTCTTTGCTTTGCAGATTTTCTCCCTTCGTCTAGTGTTTAATGGTTTCACTAGGAAGTATTCAGGTGTCGATCTTTTTATTCCCCTACCCAGCTTGGGGTTCCTTGGGGTTCTTCCGTCGAGGGCTCATGTCTTTAATCAGTTCAGAATTATCATCTTATTTTCTCTCAAGTATTTCCTCTAAATTTTTCTCTCTGTTACCTCCTTCTGGAACTCTTGCCACATTTGTATTGGACACGTTCATGCTCTTAAACTCTCTTTCACATTTTGCACCTCTCCTCTGTGCTGCGTTTTAGGTAATATCCTCTCATCTTTAGTGCGATAATTCTCTCCTCAAGTGAGCTAATATGGTGTCTAACCTATCCATTGAGTTTTTCATTCAATGAGGGTATTTCTCATTTCCAGAAGGCCTATTTGGTTATTTTTCAAATCTTCCTTCTTTATTTCTAGTGTCTTGATCTTCCCCCCAGGACTTGATTCCTTCCATTACATTTTTAAGCATTTTTCGCATTTTTCTTTTTCGCTCTCTTGTGGTGCCTTTTTTCTCTCAAGTTCATGGGCCTTGGATCCTGCTGTTTGTTGTGTCTGCTGACTTTTGCTCATAGTGAATTATCTTATTGTGTTTTCTCATTTTTTAAACTCATGAGCTCATCCTTAATGAGGCTCATTTTCTGAGAAAGCACAGCGAGGCCTGTGTGGCTGGAGTGTCACTGCTGGGTGACTCAGGAGGGCAGGCACTCCAGGGGTGTCCACTTTGGGACAGACTGTGGTGTCTGTTTCTCTGAGTTTCCTGAGCCTTGCAGAGATATTTGCATGTTTTCTGAGTGGAGGAAAGACATGTTTTGGACCCAAAACCCAAGGGCAAGCCCAAAGCTTAATTTTCTCTAGGGAGACTGTTTCCCTAAACTCAGGCTGAGACAGCGTCTCTGTCTCCTCTCTGTGCCAAGAGACAGATTTCTTCTAATCTCCCTTTCCACCGAGTGTTCGGCTCTTCAAAATCCTGACTTAGGCTTCTCCGGATTCCAAGACCTTGTCTCCTGTCTTCAAATGGTGTTACAACCCAAGCCTCGAGGTTTCCTGGGACCAAAAGTAAACCCCCAGGTCAGTTCATGGGCCCACGTTGCTCAGATTTTCAGTCCTCTCCTTGTTTCGGAGACTCGTGATCTCAGCGATGCGATTTTCAACGGTCACGTGTCTCCAGAACGTCTGTGTGTCTGTGACAGGAGGGATTTCAAGTCTCTTAGTGCATCGTCTTTCGGGAACTAGAACTCTCCTTTGTCCATTTATTTACATGGCTGCCTCCCAAGAAATCTCATTTCAGGGTAATACTGTGAGTGTTTACACAGCTCCAAAACACATTAGTTAAGCTGAAGTATTTGGCCAATAATCCAGATGTTTTTGTCTACACAATGCCAAATATCCAGACGCATGCCCAATTCATCCGCTGTTTTCAAAATATAATAAACTTTATTAGCACGCTGCTCTTCCACAAACCCAGGGATCCGGTGGGTATAATCCTGCCCCTCATCTGCCGAGACTAATCATATTAAAGTTATATTACAGTCATAGATTGCACTCGATCACACAGACTTAGGGTGCTGTAATTCTTTTTCTGCTTCTGGTTAGTCTTGATTTTTTTCACAATACAGTGTTGAGGTCAATAAGCATTTATTAAACTCTTGTCTCGGGGTGAAAAGAATAGAAAACTACTCTCTCCTTTGGTGATATTAAAATCTAGTTATATTAATTGATTCACCCCTTCATTTAATACTTTTTTATTGTGCAAACACCAGGCTCCTGGGGAAACAGTGATGAGTAAGGCAGACTCCCTGCCTTCATGAAGTGAACCATTTAGTGGGACACGGATGAACAATCACACAAGTAATATACAATAAAAATGGTCCTAAATGTCACACAGAAGACTAGAGCTGTGAAGAGGCGCCTACGTCTCAGCTTAGTCTAGGGAAGTGAGGGACGACCTCTCTTCGGAGTGACGTAAGCCATGACCTGAGGGGTAAGCCATGACCTGAGGGATATGGGCAGAGAACGAGGAAAGAATTTTCCAGGCTGAGGAACTGCGGGAGGTCTATGGGAGGACCTGAGTCAGAAGGAGCTCGGAGTTCAAGGGACATCAAGATTGCCGGGGTGGCAGGGACTGTCAGCAGGAGGCTGGTGTGGAAATAAAGCCGCAGGAGGAGGTTGGCATCGGGTTGGGTCCGACTAGGACAGGGTTTGGGTTTTGGATTCTCTTCCAAAAGCAGTGACCCCCTCACTGAGATGTTGGCTCAGAGGGACCATGTGAACTGTCCCTAGCTGCTAGTGGGGGTGGGGCAACTCGGAAGGAAACAAGTGAGTTAGAGGGAAGAGGGGAGAGACGTGGCAGAGAGTTGGCGTGACGCAGTTCAGGGCTGGGATGTGGGGATGGGTACCGGTCGTGCAGGAGAGGAAAGTGTCATCTGGCAACATGGAGGTGCCATTATTCAGATAGGGAAGCCTGGAGAAGAACCAAGTTTCTGGGGGAAATCAGTGCATTTTTGGACATGTTAACTTTGAGATCAACATCTGGGGGTTACCTTAAAAAGCATGATCTTGTTTATCACACTAATGCTTTGTGAGACACACAAATAGAAATGTCCAGTGGACAGAAGGATGTGCGTGTCTGGCGCTCAGAAGTGGCGGGTTGGGTGTCAGCGTGGGAGTCAGTGACATGCAACTGTCCAACCATGGAAATGGTGAAGACGTGTGCAGAGAGACTGGACAGAAAGAGCAAGAGCCTTGGTCATGCAAGATAAGGGATCTATTTAAGAAAAAAAAAAGACCACCCTTATAGCACCTGCTCCCATCCCCCAGGGAGACTGGAGGAACCCCTGCCAGGAACCCACGTCTCAGAAATAGTCCATTCTTATTTGTTGGCGACAACTTTTGAAATCTCTAGCTTTTGCTGGTTAGTAAGTTATAGTTAATTTCACTAATATCATTCTAAAATGACATCAAAACCTTTTTCCTAGGGAATCCTCCTACATTGTTGGTGGGAATGCAGTTTGGTGCAGCCACTGTGGAAAACAGTATGGAGATTCCTCAAAAGACTAAAAATAGACTTACCATATGACCCAGCAATCCCACTCCTGGGCATATATCCAGAAAGAACCCTAATTCAAAAAGACACCAGCACCCCAGTGTTCATAGCAGCACTATTTATAATAGCCAAGACATGGAAACAACCTAAATGTCCATTGACAGATGACTGCATAAAGAAGCTATGGCATATTTATACAATGGAATGCTACTCAGCCATAAAAAATAAAATAATGCCATTTGCAGCAATAGGATGAACCTAGGGAATGTCATTCAAAGTGAAGTAAGCCAGAAAGAGAAAAAAATACCATGTGATATCACTCATATGTGGAATCTAAAAAAAAAAAAAAAAAAAAAAAAAAGACAAACAAACTTAAATATAAAACAGAAACAGACTCATAGACATAGGACGCAAACTTGTGGTTGCCAGGGGGGAGGGGGGTGGAAAAGGACAGACTGGAAGTTCGAGATTTGTAGATATTGACAGGTATATATAGAATAGATAAACAAATTTATACTGTAGAGCACAGGGAAATATATTCAAGATCTTGTAGTAACTCACAGTGAAAAAGAATGAAAATGAATATATGTATATTCATGTATGACTGAAAAACTGCTATACACCAGAAATTGACACAACATTGTAAGCTGACTATAACTCAATAAAATTAATTTAAAAAAATTATTTTCCTCAAGGATTAGCTTGCATCAGCATTGAGATACTAGACTCACTGTTCTGACCTAGCACGAATGCTCTCAAGAGCAGAGGAATACACATCAAAAAGTCTACAGATAACAAATGTCGGCGAGGATGTGGAGAAAAGGGAGCCCTCCGACACCATTAGTGTAGGGGATGTAATAGGTGCAGCTGTTATGGAGAACAGTATGAAGATTCCTCAAGAAACTAAAAATAGAACTACCATATGATGCAGTAATCCTGCTCCTGGGCATATATCCCCCTAAAAAAAATATGAAAACACTAACTCGAAAAGATACATGCACCCAATGTTCATAGCAGCACAATTTACAACAGCCAAAATAGGGAAGCAACCCAAGTGTCCATCAACAGATGATTGGATTAAGTAGATGTGGTGTATACATATACAATGGAATACTACTCAGCCATAAAAAAGAATGAAATTCTGCCATCTGCAGCAACGTGGATGGACCTAGAGAATTTTACACTTACTGAAATCAAAGATAAATACTATATGATGTCACTATCTATGAAATGTAAAAAATAAAACAAATGAACGTATATACAAAGCAGAAGCAGATTCACAGATACAGAGAACAAACTTGTGGTTCCCAGTGGAGAAAGGGGGGTAGGGACAAGATAGAGGTGGAGGATTAAGAGACACAAACTATATATAAAACAGATAAGCAACAAGGATTTCCTGTGTAGCACAGGGAATTCTATCCATCTGTTATAACCTATAATGGAGTATAATCTGAACAAATACTGAATCACTATGCTGTACACCTGAAACCAATGTAATGTTATAAATCAACTATACTTCAGTTAAAGAAAAAAGAGCAACGGAATACAGAGGTTGCTGGAAGACGAGCCCAAGTCTCGGCCCACCGGCTGGAGGTTTCCCGCAGAGGGAAACAAGCTGCAGGTTTATGGGAGGTCCGAGGCTAGAAGACTGGGAAGACCAGGTCCTTTGCCAAAGAAGTGACTAGGAAGCATCCTCCAGCCTCCTGGGCTCTGTCGCCCACTCTCCGCCCAGGGCTGGATGTGTATGTACACCCGGGGCACCGGGGCCCTGTGGGCTGAGATGCCAGGAGGAGTCCACATTAAGGAAGAAGCCACCAGACCTCTGGTTCTTACTGAGTGTCTGTGGAAGCTGATTTCTGGCATGTAGGGTGCCCACAGCCGACTCAAGCTCCCTGAATTCACACTAGACCCCAAGCATAGAGGCAGAGGACCGGGCCTCTCTGCAGGGCCACACTCTGCAGGGCCGCTGTGAATGCCTGATGTTGGAGGGAGTACCCCTAGAAAGAGATGCAGAACCGCAAAGATTTTCTAACTTGGAAAATGTTCATGACGTAGTAAATGGAGAATTCAGCTCATAAAACTGGATGTATAGAGCAGCCCCACTCCTATAAATAAACATACGCATCTCCACGTGCTGTGTGTGTGTGTGCGCGCGTGTACAGTGTGTGTGCGTGCGTGCGTGTGTGCCGACATTTAAAAGATGCTGAAGTCACACACACTAAAACACTAACGTTGGTTATCTTGCAGGAAGAGGAAGGGGGCTTGTAGGTGATGAATTTATTTCTTTTTCTCAAGCATTATTTTCCCATTTTCTACAATAAACACATATGACTTGGATCACTGTTTAAGATTATTTTTTAAAAGAGCATCTGGCAGATTTCTTATAAACAAGTATTGAAACCACAGCTTGGGGCTTGGGGGCAGGGGTGGGGGCATGCTTCAGGGGAGATGTGTATGCTGTTTGTTGTTGCTACCTTGCTTCACTGCAGTCCAGCCGCAGGCCGGGAGGTGCCCGCTCTGTGCCGGATGACGCCACATCGCCCACCTAAAACCACATCAAAGGATCATTTTCTGCGTTGTCACTCTTCACTTGACTCACCATAAATAAACCCAGGAGATAACAGCTGGCTGGTACCAGGGCACGTAATCCCTCCATAATCAAGCTTTTATACTCAGCCCTGATAACTGTATGCTCCCCGCCGGCTGCCTGAGGTCGGGTACAAACCACTTATTCACCGCGCTCCTGCAGACCACCTCTCCCTAGGTTCCCTAGTAGGTGGAATCCTCAGTTAAGCCAAGAAGCCATCCTGTACTCTAAATACTTATTAGCAGTTCTTAAAAGGCCTCACACGCCCCTGTTCAGCCTCCTGGCTTTATCCCAGGACCCTAAGAATTGAAAAAACCTTAAATGGATTTCTTCCTCAGCTGAGCTCCCCGTAATGGAAGCACAAGCCCACACACGATCCTCTGTCTGATACACAAAGTCGTGCGTCTCCGTCCAGTGCCTAAGAGCATGGGGTCTGGAGTCAAACGATCTTAAGTTGATTCGCGTTAGGCACGCACTCTTCTTTATCACACTAACCCTGTGAGGGTATCCATACCATCTTCCATTTCACAGATGGGGAGACTGAGGTTCACAGGAGCTTGCTCAGCGTCACCTGGAGAGTGAGGGGCAGGGGGAAACTGAGGCCACGGTTCCCTGACTCCACAGCCTGTTCTTCATCTTCTGCCAGCTGATTCCCACTGCTCCTACAAGGATATGGCCCTCTAAGATGGGTACACCTTAAGGCCCTATGTCACCATGCTGTCTGAGATGACTCTGGTTGTGTCCCCAGGGAACAGGCTGGTCTGTCTTTCCCCTTTTCTTGTACCTTCCCTCCCTTCCCCTTTGCACTCACACACACACAGTCTTCACAAAATAACTGCTTACAAAGTGGCAAAGGGGGTTTCAGACGCACCCAGGGCTACATGACAGCCCTGCCCCCTCCTGCAGATGTGGTACAGGCAGGGCCACTCACTGCTGGGAGGGATTGTGGTCTCCTAGAGCCAGACTGAGCTGTGGCCTATCCCTTGTTTGTTAGGATGCTGGAGGGCTCAGCAAACTTTCCCAGACCTCCTTGCAAACCGCAGCTGGAGGAGCCCATGCAGAGGCTGGCGCAGCAGCCATCCTAACAAGACCCCAAGGACCTCAAGTGACAGGGCTTCTCCGCCCTGAGTCTGCTTTGTAGGGTGGGTGTGAAGCCCTCGGGAGGTTCCCTGGGAGGATGGATTTTGACAAAACATAGCGAGCATGTGACTCCTGTGAAGGTACCACCACCTCTCAGCAGATGCTCGTCACCACGGCGACCGTCTTGCAGGGTTCCGCCGATCTCCTGAAAGGGTGAGACCATCCAGAGCCCACAGACGTGGTGGGCAGTGCGAAGGGCAGCGAGGCCAGAGGCAGTCCCTGGGACACAGATTTCTTCATCTGAAAAGTGGGGCTAATCCTATATACACAGGGTGTGGCCAGTGTAGAGTGACCCCCAAGAATCTCCAGGAGAGCAGATCTCACTTGATTTGTAAAACTTAGTATCAATATCAAGACCCAAATATTAGCTGAGCCAGCGACCTCGTTGACAGCAGGTTTACTTGTGCAAACCAACCATGGTCCCTGGGTAAGGAGAAGCAAGAGGACACGTGCCGTTGTTCAGAGGGCAATTATCGTAATGAGCCAGAGCAAACTGAATGGAGGGCTAATCCAGCTGCTATGTTGATAAAGCATAAGAAGCGTGGCCGCTACAAGCACAACACCGGAGTTCATTTGCACTTTTGTCCACACGCCTGATGCTGCGTGCGCCACAGCTGCCCTCGAAACTAAAGGCGAGCTAATGACTGCCGTTAATTACCCCGCCCCAGGTCGGACCCCAGCACCCGCCAAACACAGCCAAGGGCCAAGCCCCCAGGTGCCTCCTGGGAGCCCCGCACAGAGCTAAGGCGGGTGCCCGCATCTTTGCGGTGGGTTCCCACCACCTTTGAGATCTCGTCTTTGCACACACGAAAATAATCCTGTAGATGGGGCCGCAGCTTCCTTCACTTCCTCCTTCTTGTCTTCTAAGATCCCCAGCCCAAAATATTTTTCCCATTTTTTTCTCTCTGAACAGAACACTGTATCTGGGAAAACTTGAGCAAAAGTAAGTTAATAAATTAGGTTAATAATAAACTAAAAGGTGATATGCTATATGATTCCCTGTATGTACCATCCTGGAAGAAGCAAAACTGTAAAGACAGGACAGATCAGTGTCGGCGGGGGTGGGGATGCTACCAAGTCCAAACTCGTTTGGCTCGAGGAACGACAGGCCAGCAAATCGGGAGACGAGGTGTTGGGGCAGGAATAGCGACCTCACTGGGAAAGCCAGCAGACCAAGAAGATAGGGGACTAACATCCTAGAGGACCATCTTCCCCAAGTCAGAATTCAGGCTCCTTTTATACCGAAAAGGGGAGGGGGTGTGGTTGGTTGTTGCAAACTTCTTAGTGTCAGAATCCTTTATTCTTGCACCTGCCCATGTGGGGCAGGTCCTGATGTTCCTGTAAACCTCCTACAAGACAAATGTTATTCTCCGTTCTGCAACTTTTTATCTCTACATGAATGGAAAAGTGTTATACCCTTAAAGGTCAGAGTCTTGAGAATGTCTAACCTGTGTGTTTCTGGCTCTAGGCAACATTCTTTTATAAAAGGTGCACAACTAACATGACTGAGCACAGGGTTGGAGCTAAAGAAACAGGTCCAGTATAGAGTCAGGTTGGTTCTCCCCTGTGATGGGGATAGAGGGAGGGGCTGACTCCAAAGGGGGCCGGGGACATCAGAATCCTTCTTCTATGATTATAGACATGAGTATACAACTGTCAAGACCCACAGAACTGTAAACTACAAAGGGCAAATTTTACTGTATCATACTATACGTAAATTTAAAATAAAAATTTAAAAGAGAGTAAAGCTTGCTGACAGTTTTTCTTGTTAATTTGTCTTTACTATTAGAAACTGCCAAGCCATCTTTTTCCAACAAAGGAAATCTCTGAAATTCTAGCAAAAAAAACAGGGAGAGGGGAAACAATTCTTTGTTTCACTAACTTGTAACAAATGTCCTGTATCTACTGTGTGTGAAATGATTAAGCAGGTGTGGATTCCACCCCCCACCCCCCACCCCCGGGAAATGTTAAGCCAGTATCTACGAAAACAGAGCAAAAGTTTGAACAATTTTCCAGTGAGATCAGTCAAGTCTTAATCTCCATGACGCCAAAAGACTTGGCGGCAAAGTGGAAAGTTCGGTCAATTACCCAGCTGTTCTGTCTCAGAGTGTCCCCCAATCCATGTGACTCTTCAGAGACAGGTTTCAGATGGTTTGGCGGGTGCCAGGGAGACACCATCATAGTTGGCAGTTTTCCCCAATGATGAATTTTCTTTACACCTTCACTGGGGCAGCTACAGCCCCAAGTTCTTTGTCATCTCATTTCAACAACCGTGGCTTAAAAAAGATCAATCAGCGACTTTGTGATGAGTTATAATACGCATTGTTCTTTTCTTCCCCTTGGAACCCCACAGAGCAACTCTACAAAAACAGGCTGATGCAACGCGGCAGCCTTAAATATCCCAAAGGTCATTCGTTATCACGGCAACCTAAAAACTTACACCGTTTCCAAAATAATCACCCAGAACTGACAGACAGCTTTGCACTCATTTGCAATGTTAAGTACTTAATCAACAAGTTAAACATTCTTCAGGTTCACAAGAATGATGGCAACCTTGGAATAGTTTTCTATCACTTAAGCGAGGTTTGTCTGATTAGGGCTGACAGATGCATAGAAGAGACCAGGCAGCTTTATCTACATGCTTTTTTTTTTCCTCATTGGGAATACGATAATTAGATGAAATTAGATCTTAAGATGCTTGCATGCTTATGCCTTTAAAATCAGATGCGTACCTTTGTTGCAGAAGCAGAAGGAAAGCAGTCCATGGGACTCATTCCTAAGGCATTTGCTTCCTGTTCAGTGTGTTATCTGCCCACAGTGTGGGGGACTATAGTGGAGGTAAACCCCTAAACTCAATTCGTAGAACCACAGCCTCTCCTGTGAGCAGAGGCCTGAGAGTGGCTCTGATCAGCTTTTCTGGAGCACAGGTGTTACAGCTCAATGTTACAGCTTGATACGGGCTGAGAAACCAAGCAGCACTCATAGAGTTGGAGAACTCAGGTTTATTACACTATGGGCCTAGGGGAGTTAACACTCCAAGCTCTGGACCCCGTCTGTAGATTTACACAGGCCTTTATAGGCTGCCAGTTTTACACTTTGCAGCATCATATGCAAATAAGGTATAACAAAAGTTGACTAATTAGGAACAAGTTTTGTAGAAATGGACCAATCAGGAGGGAGAGAAATTACCAATCAGGAGTGAAGGAAATAAGCAATCAGGAGAGAGCTCAGGGAACCAATAGAATTTTAGGGCTAAGTTCCACTTTCCTAGAATTAAGCTGTTTCAGAGCAAAAAGTGAGATAGAGCCTATGGGGCAGGGAACCGAATGGTGCTGGCAGGAGAGTAGTAGCCCTGCCTGGGGGTCCTGCCAGCCTTTTTTATGGGGCTTCCCATTTCACAGGAACAAGAGAACACTCCACTTTCACTCAAGGAACTGGAGTTTCTTGTAGGAAAACACATGAACTGGGTCTGAAGCTGAAAAGCTCTAAGGAACTCAGACAGCACAGGGGACCAGTGACCAGATTTGCCCCTCGCAGGTCACAGGCTTTCTCTCTCAGTCTACACACCCTCTCCCATCCCTTTCAAAACAAACTCCTTCTTTCAACTGCCTCCTACTTGCAGGATGCTCATAGCCCTGCATGACTTTTCTGGCCTCTCAGTGGCATCAGAACCATTGCAAACTTGCTGGTTCACACTGTGCTTCTTGGTTTTTAAAGCTGAGAGGGACAGTTTGATTGGCTTAGCATGTTCTTCCCTGCCGGACCCAACAATGGACATAATTACGTGCCACCATCAGCTGGTGAACTGACAGCCCATTCATTCGTCACCCTAAACTGCTCAGTCCAACTCGGGGAACATAACACAAAACACAGCCACCATGCCCACAGGGTCTCTGGGATGGCAGTTCCTGTAAGAAAAGGGTCTGGCAAGGCTGAGGGGGTGCAGTGTTCCTGTCTAATAGCTGAGTCTCCTCTACAACAGGGGTGTCAACTCCAGTACCTACGCTAGCCAGGCAGGCGATGGAAATGAGCTAAGCTGGCCCCAACAAGAGCACACAATGTATGAGTGGTAAAGACTTTAAGGAATACGGCAACCAGCTCTGGTTGATGGGTCCACATGCAGAAAAGAGAGTCCAATGTTGGCAGATCTAACAATTTTTCAGCAGAAGCCAGAAATCTGACATTTTAAGCAAAATCTTCCCAAACTTTAATGTCGGCTCAAACTTTTTAAACCGTGGATCAACCAAAACATCCCTTTGCCTCCTCCACCTTTTGACCCACTGATAACCCTCAGCCTTCACTCCTCCTGAACACACAGCAGTGAGGGACACATCACCATCTTTGAAGGAAGCCCATCCTGTTTTCCAGAAGTTCTGGGGTCATTTAAAACGCCTTTGCATATTTAGAATTAATACTGTTATAATGGCCATACTACCCAAAACAATCTACAGGTTTAATGCAACCCCTATCAAAATATTCATGATATTTTTCACAGAACTAGAACAAATAATCCTAAAATTTATATGGAACAGCAAAAGACCCAGAACTATCAAAGCAATCCTGAGAAAAAGAACAAAGCTGGAGGAATAACCTTCCCAGACTTCAGACAACACTACAGAGCTATGGTAATCAAAACAGTGTGGGGTTGGCACAAAAACAGATACACGGATCAAAGGAACAGAACAGAGAGCCCAGACATAAGCCCACACACCTATGGTCAATTAATCTTCAACAAAGAAGGCAAGAACACACAATGGAGTAAAGACAGTCTTCTCAGCAAGTGGTGTTGGGAAAGCTGGACAGCTGCATGTAAAAGAATGAAATTAGAACGTTCTCTAACATGTACAAAAATAAACTCAAAATAGTTTAAAGACCTAAATATAAGACATGACACCATAAAAATCCCAGAAGACAACACAAGCAAAACATTCTTGGACATAAATTGTACCAATGTTTTCTCTGATCAGTCTCCCAAGGCAAAAGAAATAAAAGCAAAAATAAACAAATGGAACCTAATTAAACTTAAAAGCTTTTGCACAGCAAAGGAAACCATCAACAAAAAGATAACCTATGGAATGGGGGAGAATATTTGCAAACGATGAGATGGACAAGGGGTTAATATCCAAAATACACAAACTGCTCATACAGCTCAATATCAAAAAAAAACCAACCCAATCAAAAAATGGGCAGAAGACCTAAATAGAGCTTTCTCCAAAGAAGACATATAGATAGCCAACAGGCACATCAAAAGATGCTCAGCATTGCTAATTATTGGAGAAATGCGAATCAAAAAACCATAATGAGGTATCACCTCACACCAGTCAGAATGGCCATCATCAAAAAGTCTACAAATAATAAATGCTGGAGAGAATGTGGAGAAAAGGGCACCCTTCTACACTGGTAGGAATGTAAATTGGCGAAGCCACTGTGGAAAACATGAGGTATGAAGGTTCCTTAAAAACTAAAAATAGAGTTATGATATGATCCAGCAATTCCATTCTGGGGCATACAACCAGAAAAGATGAAATCTCTAATTTGGAAAGATACATACACTCCAGTGTTCATAACAGCACTATTTACAATAACCAAGACATTGGAAACAACCCAAGTGCCTATCAACAAATGATTAATTTAAGAAAATGTGGTATATCTAAACAATGGAATAATACTCAGCCGTAAAAAAGAATGAAATTTGCAGCAACATGGATGGACCTAGAGAATATTTTGCGCTCAAGAAGAAGCCACCCTTTTCTGCCCTCCCCTCCCTCCTGCACGCCTGCCCCACCCCCCAGCACTCAGAACCCTGCGATGGTCCACATTGTGGGTCTTAAGACTTTTATGAGCCACCCTGGGGGCACATCGTCCATTGAACAGCTTCTACCCAAACATGTGTTCTGATTCCATGGCCCACTTACAGCTGACCTGAGAACACTACTCGTTCCGAAGCTGGGATCCGCCTGTACCTGGGGATTCAGTCACAGCAGCCGATGGTGACTTAAGTCATCACAAAGTAGACACGATCAGTTACCAAAGGGGAGGGGAAACCACAGGGCACAGGGTTTGTAGAGGCAGAGGGAGGATCTTGCAGGTTGCGGGGATGGGGGTAGTTTCCCTGGAGGCCGAGGAGGTGTGGGGTCAGCTATGAAGCGCAGGCGGGGTTCCGGCAGACCCGGCAGGGGAGGGTGAACAGCACCAGTACCAGATGAGTGGGCAGGGCGGGGCCAGGTGCTGACTTTCGCCTCAGGGGAGCCTTCTGGTTGTCCCCCTCCAGCCACGGAGCACCGTCTGTGGGGACAAGTTCTGACCATGCCAGGAATTCCGCGGGGCAGCAGTTGGATTCCCCCCAGGGCCGTGCCTGCCCCGGAGCCCAGCTCCATCGGCCCACAGCCAGGTGAGCCTCCTCCACAGGTGAGTCCGGCTCCAGAAACATGCACGAGGCCCAGACAGGCGCCAGGCCCTGCACAGCCCACCGAGAAGACGGATGGGGACAGCTCGCCAGTATCCCGGGAGGAGCATGCTGGCACGGCACCTGCGCGGCCAGGTGAGCATCCAGGTCACCACGGCCAGGGCAGGGCTGCTGCTCTCAGACCCAGACACCCCCTGGAGAGCCCCGCCCCACCTGGCCTTTCCTACTGCAGCGATACGGGCGGAGGTGCAGCCTCTGAGGGCCAGGCAGGGACCGGGCAGCGCCACCTTCTCAACCCGGCATTTCGGGTCCTACGCTCACCAGTGTGGACCAGCCTCCCTACATCTCCCCTTCCTCATCTTTGCAACAGAGAGGATGGTACCAGCAGTTGTCCCACAATATGACACCTGTGTTCCTAAACATCAACGCTCTGCACTCCATCGCAGGATAAAAACTCCAGGCTTACGGGGAAAATGGGGTTAGGGACACCCCAAAACTAATAAAAATGGCAGCACTGTTGTACACATGTTCAGCGGTTAAGAATTGGTAACTACTACAGATAAGCCTGGCAGTTTACCTTGAACAAGACCTGAAGTTCGCTGTGAGGTGGGTGCTGGTGTGGGAGTCACTGCGAGGCAGACAAGGAGGATTATCTGAATTTGGATGGCGAGCGGCAACACCAGATATGGTAGCTCCGGGTACACAGTAACTGAGGAAGCTGGAGGTGTCCACAGTGTGTGTGTGTGTTTGCTTGTGCATTTTGTGTGTTCCCATGTGGCTCAGGGAAGCTGAGCACAGTCGTCTGTGTTCACCTAGTTTTGTGTGTGTGTGGACAAAATCATACAGAAGCAAATTCAAAATTCACATCGTGCTCAAATCCCTTCCTAATGTGTCGACTGTGTTGAAACAAGTTCTCGTTTTTTTTTTTTTTCCAAATGTGTATTATAGCAGAAGAGGCTGTCCTAATGCCTCCTGGGGAGAAGTCATGAGGATTAAATTAGATAATTCGTGTAAGTGTTGAACCCAGCACCTGATAAGAGGTTAATACATGTTGTCAGTAGAATGAATATACATCAAACTATTGTATTACAAACAAATCAAAGAATGAATCAGCAAATGCAGGAATGCCTAACTGTGGAGTCGGCAGTGCGGGGAGGGTGCTGACACTGGAAGGACGGGACCGGAGAACCCAGGTGCAGGCCACGCTAGTCCTGGGACTGGGAGGACAGCATGCACCCTCTTCCTGACCCTGTTACCATGGATGTGACCACAGGGGTGCAGGTGCCACCACCGGGCAGGCCTCACCGCCTGGTACTTGCATACTGCATTTTGTAGATCAGGAGTTTGGCCAGGGCTCACCTGAGTGATTCTTCTGTTCCTCGTGGAACCACAGCAGATGGGCTGGTCTGGAGGGTCCAAGATGGCTTCACTCACCTGCCCGTTGCCTTGGCTGGAAGGCCAGGCCCAGACGGGACTGCCAGTCAGAGCACCAACAGCCACCTCCCCAGGATGATCAGACTGCTCACGGGTTCCAAGAGCCAGAAGTAAATGCTGCAAGGCTGCTTCTGACCCAGCCTGGAAGTGCCTCCACGTCAATTCTGCGGCATCCCACTGGTCGAGCAGGTAGCCCATCACAGATCTGAGGGCAGAAGTTATATCTGCATCTCAGTAGGGGAACTGCAAACACCCTGGGCCCACCATCGATCTACCACATGCCCTTGAAAAGTGCTCCTGCTTCATCGCCAGAACCCTGGGCTTAGCTTTCTGCTGCAGATGACCCCCTGGGGCTCCCACGGTCCACCATGTACATTTCTTCCATAGTGGGCGGTGCCCTGGGCTGCCCGTGGGCTGCAAGCTTCTGTGGGGCGGGGACTAGTTTCATTCCACGTTGGACCTGGAGCGTCCTTCTGTTGTGTCTGGCACCTGAGAGACCCTTAGTCAAGCTTGAATGAATAAACCAACAAACGGATTGAGAGGACCAGTCTACCTCATTTGTTCAAAGCCTCTAGTGTCCCAAGAGCAGGCATCATGGCTCTTGCCTTGTATCCCCAGTACCTAACACACTGCCTGGCACTTAGCAGTTAATCAGTGTTTGCTGAAAACCCGGGTACATATGTGCGCACGAGCCCCAAGTCCTGCGCCGTGGCCGACAGGCCTGGTTCTGTGGCCCCAGCCGGGTGGGGAGGTTGAGTTGAAACCAAGACCCCAGTGTTGGAACTGCTGGTTACCGCAAGTGGAGCCAGGAGTCTGAGCAGGTCGTGACTGTGTGCTCCAAGGGACAGGGACAAGGGAAACAGGCCAGGGGATGGGGACAAAGAGGAAGAGATGTCAGCTCTCCAGCCTCCGGAGCTGGTCAGTGGAGAGATGAGCACGGACACACAGGGTACCAATAGTTATCAAGCTCTTCCCCACGTGTCCCGCCTACTAGCACAGCTACACCCAGCACAGAAGGAGAACAGCTCTGGGTCCAGTTCAAGCACGAGAGCTTTGGAGAGAGAGCCGGCCCCAGCAGATGAGCACTTAGCAACGGGACGTTGTTAGTTACCAGGAGCCGTGAGCCAGGTGCTGCCTATGCGACTATTTAAAGTCCAGTGTAACTTAGCGCTTGGATGAAGTGAGAGCTATTTATAAGGGGTGATGCCGCTGCGCGGAGGCCTTGGTCTTGGAGCAGGTGGGCGTCCCTACAGATGCCGAGGTCTGCCCAGTCCCCAGCGCAGGCTCTGCGGGAGGACACCCGGGCCCTGCCTGGGACAGTCAGCTGGCCCTGAGTGCAGAAGCCACCGGCCCACAGCCACCAGCCCTGCCCGAGCTCACTGAACCCAGCCTCCCCGGGGCCTCTGCATGGTCGCGAGGTGCCGGGGTGCAGAGCGTGCCGGGAGACCGGGACTCAGTCCATGTAGAGGCTGGCTGGGAGCGCGTCTTCACCCTACCCTGCAGGCAGAGACCTGGGACACTGATGGGAGGGACACAGGCACCCCCAGACAGGACTGAGCACCGCACGCCGTGCAGAGCAGTGCTGTGACTCTGGGCTGAGTGACTCGTCGTGTGCTTAACAGAAATCCTCATTTTTTCCCAGGGTCCTGCACTGACTGGATCCCTTGGACATTGATGTGAAGGGGCTGATGTTCTTTTGGGACCAGGGAAAGATAAGAAAAGAGGGGACGTGGCCCCAGTTAAAGGCCTCACTCTGAAGTGGGCTGTCAACGGGAGAGAGAGTCCTGTTGTCAGTGGAGACTGGGAAATGCTCAGTTACAACGACCAAGCATTTCTTTTTTTTGCAGGACTTCTCAGGGCCTTGATGGACTGACCTGCACAGTGACTCTTCTAGAAGGAAATGGAGACCGTTCCCTCACTCGTTAGACCTCTTTGGGAGGAGACACTTGTGGAACCAGAATTCCATGAAATTCCTTTGGGAAACACTTAGTGTCTGACCTAATTATTCTTTCTACTTTGAAGTGTCCATTCAGGCCTGATCTGGCCTGGAACTTGAGGTTCATTTACCAGGTTATCTGAAAAGACCCAAATGTCCCGAAGGAGGATGTGGACGTACCACGTGGGAGACACAGCAGTGCAGGGAAGTCTCACCCTGGCTGCGTCTGGTGTGTTCTCCTCCCACATTCTTACCTTTGGGCCAGCGCACCTACAAGAGATGGTCTGTGATCAGTGGTACCCAGAAGGAAAGTGCTAAATTCCTTTCTCTCTGCACAGTGCCCCTCCCTCCACCAGCAAATGGATGATAAGCTTCCTCTTTTCCTTATGTTAGGGGCCCCGTATGATACAAGAACTCCATGTGTGTTTACAGGAGAGCCTGGCTAGGTGAACCCAGCTTTGCCTCCCTCCCCCCTAGGAGGGAATTACTGGCCATGAATTTCAAAATTATCAACTACTTCACTGGGAGGGTCATTCATGGGGGGCAGGCAGTACAAGAGGGTGGGGCCCCAGGGACCCCACTGGGAGCTCCCTAACTTCCAGGCTGGCAAAAAGAGCACTTGAGGGGTGGGGGGTGTCTCACTGCCAACAGCTCCAAAAAACCATCATGGACACGGCAGTACTTTGAAGCCCTCTCTAATAACCAGTAAGTGACCGTCCCGTCGAAGCTTCCTCGGGAATGTTCTCACACCCAAACTATGATTGCTTGTCGCACGTACACCGTGTTCCCTTCTGACTGAAGTAATTGACCTTGCTTCTATTCTAGCTCCCCTCCTGGACCCACTGCCAGATCAATCTTCCTAAAAGATTCCTTCCTAAAAAGATGAATGTTCACTTTTCTCCTCGAAAACATCAAATGCCTGTTTGGATGTGGCTCCAAACTATCTACACTGCCTTACATCCTGCCCGGGGCCCCTGATCCAGCCAAACCTTGCTGCCCTCTCAAAGCTGCAGGTGCACTGAGAACTCCGGGTGCATCCCACTCCGTCAGTTTCATTTATGTCAATTTCCAGCCTCAAATGTTCTCTCAAGTGTGGTGTCAGCAGGAATGATGGAGTAAAGATCTCTGAACATCCTCTCCAAGAACAGTGGCAAAAATCATTACAATGAACTTTAGCAGAGCTCAGAAAATTAACCAAAGGCTTGTAGTCATCAGGGAGTGTTCGCTGAAAAAAAAAAAGGCAGACTCTCAGTAGGAACAGGGAGCTTTATGGTGTTGTAACTTGCCTCCACTGTTGCCTTGAAAACCAACAGCCTTCAATCTCAGCAAAAAAAAGCAGCCTGGCAGAAGAGGGTCAAAACCCCACTCCCACTCCTGTCTGGTGGTTCCCTGGAGGACTCTGCTTGCAAGACTTGTCTCTATTTGACCTGACCAAGAGTTCAGTCAGTGCAAACAGTCTTTTCCTTTGCCTCTGTAGTGTTCCCTAAAAAGACCAGGTGTGCTCCCACCTCAGAGTCATTACCACTGCCTGGAGTGTCCCTGCCCTGGAATCCAGATGTCCCATTCCCTACCTCCTTCAAGTCCTGTTCAAACGGCACCTTCTCAGTGAGGCTTTTCCTTGTTGTAAATTGCACCCCCGCCTGCAGACACTTCCTGTTTCCCTTTCCTGCCCCATTTGTCTCCAGAGACTTCTCACCTCTAACATACCATATCCTTCATTTATATTAGGCTTATCATGTTTCTTCCGCTAGAATGTAAACTAACATGAAGGCAAGATTTTGTTTTCTTCGGTGCTATATCTCCAGCACCTAGAAGAGTGCCTAGCACAAAATAAGTGCTTAGTATATGTTTGTTGAATGAATAAATGAATGAAAGTTTGGAAAAGAAAACGTGAGCCCAAGTGCTATGCTTCTTGTTAAACTCAGCCTGAAGTTGCCTGGTAATTCATTGTAATACTGAAAATAGATGAGAACTTACTTGCAGGAGAAACTGATCATTGAGTCCTGACCATTCTATCAGCACCTCCAAGCTGGGCACACAACCCATTTTTTTGTTGATTTATTTGAGACCAAAGTCTGGCCTCTCTCCAGAAAGTCATAAGAACACAGAAGCTCCCAGGAGTCCCCATGACCCACTGAAGGTAGAGAGGTGAGATTATGTCCAAAGGAAGGTGACTTATTTTTGTTTGGTTTTGTTTGACGAACAACCCCTTCAGAAGTGCCATCCCAAATAAACAAGTTCCCTCAGAGGACAGCATGCATTTTAGCAGCAATGCTATAACTTTGTTCCTAGAAATACTGTCATAGTCAGTCAGATTTTTTTTAAGCATACACAATAGCAAATTTTCACTTTTGCAAGGTGGGCTTATATTTGCAAATGACCCAGTGGAGACAGATGATGGGACTGGGGCCAAGTGTACAGAGAGTTCACTCTGCCACAAATACCACCTTACAACTTAGGTTGAATCCCACCCCATGTCAGCTGTGTGATGTTGGGCAAACTCCTTAACCACTCTGAGCCTCAGTTTCTCCATCAAAAAAATGAAGTAAATAACGTTGGCTTGGCGGGGTTAGAAATACTGTGTGTGTAACTCCCTCCCCAGGGTCTGGAGCTCATTTAGTGATAGATACTAACATCATTATTATTACTTTTATATTAATGTATGTTTCATACCAATGCATATATTTACATTACAAATCAACCTCTTAAGTGATCACAAAGCAGTGATCATGCTTTTTTTTTTTTTAATTAACTTGCTGTGCCAGGGAGGTAATAAAAGGAATGAAATCAGCATGCTTTTCTCAACGTGCCTGCCATAAATTAAGCATCTAGGTAAAGTGCCCCATTCCAAGGATGTGGGTGAGTGGGGCCAGATGGAGAGGGGCAGTGCGTAAATCCTCTGCTGCTCTGCCCCGGTGCCCTTATCGGAGAGGGGCCAGCTAGGGGTGTCTGCTCTTGAGTCGTGTGATTATGACCCCAACCTTGCAGAACCTTGACAAGGAACAAGGGTCCTGGGCTTTTCATCAGGCAGCTGCCAGTGGGTCTTTTCCATCTGACATATTAATTCCTGCTTCTTCCTGTAAAGATAATTCATGCTCCTTGGCGGCATTGTGTAAGGTACAATGCTGGGTGCCAGGAATCTCCTGCAAACTTCAGCAGGGGTAATGTGCCGCATTGTAATGTGCCACTAGATTAATCCAGCCATCTCAAATGCATTTTTTAAAAGCCAAAGGTCTTTCCCATGAATAACCTGGCGAGTATTTGAGCTTCATTATAATTTCCCTCTAATGGAGTTTGGGGAAATGAAATGGGAGTTATTAGCCAGATTTATATTACTGTCTCCTGAGAAAGTACGAATGAAGAGGGGATGACTGAACAGACAAGGTGCACTGGTTAACTCTCTAGCCAAGGAGAGAGAACTGGCCTCCAGTTTGCAAGGACAAAAATCATCCTCACCCAACACTTTCCTGTGTTCTTAGTGCCGGGCTAGCTGTGCTTTTGCAAACTGAGGGTGCACTGCACACGTACCCCCCAGTGGTCTCCTCTCCGTGTCTTCAAAATCCTACCCTGCAATCCCACCAATGTGTGTTTATTCAAAAGAACTGAAATCAGGGATCTCAAAGAGGCACTCCTGTACTCCTTACAGCATTATTCACAACAGCCAAAATGTGGAAATAACCTAAATGTCCATCGACAGATGAATGGATAAAGAAAACACGGTAGACACATACAACAGAATACCATTCAGACCTAACGGAAGAAATTCTGCAATGTGGGACAACGTGGATGAACCTTGAGGATGTTATGCTGAGTGGATAAGCCAGTCACAGAAGACATGGGTCCACTTACACGAGGTATCTGAAATAAAAGAGGCAGATTCATAGACTCAAAGAGTGGAATGGTGGTTTCCACGGACTGAAAGAGGGGGAGCTGGAAGTTACTGATCCACAGGCATAAAGTTTCAGTCAAGTGAGCTGAACACACTCTAGAGATGTACTCTCCAACATCCTACCGAGAGTCAGTGATAACATGATAGACTTAAAATTGTGTTAACAGAGTAGACCTTATGCTAAGTGTTCTCACCACAACAAAATTCAAAAAACAAAGTTTTCAATAATAAATAAAGTTAAACATCCCCCTGCCAAAAATCCTAACTTAAGAGACCATCGTGTTGGTGGTCCAAGTGTGGTGGTCCAAGGGGAGCATGCGTGAACACATTGTCCTGTTGGTATTTGGAGAACTTAAAAAAAACAAAAATCAAAACAAAAAACACCTCATGTAAGGGCAGACACACCTTTGAGAGGGGACATCTTGGATGGGAAATTGGCTGTCCAAGGCTCCTGAAGGAGGAAGGAGGAAATTCCTGCCGGTGGAGGGAACAGCCATCTTCTGGGGAGAAACAGTCTTGGGAGGTATGAGCGTGGGGCTCCCAAGGACACGCCCAGGACACTGGGTGCCTGGGGAGACGGGGGTGGAGAACGGGGCTGCTGCCTGCTTGGATGAAACACATCGCAGGCCTCTTAGCCCTGCTCTTCCATTACAGGGAACTCAGGATGGAGATTTAGACCATGAACAACAGAGACACTGATATTCCCATTGAGGAACTGTGTTCCCTCGGGTCACCGTGACAAAGGCCCACAGGCTGGGTGGCTTAAACAATAGAATTTATTTTTTCACAACTCTGGAGGCTGAATGTCCAAGGTCAGAGTGCTGGCAGGGCTGGTTTCTTCTGAAGCCCCTCTCTTGCTTGCTTGTAGATGCCAACTTCTCCCTGTATCCTCACGTGGCCTCCCCTCTGCACGGGCCTGGGTCCTGATCAACTCTTCCTATAAGGACACCAGACAAACGGGATTAGGGTCCATCCCACCAACCTCATTTCAACTTAATTATCCTTGTAAAGACCCCACCTCTAAATACTTTCACATTCTGAGGTCTTTGGGGGTTAAGATGTCAGAAAGTACTTGCCGAGGGGACATGCTTCAGCCCACAAGCCTGTAACTTAGAATTTGTACAATTACATTGCAGAGCCACAATGGTTCCCACCCCCAGGCATTCCCTGGGCTTCTCATGCATCGCTGCACCTACACCTGATCTTCAAAGCCTACCTGTGAGGGAGACAGCACATCGTCTGTGCTTTAGGGATGAAGAAATTGAGGCACAGGCTGGCCAAGCAGCTCGCCTGGTTTGGAGGCAGGACTGAACACAGCCCGCCTGCTGCCTGAGCCTGCTCCTCTCATCACGAGATCACCTGCCTCTACTCCTGGGTTTGCGACAGAAAAATGCACAAATTCCAGAAGAGAAAGGAGAGAATGATGATAAAATAAGTCATCCACAATCCCCCTTGTCTCGGCTGTGCATACAGACTCGGAGTACGTTGTGCAGGTTTCTTGCCTTCCCCCTTCATGTAGGCTCATGTCTTCGATGTTGGTTTGCTGGTGGCATGGCCAAAGGAGAGCTACAGAGCTTCCAGACGGTGCCACAAGGCATCAAGGGCAGGGGACAATGCTAATGCTATTGGGCTGAGTATGAAAACCCAGATCCATTTTTTCTTTTTTTAATTGAAGTGTAGTCAGTTTACAATGTTGTGTGAATTGCTGGTGTACAGCACAGTGCTTCAGTCACACGTATACATACATATATTCCTTTTCATATTCTTTTCATTATAAGTGACTGCAAGATATTGAATATAGTTCCCTGTGCTGTACAGTAGAAACTTGCTGTTTACCTGTTTTACATACAGCAGTTAGTACCTGCAAATGTCAGACTCCCAGTTTATCCCTTCCTGGTAACCCCTCTACCCCTTTTCATCCCCTGATAACCATAAGTTTGTTTTCTATGTCTGTGAGTCTGTTTCTGCCTGGTAAGTAAGTTCATTTGTCTCATTTTTTTTAGATTCCACATATAAGTGACATCATACAGTATTTTTCTTTCCCTTTCTGGCTTACCTCACTTAGTATGAGGATCTCCATGTCCATCCATGTTGCTGCAAATGGCATTATTTCATTCTTTTTTATGACTGAGTAGTATTCCATCATATAAATATACCACAACTTCTTTATTCAGTCATCTGTCGATGGACATTTAGGTTGTTTCCATGTCTTGGCTGTTGTAAATAGTGCTGCTATGAACATTGGGGTGCAGGTGTCTTTTTTAATTAGAGTTCCCTCTGGATATATGCCCAGGAGTGGGATGGCTGGATTACAGGGTAAGTCTATTTTTACTTTTTAAGGAATCTCCATACTATTTTCCATAATGGAAAAGCCAGTTCCTTTACAGTGTGTGCAGGAAGAGCCTAGTCTAAAAAAAAAAAAAGAGAGACAACACCAGAATGCTAAGCGTACACCTCTGGCTGGCACAGAACTATGGGTGATGTTAATCTTCCTCCTCCATCTCCTATATGTATTTCCTTTATTTCTCAAATGTGCTATAAGGTGCATGTGGACAAAATGACCTCTGTGAGCAGAAATGAAAACAATAAACGTCATGAGAGAAAAATGGAACTGCGCCCACTCACCGCACCCCAGGTGCAATCACTGGCGCAGCCTCGGCCCTGGAAGGTTTCTCCATTTGCAACTGGAAAGGAAAACAAAGGCAGCAGGCAGAATCTGTGAGGAAATCTATCAGCAACAACATCCTGAGTGAGAAAAGTGACAAAAGAACCTCGCCCCTCAAAGCCGCCCGACGTGGCCATTCACACAGCACAGAATGACGCGGGGGCGGCGAGCAGCCCCGGCCCTCTGCCGGGTTTCCTGCACCGGTGAAATCAGCCAGCGCGGAAGAGGAAGCCTGTGGTCCCAGTGTCCCCAGGCCTGTGCTGCCACTAACACCAAGACCCCTGAGGACCCAGGTAGAGGATGGCGTGGCCTGGGTGCCCCTGCAGAACCAGATCACCTCCCGGGGCCTCTAGGGCCCCGCCAGCCATTTCTTCCAGGGAGAAGGGTGGCATTTGGATGGGGACCCACGGCAGGCTGGGCGGGGCTGGGCGCATGTCCCACCTTGGGCCACCTGCTTCCTGCCGGGCTGCCCAGCCGGGAGCCAGCCAGGCAGACACAATGGGCAGGAGCCACGTCAGATTCTTAGGGGAGGAAAATCACTCTTTGTGGACAAGAGATCAGGACAGGATATCTATAATGGTTAGAAAAAAAGTAGAAAAAAAAAAAAAAAAAGCCTGGTCTGCAACCCCCTCCCTCCCCAAGCACTTTACAAATGTCATGCAACACACCCAGCTCTTTAAATATCCAAACCCAGAATAAATGTGCCGGCAGCATTTCCCCCAGCAACCGGGCCACACGGCTGAGTCAGCTTGCAAGTGTCAAAGCTGGAATGGGCCTTTGGGATCCACAGGCTGGGCCCAGACCGAGGCGCCCCTGCCTCGGCCGCACCTCTCCTGGCAGCTCCCACCCCCACCAGGCTCAGCTGGGCGCCCCTAACCACTGTGCCACGCCACCTTCCCATCGGGGCCACCCGCACCTGCGCGTGTATATGAGCTCAGCATCCAGGGAGGGAAAGGACCAGGTGTAGGTCACCCCACTGGTTCATGGCCGAGACTGAGGGAATACCTGGCACTGGGCTCCCGTCCGCCCACTCTCTCCCTGGACAAAGTGGACACTGGGGCCTGATGATTCTTTGTGGGGGGCTGTCCTGCAACAGTGCAGGGCGACTGCTCTGGACTGGACGTGGTAGGATGTGCTTGATCCTTACAGATAAGACAGGCATTTCCTGTAAAAGTTTCAGATTTCTACCCAGTTGGACTATCTCTATGGAGTTTTGGGGGGTGGGGGAGGTAATTAGGTTTATTTATTTAAAAAAAAATTTTAATGGAGGTACTAGGGATTGAACTCCGGACCTCCTTCATGCTAAGCACACCCTCCCCCCTGGGGTTTTTTGGTTTTTATTTTATAAATCGGGGACCCCAGGTTGGATATAGCTTCTACCAGACCTCAGGATTTGAAACAGATACAAAGAGGGCCCATCTGGCTGAAATCCAGGCAGAGACCCCAAACTCCCTCAACCTCTGGCCCCTGTAGGCTGCCCTGGAGACATATCCCGGAACTTAGAGCTCTGAGCCATGTTTTGCAAAGCACTGGACCAGTTAGCATTCTGTGAACTCACGTACCTGAGAACCCCTGACTCACCATTATATGAGTCTGGATGATGGAAGGAACATCCCTAGGGCTCTGCTCATTCTCCTCTGCTTCTAGAAGTTAAGGATGAGAAGAGACCGGATGGATGGACCTGGATTTAAATGCAACTAGAGGCAAGAAATGCAAATCAAAACTACAGTGAGGTATCACCTCACATTGGTCACAATGGCCATCATTAAAAAATCCACAATGATAAGTGCTGGAGAGGGTGTGGAGAAAAGGGAACCCTTCTACACTGTTGGTGGGAATGTAAGTTGATGCAGCCACTGTGGAAAACAATATGGAGATTCCTTAAAAAAACTAAATAAAATTGCCATATGATCCAGCAATCACACTCCTGGACATATATCCAGAGAAAACTAATTTGAAAAGACACATGCACCCCAATGTCCAAAGCAGCATTATTTACAATAGGCAAGATGTGGAAGCAACTTAAATGTCCATCGACACATGAATGGATAAAGATGAGGTGTATAAACATAATGGAATACTACTCAGCCATAAAAAAGAATAAAATAATGCCATTTGCAGCAACATGGATGGACCTGGAGATTGTCATCCTAAGTGAAGTAAGCCAGACAGAGAAAGACAAATATCATCTGATATCATTTATATGTGGAATCTAAAATATGACACAAATGAACTTATTTACCAAGCAGAAACAAACTCACAGACATAGAAAACAAATGTATGGTTACCGAAGGGGAAGAGGGGAGGGATAAATTAGGAATTTGGGATTAGCAGATACTAACTACTATTTATTAAACAGATGAACAACAAGGTCCTACTGTAGAGCACAGGGAACTATATTCAATAGCTTGTAACTACCTATAATGAAAAAGAATGTATGTATGTATAACTGAATCACTATGCTATATACCAGAAACTAACACAACATTGTAAATCAACTATACCTCACTAAAAAATAAAGTAAAATAAAATAAATGGAACCAGAGGTTGACAGTGAAACATGGCAGGCTCAAGCCTAACGTAAATCACTCATTCTTTCATTTGTCCAACGAAAGCGTACTGAGCACTTACTACATGCCAGCCTGAGGGCTCGGCAAGGCAAATGATATACAGAAAAGTAATATATAGTCTTGATCCTTATGGAGGCTGGTGTTCTAAACAAAATCCGACCTATAAATAAAAAGAAAATTCTAAACTTAATGTACAATTTTTTTCAGAGATCCATGAACGGGAGCTACACTTCCAAGCAATGGTGACCTTCATGGGAGAAGTGGCAGGTGAGATTGTTTGGGTTCTGACAGGTGGAGCTGGGAGATGAGGGCCCTCCAGGACAAGGGAGCAGCATGTGCAAAGGCCCCGGTCACACAGGCGGTACAGCTGCAGGAAGTACTCTCAAGGAGTCCATCAAGTGAGGGGCCCAGGCTGCAGCCAGCCCTGCTGGCAAGCCCAGATGCGATCAGATAACAGTGAGCTTGACAAGACAAGGGGAGGGAGCTGTGTGGAGCAGCAGAGATTGGGCTGGAACCAGAGCGTAGAGGGCCTAGGATTCCGCTGTCACTCTACGCTGCACACGGTAGACAGTGGCTAAGGGGCTTTGAGCAAGTGAGTGATAACAGAGTGAAGCTTTAGGAAGCTGAACGCAGTGTCAGTGGGAGGGTGAGATGGGAGAGCTGGAAAGACGGCTGGGACGGGCTGGAAAGTTCTTGCCATGGAAAGGGACCTATGATAGGGCACCTGTGGGTGGAGGCAGCAGGGACGGAGAAGAGACAGATGCAAGGGATAAAACCGTCCCAGGAAAATCAGCTGGGCTTGGCAAACCCCGGACTTGGGAGGGCAAGGGACAGGAAAGTCAGAGGGGACAACAGGCCTGGTCTGGGAGCTGGGGAGGGGGCACACTTAGGGACAAGGGTGTGGGGCGCTGAGGCTGGCTGGGCACACGGGAAGTGTGACTTCGGCCTGGAAGGTTTGGGATGATGAAGCGAGAGTTCAGAGCATCAGCTCAGCCCCTGAGCAAGGCCGTCCCTGCAGCCCTGCACGAGTGTGGGGAAACATTCCGAGTGGTGACTGTCCAGCAGGCTGACTATGGGTGAGGGTTACCGACTCCAAGAATCCCACATCTCACCCCCGTCTCTTCCACCTGATTCTTTCCCTTCTCTTTCCCCAGGGAATGCAGGGCTCCCAAGTGAGGAAAACTGAAGGGGAGGCTTCCTCACGGCCAATCTGGGCAACAATTCGGAAAGGAGGACAGGGGAGTCCCCCTGGCCCCATATTTTCCAGCTGAGCCGTGCTTGTCAGTGTAAACAGTAACCAAAATAATCACAGTTGCTCGCCACATGGAATATTATGATCTGAACAGTTGGTGGATAGGAACTGTTTTTCAAACAAGCAATGAAAACAAACCCTGAGGGAGCATCTGTGAGGCCGCGGGCCTGCAAGTCGCCGAGGAAGGAAACTGGTCACCCAGCCACCTCTCCACCAGCCTCCTCCCTCCCACCTCCCGCCAGCCCCAGCCGAGGGGCAGGTCCCCACGATGGCCGATGGCTGGGGCGGGATGGCCCAGGGCCCAGCCAGGGAGGGCCTGGCATGCACACAGACTCTGAGCCAGGATGCAGAAAACAACCTCTGAAAACAGGGAGGCTTAGGTAACGCAAGGCGAGCCAGCAGGGAGGGGACCGGGAGGCCACTTGTCCCTGCGCAATCACCTGAGAGCCTGAAACTCTTGAGTGCAAACATCAGACGTTATTTATAGCCGTCCGTTGAAATCCGGGTTATTTATTACGATGTTTATAAGAATGAACTGCAGGCACCTTTCCTTCCTTGCCTCTGCAGCTCGGCCTAGGGACGTTTTTATGTACAGACTTTCTTGAGCTCATTTTTTTAAAGTTCTCTTTAAATTTTATTTATTTATTATTCTTTTTCTAACGGAGGTACTGGGGATTGAACCCAGGACCAAGTGCATGTTAAACACACGCTCTACCCCTGAGCTCCACCCACCAACCCCCAGCTCATTTTTCTTTTAAAAAATTTTTTAACAAATGAGGACAAGGACCACAGATCGTTCTTATTGAAAACTTGTAATGGCCTAGAATGAAAAAGAATTTGAAAAGGAATATATATATGTAATAGTGCATCACTATGCTGTACGCCAGACACTAACACAACTTGGTAAACCGACTATACTTCAATTTTGTAAAAAGGAAAAATAAATAAAAAAGAAAACCTTGGGTGAGGCTGAGGCACCTGCACTTCCCAGAGGCAAAGGGCAGCCGAAGGAGGGGGTGGTGCTGAGCAGAGAGCAGCTCTCAAAACAAAACTCAGCAGGCCAGACTTGCAGGGCTTTGTCTGCGGTCTTGGTGTGGGGAGGTTTTTTTTTTTTAGAGTGAGGGAAAAAAATGTCCCCAGGCAGAATTGCTTCCTTCCCTCTGCTGGACTCTCCTCATCCCCTAAATAAACCTGTCAGCTCTCTCCGGACTCTTCTCCTGCGTTCCCCCCACAGTGTGATGGTCACCTGGGGGAGAAGGAACTACACCCTGTGAGCTGGGAATAAGGGAACGGGTTGGAAGTTTGGGGGGGATCAGTTGAATTACAAGAGGAAATGAGGCAGAGAACAAACTAGTGGGGGGGGGCGATACAGGGGGAGGCATGGACTATTAGGTATAAGACAGGCTCAAGGATGTGTCATCCAACACGGGGAATGTGGCCAATATTTTGTAATACCTGTACATGGAAAGTCACCTTTAAAAACTGTATTAAATTTTTTAAATAATTTTTTTAAAAATAAAAAATAAACTCTTGTCCATGCTGGTCAAAAAAAAAGTGAGAAAACTCTAGGAAAAAGATAAAATTCTCTGTGGAAACAGCTTTAAAACTGGACAGGCTTCTAGAAAAAATAGAAAGAAATAAATAAGCAATAAGGTAAGAAAGATAAAATAAAGTGAAGTAAAATAAAATAGGAATGAGGGATACTGGAAACCCTCTTGGCTGCAGGTGAAGGGCCAAACGCTCCAGGCGGCTTTGTTAGGCATGAATAGGAGATTTTGCTCTTAGCCGGAGGGTGAGAGCACCAAGTACAGACGGGAGGTTGGAGACTGGCAGTCCGGCCAGAGGCCTGTCACCCTGGACTCAGAGCCCAGGGCCCTGTGGCTCCTGAAATGGGCCTCTTCCTCTGGGACCTCCATGGGCCAACCGCCCCTCTGAGCCGCTCCCAGCAGTGGGAAACCCCGGCTGTGGGGGTCCCCTGGACGCCCTGGCGAGGACACGCTCGAGGCAGAGCCGAGGCCAGACGGGACCCTGCAAGCTGAGGAGGCCGTGAAGGCCAGGGCGGATTTCCTGTCCCGGAGCCTTTCACGGCTTGGGGCGTCCCTGGCCGAGTACAAGGAAGATCACATCTCAGCCTCGAGAGACTGTCTAGGTGGATGGCTGGAAAGGCCGGGGTGACTTTGCTGCCCCAAGGAAAGGTTGCCACGGTGGGGAGGGATCAGGGGCTCCCTGTGGGGGACTCAGAGACTGAGGCAGAAGACAGAGGAGGGGACAGAGTGGAGCATGGCTTTGTGGGGAGGGGAGGTGGGTAGAGTTACCCTAAGCGAAAGGTCAGAGCAGGCAAAGGAGGACACAGAAGTAGAAAGGTCCCCAGGACCCTTTGGTGCTAAAAGCAATCTTCTCCAGAAACAGCTCAGGACGTGGTGTCAGGAGGGGTCCTGGGGGGAGAAAAACCCCAAGTCCAGATGGCTTTCCCGGCAGCAGCTGAGCTCGGCCCTGCTCTCGGGGGAGGTGGGGGCAGGGGGAGGAAAGAATCTGAGGGCCGGGGGCCACTTACGGGCAGCTGGGAAATAGGGGGAAAGAGAGGACGGACATCCACCTTTTCTTTCTTTCTTTCTTTCTTTCTTTTTTTTGGGGGGCCTGGTTGTAAGAACTTCCTACCAAACAGATAAAAGGACTCAACTGCCCGCGGACGGCAAGAGGCCAACATGGACGCATCTCGCGGGCGCAATGGTGACGAAGGAAGCAGACGAATGAGGACACAGAGCCCCGTCCCACCCGGTCGCCGGCAGACAGGATGAGCTAATTCAAGGGGACGGTGGTCGGAAGAGGGGTCCCACCAGGGTGCTGCCTGGGAGGGACCCCTGCGAGCCTTCTGGGAGCTGGGATGCCCCATGTCCTGGTCTCGGGCTGGCGACACAGAGTACGCAGGGTAGAGAGTCACCAGGCTGAGGCAGACCAGTGCCCTCGGGCGCGCCGGGGCACCTCTGCAGAACCTCTAACAGTGGAAGGGGGTCTCTTATGTAAGCCGGTTCACTTCCTGTCACTGATGTCAGAGTTACCACAAACGCGGGGGCTTAAGACGACGCAGATGTGTGATCGGAGTGGACGTCAGAAGTTTACCACCAAAGTGTCAGCAGGGGTGGTTCCTCCCAGAGGCTCTGGGGGTCGGGGGGCGGTGTCCTTGCCTTTTTCAGCCTCCAGGGGCCACTTGCACCCCCGGCTCACGGCCTCTTCTCAAATCACCCCAACCTCCTGCTGCTGACGTCACATCTCCCGCCACTGCCTTCCCCTCTCCAGTTTCCCTCTTCTAAGGACTGTTGAGATAGCTTTGGGCCCATCTGGATAACACACAATAATCTCTCCATCTCAGAATACTGAATTTAATCATGGCTGCAAAGTCTCCTTTGCCATGTAAGGTAACACACGATTCTGCACTTTCGGACATGGACACTTTGGGGCGGGCACTATTCAGCCTATCACAATAAAGTGACGTGAAGGTCAAGTTCCTGGAACAGGCAGGACGCCCCTTCCCAGGCCAAATCGGATCAACAATGTGTTCAGATAATTAATTCTAGCTGCTGTTGGAACACACGGATCCCAAAACCTCCATTGGCTTTGTACGATAAGTAGGAGTTCTGAATCTTGGCCCGCCATCTCCCAAGGAGCCTTAGAATCAAGGGACCTGTGAACCTGCATGGAAAAATATTACATCTTTATTTTCTCTAACTTAGCTCTTTCTTCAATAATAAATGTAGTCAATACGTCACAGGAGTCTTGGCAGTATTTGTGATAGAGATCGGGTATTTTCATATCGAGTTACAGTATTTTGGCCGAGAGCATCCCTGACTGGCCCTCCATGCCCCTGAGAAAAGGGGAGCCTTGTACCCTGAGAAGGTCCTGGTGGAAAGTGCCCGGCTTCTCATGATACCGAGAAAACTCCCCATCCTTCCCTGGAGAGAAGCTGCCAACTCTCACTGAGGGGTTCCCTCCTGAAATAAGGAGCCAGAGCTCAGGCCTGCGCTGTGGAGCTGGCGCTGGGGTCTGAGTGTGGGGGAGCATGTCAAGAGGACACACATCCCTCCCTGCACCCCTGCCTGGCCCCCACCAGCCCCTGAGTCCAGATCTCCAAACCCGAGCCGAGAAGCAGGAGGGACGCAGCTGGGGTTGGGAGGCCGGTGCTGCTGCCCGGGTGCCCTGAGCCACCTGCCCACCTGGCTCTGCACCCACCTCCCACTGCCCAGCCCCAGCATCCGGCCTCCCCCTCCTGGCTGCTGAGAACCTTCTGTGTCTCCAGGCCCTGCATGTCCATCCCCTAGGTTTACAATACCTGATGACCCCATGACGGGCTTGGTCCTGCCTCCCCTCAAAACCTCAGTTCCCATTGAACACATCTTCCTTCCAGGAACCTGCTTCTCCCCGAGTTCAGCACCCGGGGAGTGGTCTGGGCCCTCCCTGCTGCCGGAGCCCAGGGCCTGAGGCTTACCATTGACACCTGCCCTCCCCGCCCGCCCCCAGCTGCTCCAGCCGCTCCAGCCTGGCCTCTGGCTGTGTCTCCATCACTCAAGCAGCGTCTCGCCTAGACTGCCCGGCCACCTCCTCATCCCTGCGCCTCCAGCCCTTCCGCATCCAGTATCCAGCATGAGCTTTGGAAACACCTGATTATTTCATTCTAACCCCTCTTCCATATTTTGAGACTTTGAAAACTCTAGGCTTTTCTGTGCCAACAGGCTTTCCTCAGTCTGGTTCCAACCTACCTGGTAAAGCCCTGGACTCTGTAGTCCTCCACAGGCCCCCCTGCCGCCCCCATGAACACCCAGATGCCCACGCACATGCACACGTGTAGACTGCGCACATCTGCTCATTCACACATGCAGTTATTACAGAGTGCCCACATCTGCCCTTGGGGACAGCGCTGACACTTGTCATACAGCAAATGCATCACAACGTGTTTTCTGTGCCTTTCCCTTTCCACCTAATACGGTCCTACTCACTTTCTTCAAGACTCAGATCAACAGGGCCTCCTTTGTGACAACTTGCCTGCTCCCCAGGAGGAGTGAAGACCCTGATGTGTCTCTTACACTCCTGCCGGAAATGGGGGGTGGTGACAGTTCCTTCAGGTGGGAGCAGGAATCACTGATTTTATGCATCCTGCCACCAGCCACTACAGGGGCCCAGGTGCGTGCTGCTTGAGCGAGTGGTCGTGAGACAGGAGGGCAGGGGACAGGGCACAGCCATTAAAAAAGTCACAGCCATTAGCACCAAGATGGCGGAAGGTTCAACTCCCAGCTGACCTTGAGCCTCATTATACGCTCACTGTAGTACATCAGCTGCCAAACGGCCCTCCCACAGGTGCCAGGACAGTTTCAAGGCTGACCATAAAAGGTCAAAAAGTGGGTAGTGGCCTGATTCCTGGGAATCCCAGCCCCTTCCCCAAAGCAGTCGGAATATTCCTCCTACTTGTTAGCACATGACGTTACCCAGCCCCTAACTACTAACGGCCCTGCACTCTGACTTTGCTCTCCCTGGCCTCTGGAGATGGCCTGCACTCTGTCTGTGGAGTGCGCATCTCTCTGAATAAATTTACTTTCACTCAACTGTGGCTCACTCTTGAATTCTTTCCTGTGTGAAGCCAAGGGCCCTCACTGGGCGGGATATGTCCCAAGGATTCACCTGAGACCTGGGACACGATCATCCTCTTGTGCCCCATTTTCCTGTATCAGTCAGACGTCCGCAGAGTGTTCTGAGCACTCTTGAGGCTTCTCTGTCACCCGCAGGAAGCCCCAGCCCCAGAGCCACCAAGCCACATGCCACCATCAGGCCCCAGCAGTGGCCGGGGTAGGGGGCGTCCCCCGGGAAAGCAGGAGCTGCTGACCTCATCACTCAGCTGTGACGTGGCTCCTAACATCCCTCACACTGGGTTGTAGAAACAGAGAAAGGGCCGGAGTTAGGCCCTGATGTGGGCATCACTGAGGCCCCAGCCCACCATCTGAGGCCACATTCATCCCTCCTGGTCTGGCTCCCCTGGGGACCAGGTCGTGGGGAGTGGCTCGCTACCAGTGGCGGACTGGACTTCCCTGGTGAGGGACCAAGAACCAGAACACAGGGCATCCTTGAATGCGGACGAGGGTTTTCATTCTCCCACCTTCCCTCTCGGAAGCCACACTGCAGTTAAATATTCAAGACTTCTATTTCTTGGAAGACTCTAACTTGGCCTAAAGGTTTTTTTTCTTCCACTTTAATGAACCAAGTATTCGGGAAATTAGCTCACAGAGTCATGCCACCAACACCAAATTAGAGCCATCTGTACAGATAAAACAGTTAGGAGCTTTTGTGCCGCTGCGGGCCGAGATGTTTAGCTCATTCAATCTCAGAGAGCGCACTTTATCCCTGAAGTTCTTTTTTTTCCCCCAACACAGAAGAAGCCTCAGTCAGCGCGTAGGAAACAGGAAGGAACCCGTTGTTTTAAATAGCAGACGGCAGAGAATTGACTCATTATGGTCTGTTCATTCAGCGAGCGACAGCCCGCTCAGCCCCCACGTTCCCGGGATGCAGGTCAGGGGGCATGACCAGGATTTTCTTGCAGAGTCTGGAAGCATCCAGTGCAAGCCCTTTCAAAAGGAATTGGCGAAGCCCAAGATTTCTATCTTGCTGGGGACTTTACGACATTAGTGTCTTTAAAAAAAAAAAAAAAAAAAGACAAAAACAAGCGCTCCAGTAAAACCTACAAGAATACCCGGAAGTCAGGCTTCCTGTTTCCCCTCCTCCTCATCCTGATTTACTCCAAGGAGGGCAAACGCGCTTTCAAGCCTCCTTTCTTATCTTGGCAACAGTCTATTTTCACTTCTCCGGGCTGGAGAGCTTTTGGCTCAGGGCCGTGAGTCAGCAGGAGGGGGTGGCCTCCCTGGGGACAGGGGCCCCCCCAGAAGGCAGTTTCTTGCAAGGAGAGGGGGTCCCAAGGGACTGCTGGGCTCAGGACTCTGTGGGTTAATCTGTCTCAAATCCTTCTCTGTGCCAGCCAAGCACACAAGCGAGTCCTGCCGAAGCCACCCGGTGTCCTGACCCCTGAATCTGTTTTTTTAAGTGTATGGTGGTGTTTCTGACGTTCAGTTTAGAATCCAGGTGTCATGATGGGGCCTGAGGGAGGTGAGTGTGAGGCCCTCAGGTACGACAGCGCACATTCACCCTCTGATGTCCGTGTCTAAGTTGTCAGAGTAGACCCAGGGTCACCTCATTTCCAAGGGACATGCCTGGGGGCATTGAAGCTGACCTGCCTCAGCTCTCCTCCCGAGCCTTTCCAGCTGTGAACACCCACAGCCCCGCGACTCAGGCCACGTCTGTCACAGCTCACACAGCCGCCTGGGCTCGTATTTCCAGCTGACACTGACAGGGACGCCTGACACCAACAGGAGTGATCAAAACATTACTCCAAGTGTGAGTACCCCCGGACACCTGTGGCAATGGAGCGTGCAGCGCCTTCAAGTGGAAGTCTCTCCCGGCCTTTGCCCCTTTCCAGAACACGCCACACTGTTAGGGCTCTCGGTGTATTTAGGAGCTGGGCTGAAACCCTGGAGATTGAAGGTGGGGAAAGGCTTCCACTTTTTCATGCTCTTCAAAGCCATTTTGTATGCCTACAGGTGTCAGTATAAGCCAAAGAATGGGTCTTGTCAGAGATGACAACTTACAGTAACTGTATATTTATTGTCTAAATCTGGACGCTGTTGAGAGTGAAAAGAAAAACTATGAATAATTACACCAAAACTCCAAGTGTAGAGGGTGACTGTCCCAGGCAAACAGGGACCTACGGTCACTCTATGAACTGTGAGCTCTAAATCGGTGCTGGCTCCAATACTGGGCATCCATTTGGTTTCTTTTTAATACAACATCCAAGTGACCCTAGGTCCCATGGGCTGAGGAGGTCCAAGCAAGGTGGGGGTCAGCCGCCACGCCTGACTAAAGGCCATGCAGGGTTGGCAGGTGGAGAGAAAGGGGATGAGGTTATTCCAGAAAAAGGTGGCTCGGCTTCAGACTGGAGGAAAACCAGGTTCCTCTTCCTGTCTGAGCTGTCAGCTGCTGTCAGCAAAGTAACTGAGTTCTGCCAACGTCCCCTCCAGCTGCCAAAAAGCAGCAGAGCCCTGAGTCCTGAAGTTGGAATTCCAAGCCAGCCTTGGTGAAGTCTATCAGAAGACAGAGTCAGGTCCACCACGGTCACTTGTCCTTGGCTTTTGGTCAAAGGGTCCAGGCGCAAGGTGTTCTCCGCCATCCTATCTAACAGACACATGACTGAGCCACCCCTCTAGAATCTTCCCCATCCTGAGCATGGCTAGAGAATCAGACCCCATCTCCTCGTAGGCCTCCCATTAAGCCAGTCGGCCCTCAGTTTTGTAAAAGACAACTTCCTCTATTTCAGAGGCAAGTTATCTAAAGTAATTATATTTTAATTTTTCTCTCCTCAGATTCTCACCCCCTAAATCAAGAAGTTTTTTTTTTTTAACTACTTGATGGAAACGTCTTCATTCACTTGAAAAAGTTTATTCCTTTCTAGGGTAGGAACACTCAGCTGGCCTACAAAATGGTATTCTATAACGTATCTTACCCTCAAGCTCCAGGCAAAAATTGTATTGAAATAACATTGAACTGAGTCATATGGTTGCAAAAATGAAATTATTTTCTTCCAGAAACATGGTGCATTGAGTACAGGATCCAAGAAAACTCCTTTATACATCACAAATTATTACTTGAAAGAGGAAAAACTCCTCTGTATAACCATAAAAAGAAACAAGTAACCAGCACATGTTTTGCATATAAATTTGACTGAATAATAGATCAGAACTTAAAGTCAGCTTTTCTCTGGAGTCAGTTCTTTCATATCTCTTTCATTTTATCTGGGTAATTACTGTTGGTGGTGGTTATCACAGTCTCTTACTAGACTGTAATCTCCCAAAAAGCAAGGATTTTGCTTTGTTCCTATGTTTATTTCCAGAAAGATGTTCAATAAATATTTGATAAACATGTAAATAAAGTCATACTAAACATCAAATTATGACAATAAATATAAATGGCTTAGATTTCTCCAGAGACGGAGATTAAATTGAAGCAAAATCTAAAACTTTTCTGCTTAGAAGAGTCATATCTAAAACATAAAATCAATGGCCCCAAAGTGCTAAATATAAAATGAATGTGGTAAAAAAGTAAAAAGAAACATGAGCACAGAGAAAAGAGAATTGGCAGTGTTAACATAACAGGAGAAGTAGAATTTACATCAAACCATTAAATCAAAATCATTTTATACTGTCAAAGGTAAAATAAAATAAATTTGCAGAGAATTACTTTTGGGGGGTTTTCATTTGTTTGTTTAGGGGTGTGCTAAAGAACCATTCTGGGATTTATTTATTTAATCCATTGCTTTCTGAGCAAAACAATCTGAATATTTATTTACCAAATATGGCAGCAACAAATTATAAATGTAAAAACCTAGAACTACATATTGACAGAAAAACAATTGCTGTGGGGTATTTTAATGAATCTCTGATGTACCAATAGTGGAGGAAGTAAACTGAAAGACAGATTTGAACAATAATGGTAACTGTTTACGTGGTATACGTTGAGTCTGCTTCTGATTAGGATGTTAAAATTTGCAAGAGTCTCACTCTCATCCTAGCAACAAAAACAACCTGAATAAGCTTCAAAATCACAGTTTCTTTGGAACCAATCAGAGAACCGAGGATGCAAAGTAACCTAGTGAGTTCAACCACACAAAGTGACACGCTACTCGCTGCTACTCGCTACTCAAGGGAGACAAAACACCTACAGCAGCTCTCACCCGTTGCCTTTGGCAAAGTGTCAGGAAAAGGAAAATTCTCCGTGGGTTTGTATAAGGAGAAACCAGCTGAAACTGTAAAAGCCTTTCAGCAGCCACGTGTGGACTGGCATCATAGATTAGAATTCCAAGGAGTCCCAGCCACAGTCAGTCTGTTCCCATCCACCAGCGCTTTCCCACAGAATTCACTGAGTTCACAGGAGCAATATGCCAAAGCACGAGAGGCAGGACAGGAGGGCTGGGAGAGAAATTGCCTGGAGCATATGGGTCCCCCACCAAGCTCAAGGCAGCCAATCTGTGACAGTGGGGGTTGGGGGGTGCAGAGCAGGAAGGCTGAGATAAATCAATATGAGGTACTCTGGATTTCCAACTGCCAAGAGATGGAAGCAGGGAAGGGTAGCTGAGAGAAACTGCTCCAGGAATTCCAGGCAGATAGGTGTCCAAAGTCTGTGGCAAGAGCCCAGAGCAAAGGGAACTCCTCACTATTCAGAGTTCTGCCAGTCAGGCTGTAAAGCAGTGGGAGAGATCTCCTGTGGCTCAGAAAGCTGGCCACTTAGCTGTAAAAAATAAAGAATTCTCCAGAATCTACCAGTATTCAGATCCCCAAGGCCTAGAGAAGGGAAAGTCCTGATTAAACTCAAACCATTTTCACCTACTTGTCAACCAAATAAAGCTGCAATGAAACCCAGACCCAATCACACAAATTTTAACTCAGTCCCTCAATTCTAGTACCCCCTCCTGGAGGTAAATGTTATGTAATTTACACTCTGTTGTCATTTAATACAAAATGGCTGGCATCAATAAAAAATCACAAGACACTGAGGAATCAAGAAACTATGATTTATGATCAAAAGAAGAAATAGTAGAAGCAGACAGACATCTCTGATCCAGATTTTGAAAATTTCAGGCAGGGATTTTAAAATAACAATGATAGAAATGCTGAAGGGCCTACTAGGAAGGTGGGAAGCATGTGTAAAGACATGGGGAATTTCTAGAGACACAGTAACTATTACAGAATCAAATGGGAAAGCTAGGGGAAAATACAACATGACAAATAAGGCACTCAACTGATGGCCTTAATGGTAGGCTGAACTCAGCAAAGGAAAAATATCAGTAAATTTACAGACAGGAGATTGTAATTGAAATTGAAAATTTCAAACTGAAACAAAGAGGGAAAATGAGTGAAAAGAACAAAACAAAGAATTTGAGATCTGTGAGACAATATCAAATATCAAACATCGTAATATATGTGTTACTGGAGTCCCAGAAGGAGAGGACAGAAAGAAATGGGCAGAAAAATATTGGGGCAGATAATGGCCAAAAAATTCCAAATCCACAAATCCAAGAAACTCAGCAAATCTCAGTGAGTTAAAGGAAAACCAAAACCCAGCACATCATGATTAAACTACTGAAAATCAAATATGAAAAGCACATTTTAAGAGCAACCAGAGAAAGAGGACATATTATTTCTCACCAGAAACAATGGAGGGCAAAAGGCAATGGAATAATATCTTTTTTTAAATACTGAAAGAAGAAAAAATGGTTAACTTAAAATACTATATCTAATTCAAAGTTGCTTCAACAATGAAATCAAAATGAAGATATTTCCAGACACAGAAAAACTTAAAGAAGTCGTCTCCAGCATACTCGAATTGCAAGAAATGCTAGCAGACTTTTCTGACCATTACATCTTTATATAACAGACTAAAAGGGTTCTTTCTGAAGGGAAACAACACACCAGATAGAACAGACAGAACCCCAGATCTGCAGGAAGGAAAGAAAAGCAACAGGAAAGGTAAATATCAGTGCAAAGAGTTAACATAAAACACTTCATCTTTGTAGTCATGCATGTGCGTGGGTGCCTGCACATACATAGCATTTTAAAATAATCTTTAAAAACATTATTGACTATTTAAACCAAAAATAATTATATATATTGTGGGTTTTATTGCATAAGACAACAAGAACACAAAATATGGGCTGGAGCAAAGGGAATTTTTACAGAGCTCTCGTGAAGTAGTATATGATTAGAGGGTAGACCATGAGTAATCACTACAAGAAACATCACAATGACAGGAAAGGTCAATACAAGAAACAAAATAGAATACTAAGAATTGCCCAGTTCATTCACACCCCCCAAAAGGCAGAAAATGGGGGAGGGGAAGACGGGAGGGCGTCAGTCAAAGGTTACAAAGTTTCAGCAATGCAGGATAAGTCCCAGAGAGCTCCTGTACAACACAGAGCTCATTGTTGATAACACTGCATTGTATTCTTCAAAATTCACTCAGAGTACAGATCTTATGTTGTGTTTTTGTAACAAAAAAAAAAAAAAAAAAAAGAAGAAAAAAGAAGGCATAGGTTGTGGTGATGGTTTCACAGACGTGTACTTACCTCCAAATTCATGAAGTGTGTACATGAAATATGCAGTTTTTTGTATGTTAATCATATTTCAATAAAGTGTTTTTTAAGTTAGGAAAGAAGAATAAAATGAATAAAGAAGTAATGACATGAATAATAACACATTCAACTGGGAGACATAAACTCAGTCATAAAATAATGATACTGAATGAAAATGAACTAAACATTCCAATTAAGGGCCAAAGTTTGACAGACTGGGTACAGGAACAAGATGAAATATATGCTGTTAAATATAAAGAAACAGACAGGTTGGAAATAAAGGGTAGAAATCAAAACATACCAGGCAAATTTTAAGCAGAGAAAGTTGGTATGGCTGTATAATTATCAAACAAAGTAGACCTTAAGTCAGAGTATTACTAGAGATAAAGAGGGTAATTTCCTAATACCCAAAACGTATCTTCAAAATACATTTAGAAAATCAAAGGAACTAAAGGAAAAAATAGATAAAGCCATGAAGACAGTGGAAGACTTTTTTTTCTAACTTCCTTCTTTCAATAATTGATAGGAAAAATACTAGTAAAAATATAGAGGATTTCAGCAACACAGTCAAGTAGCTTTACCTAATGGACATTTTTTAGAACACAACCCCCAACTTTAGAGTAAATATCTTTTTTAAGCACACAAGAAACATTGACCAAAACAGATCATAAACTGGGGAGTAAAATAAAGCCTCCAGAAATATCAAAAGACTGAGCACAATAATATTATGTTGACTTATTTAACGGCTCCTAAAAACACACAATGCATGGTTTTCTGGAGTTCATGTGAAGCAGTTACAAAATTGACAAAATGCTAATTAAAAACAAATCTGACAAGATTTTGGTCAGAAATTTTTTAGTCCATCTTTGATCTCAAATGATAAAAACAAAAATCAACACATTAGACAAAAGCAGTGATTTTGAAAACCCTAGTCACTTGAATGTTGAAAGATATTCTTCAAAGTAGCAATGACTTAAGAAGAAATTTAAGGATATAATGGCAGGCTATTTTGAAAAAAATAAATAAATGACATCACTATAGAAATCAACTGGGTTCAAAGACAAGACCAAGGGGAAGAGGGGTGGACAGGTGGAGCGCTGAGGATTTTCAGGGCAGTGAAAATGCTCTAAGACACCATAATGATGGATGCGTGTCATTTTGCATTTGTCCAAACCCAAAGAATGTACAGAACTAAGTGTGAACCCTAATATAAACTACAGGCTTTGAGTGATCGTTGATGAGTCAATGTAGGCTCATCAATTGTCACAAATGTACCATCTGGTGGGGGATCTTGACAATGGGGGAGGCTATGCACGAATAGGGGGAGGGATTTCATGAGAAATCTCTGTACTTCCCACTCAATTTTACTGTGAACCTAAAACTGCTCTAAAAAAATAAAACCTATTTTTAAAAAAGAGTTAAACTCAAAGAAAATATCATAGGCTTAAATATTTTTTAATATTAATATTAAATAAAAATAAAGGAAATTACCTAAAAAATAAACACAAAAGCAAAACAATAAACAAATTAATAGAAAAATGAATAAGTAAGTGAAAATGGTTCTTTGACCTCAAACAAAGTTGATAGATATTTGGCAAGTATAATAAAGTTTTCACAAAAAAAATTAGAAATGAGAAAGATAAACATCTAAGATAAAAATACAAAGGAGATTTTAAACTATACATAATTTTATGGTAATAAATTTGGAAATCTCCACATATAAAAATACTTTTCCTAATAAATGACTAATGTTTTTGCAAAGTAAATCAATGTAAGAGATGTAGAAAGCCTGAAAAAAACAAGAGCTGGGAAAGTTATGCAGGAACCACCTTCAGAGCAGATCGGGAACTCTGATGGATTTCCTGGTAGATTTCTTTCAAGTGTCAACGTTCTGCTAATGACTACATTGCATACACTTTTTCAGAAAGTACAAAAAGGTGGAAGGAAAGTTACTGAATTGATTTAGTAAATCACATAACCCTGACACCAAAGTCTAATGAAGATGGAAAGAAAAAGGGTGAGGGAAGGGCAGAGAGTCACTGGTGTGGAGAAAGCAGGGCTGGGGAGGGGCAGGCACGTGGTCCAGACCACTGATCAGCAGAGGTGGGCGACAGAGGAAATGCCAAGAGACGCCCTGCAGGGTGCGCACAGGCAGGCAAGAGTCACTTCCATTTTTGAGCTTTTCCACATAAAAAAAATTTTTTTTAAGAAATGCCAAAACAGTTTTTCAAATATAATAACACTTAACACTCTGAATACTTAACAAAAATTAAAATAAATGCAGTACCATTAGAGCCTCATGTGGAGACAGTGCCAAGAGTAGATGCGAAGATTTGAATGAAGTGAGATCCTTCCAGCAACAGCCCCACCACACACACACACACACACACACACCCCTGGTGATGGATGGACCAAGGCTGAGAGTGGAGTTTGTGAGAGGAAGTGGAAGCAGAAACTTTAAATGTTTCTAGGAACAATTCTTCCTGTTTCTGCCTCTGGAGTGAGAGGGAGACCAGGGAGGACACAACCGAGTTGCCCAGAGCATCATCATTTATGATGAAACACTCTCAGAACAAAGCAGTGTCTACATGATTCACCTTATTACATGCGATTACCTCAAAACTTCTGCTCATGAAACCTGCAGAGAGAGATGCTGCCTATCTACCATTTCTGGCAGGGAGCACCTTCCACACCTTTCTCCTTCCCAGACCTGTAGAAAGCCCAGATGGGCCAAGGACAGTCTGGTGTTAAGCCCAGAGCCCCTGCTGCTTTCTTCCCCTAGGCCCTGGGCTTATTCTGTCCCACTGCTCCTGACTTCTTTGTCATTTATTATAATTTTCACTCTCAGGTGCCTCTTTGTCTCATTTGGTAAACTGGCCTCCTTTGAAGCTGCGTGAGGTCATGTGACTGGGTTCTGGTCAAATGGGTATTGACAGAAAAGGTGTGTGCAATTTCTAAATGTCATGAAAGGAGGAGGCAGGCCCATATCTCCCCCTCTCCTCCTTCCTTCTGACTGGAATGAAGACGTGAGGGCTAGAGCTAAAGCAGCCATCTTGGGCCATGAGGTAAATGTGGGAAACAGAGCCCAACACAGTGGAGCAGTAAGAGAGAAGGGGTCCAGGAAAATGGTAACTTAGGGTGAGCACAATTCCCCCAAAAGCTATGTGAATCTGGAGCTATTAAAATGGAGAAGAGGTTGGAAGGTGGAGGCCCAGCATTGGTCTCCTCAGGGGAGATTCTGCCACCTGCCTGTGGGAGAGGTATCTGGGTTCCTCTTTGCTAAGGTTCCTCCCATAGGACCAGGGGATGAACCAGTATGGGTCTGGGTGATCCTGATCCACTGACCTCCACCAAGGATGATATAGGTGCTGGCACATGAAATCAGAAAAATCTGAGTTAGCCAGTGGTTCAAAAGGAAGACTCCTTGAAGTGTCTAGAAAATGTTTTCCTTCTTGGTGAAAATAAGATATGAAAGGAAAAGCTCTCTCCCATTCCCTTTTCTGTTCTGCCTTTAATGCAGCTGCATGAGGACTGTCTGTCCAGAGTTGCATGCATCACACAGCCAGGAAGGGGGGTGGTGTCCCCAGGCTGAGGACTGCACAGCAGAGATGTGGGAAGAGCCTGGAGACCCCGAACTCAGATCTCTCCTCCTATGAGACAGTTTATCACCCATGTTTCAGACACCTTCAGAGAGCCCTCCTGCTGCCTGCAGTGACGCCACCTTTCTGAGCAGTTCTCAGAGGGAAGTTTATGGCCATACAAGCTCACCTCAGGAAATAAGAAAAATCTCAAATAAACACCCTAACCTTACTCCTAAAGCATCTAGAGAAAGAAGAACAAAGAAAACCCAAAGTCAGCAGAAGGAAAGAAATCATAAAGATCAGAGCAGAAATAAATGAAATAGAGATGAAAAAATAATAAAAAAGATCAATGAAATTAAAAGCTGGTTCTTTGACAAGATAAACAAAATTAATAAACCTTTAGCCATGCTCATGAAGACAAAAAAGGGAAAGGGCCCAAATCAATAAAGACAAAAATGAAAAAGGAGAACTGACACCACAGAAACATAAAGGATCATAAGGGACTGCTATGAGCAACGCTACACCAATAAAATGGACAACCTAGAAGAAATGGGAAAATTCTTAGAAAGGTACAGTCTTGGGAGAAACAGAAAATATGAATAAACCAATTACCAGTACTGAAATGGAATCAGTAACTTAAAAACTCCCAAAAAACCAAAAAAGTTCAGGACCAGATGGTTTCACAGGTGAATTCTAGAAAACATTTAGACAAGAGTTAACACCTATCCTTCTGAAACTTTCCCCAAAAATTGCAGAGGAAGGAACACTTCTGAACGCATTCTATGAGGCCAACATCACCCTGATACCAAAACCCAACAAAGATACCACACACACAAAAGAAAATTACAGACAAGTATCACTGGTGAACACAGATGCAAAAACCCTCAACAAGACCGTGGCAAACCGATCCAGCAATGCGTGAAAAGGGCCACACACCGTGGTCAAGCGGGATTTGTTTCCAGGAATGCAAGGACTTTTCAGTGCCCACCAATCAGCGATGACACAGCGATATGTTAACAAGCTGAATAGAAACCATATGATCATCTCAACAGATGCAGAAAAAGCTTTTGATAAAATTCAACATCCATTTATGATAAAAACTCTCCAGAAAGTGGGCCTAGAGGGAACATAACTCAACATAATAAAGGCCATATATGACAAACCCACAGCTGACCATCATACTGAATGGTGAAAAGCTGAAAATGTTTCCTCTAAGATCAGGAACAAGACAAGGATGCCCACTCTGGATGACAATGTGCGTGAGAAATAAACTGTTACTGTGTTAAGTCACAGCAAATTTGGGGTTTATGTGTTTCAGCAGCAAGCATTATATTAACCAAAATAGTGATGATCCTAAACGTTTTCCCCGAGCTGTGTTTGATGGACTCAGTGGAAGTGACAATGAAGAATACTTGAGAGTGGTGTGGGAGGAGGGGTAGGACAGGCGAGGCAGCTGATGGAGGCGGTGAGGCTGGAGAGGCAGGTAACAGATGAGGATGCTGATCCCCTTCAGAGAACTTACATTGCTGCCCTTTTCTTTCTTTCTTCTTTTCTTTTTCTCCATTCCTTCCTTCCTCCCTCTGTCTCTCCCCCAGCCCTTTCAACATTTCTTTCTTTTATGTATGTGTTGAGGGCATACTACATACCAGGCTGGATGCTGTGGCCCCAGCAATGACCAAAAGAGTGAATGTCCCTCCCTACATGGAGCTGACATTCTGAAGGGGTAGATAACAGACCTAGAGGGAGAAATAGACAGAAATACAGTAACAGCAGGAGATTTCAATACCCTGCTTCCGGCAAGGGACAGATCATGCAGAGAGAAAGATCAATAAGGAAACATGGACTTAAACTACACATTAGACCAGATGGATTTAGTGGACATTTACAGACATTTCCATTCAAAAGCAGCAGAGTCCACACTGTTCTCAAGAGCATATGGAATATTCTCCGGGAGGGGTCATATGTTAGGCCACAAAACAAGTCTTAATAAATTTAATAAGATTGAAATTGTATCAAGCATCTTTTCCAACCTCATTTGCATGTAACTAGAAATCAATTATAAGACGATAACTGGAAAATTCACAAATATGTGGAGATTAAATAATACGCTTCTGAATAACCATTAGGCCAAAAGAGAAATAAAAAAAATCTTGAGAAGTGAAACTGGAAATGCAACATGCTGGCCAGGATGTGGAGAAAAGGAAACCCTTTCACATCACTAATGCATGCAAATTGGTGCAGCCACTGTGGAAAACAGAATGGAGGGTCCCCCCCAAAATTAAAAATACCATGTGATCCAGCAATTCTACTTCTGGCTATTTATCTGAAAGAAATTCTAACTTGGAAAGATATACCCCACCCACCCATATTCATTGCAGCATTATTTAAAATAGCCAAGACATGGAAGCAACCTAAGTGTCCATGAACAGATAAATGATAAGTGGAGAATGTCATTCTAAGTGAAGTAAGCCAGAAAGAGAAAGAAAAATACCATATGAGATCGCTCATTTGTGGAATCTAAAAAAAAAAACCAAAACAAAACATAAATACAAAACAGAAATAGACTCATAGACATAGAATACAAATTTGTGGTTGCCAAGGGGGTGGGAGGGTGGGAAGAGATAGACTGGGATTTCAAAATTGCAGAATAGATAAACAAGATTATACTGTATAGCACAGGGAAATATATACAAGATCTTATGGTAGCTCACAGAGAAAAAAATGTGACAATGAATATATATACATGTATAACTGAAAAATTGTGCTCTACACTGGAATTTGACACAACATTGTAAAATGATTATAAATCAGTTAAAAAGTCAAAAAAATAAAAATTAAAAAAAAAGAAAATGTGGAGTATTGTGGAATATTATTCAGCCAGAAAAAAAGAAGAAAATCTTGCCATTTGTACCAACACGGATGGATCTTGAGGTCATTATGCTAAATGAAATGTCAGAGTAAGATGAATACCATATGATCTCATTTATATGTGGACTCTAAAACCAAACCAAACCAAAATACACTCATAATTACAGAGAACAGATTGATGGTTGCCTGAAGGTGGGCAAAATGGATGAAAGAGGTCAAGAGGTACAACCTTCCAGTTATAAAATAAATAAGTCCTGGGGATATAATGTACAGCATGGTGACTATAGTTACTAATACTGGGTTGCATATTTGAAAGTTGCTAAGAGAGTAATCATAAGATTCTCACCACAGGGGTGGGGGTGGGGAACGTGTAACTGTGTGTGGTGATGGATGTTAACCAGACTCACTGTGCTGATCCTCTCACAATATATACAAATATCGAATCGTTAGGTTGCACACCTGCAAATAATACAATGTTATACGTCAATTACACCTCCAAAAACGTGGTCCTAGAATGATAATCCCTCTTTGTTGTTGACAGAAACAAATGCAAAACTGCTCTGAGGGACCCCTCCTGGCCAGATGACAGAGTACGTTATCCAAATTACAACGTGTGTGAAAAAACTGTTGCAGAAAAAAACGTGTTACAGCTCAGTTGTGACAGCAACCTGGATCTGGGCGAGAGACCAAGCAGCACTCGGAGCGTTGGAGAACTCAGGTTTATTATACCAGTGGGCCCAGAGGAGTTAACACTCCAAGCTCTGGACCCCATCTGTAGGTTTACACAGGCTTTTATAGGCTTCCAGTTTACACTTTGCAACATTTTGTAACATCATATGCAAATAAGGTATAACAAAAGTTGACTAATTAGGAACAGCTTTGTAGAAATGGACCATTCAGGAGTGAGCTCAGGGAACCAATAGAACTTTTAGGGGTAAGTAAGCCATTTCAGAGGCAAAAAGTGAGAGAGAGCCTCTGGGCCAGGAAACCGGATGGGGCTGGCAGGAGAGTAGTGGCCCTGCCTGGGGGTCCTGCCAGTCTTTTTATGGGGCTTCCCGCCTCAAAACAATTCTCAATTAACAGCAAGAGTAGAACCCCAGAATTGTAACTGCATGGTCAGTAATTAAAGTATGAAAGAAGGAATTACATAACATGAAAAAGAAACAAACCTTTCCATGGAAAACCTATTAGCCAAAGAAATGTAAGTTAGGACGATAGTGAGCTTCCCTTGTTTGCATAACAGTTACTGAAGATGAGAAGGGTAGTGATACGTGAGGTTCTAAGTGTGCAGGTAACCCAGCCCTCGTCACCTTGCTAGTAGGAACACCTGGAGTCTTACTTTCGGGGTCCTTGTGTTACTGATTCAGGTCCTTGGACTCTTAAATCAATAGGAACTGGGACTTGGGCTGCAGCAGGAGGGTGTGGGAACAAGGAACAGGCTCCCCTGCTCACTCTGGGAGGAGGTGAGGGTGGGAGTGGGGTGGTAGATGGGGCTGGAGGCATGGCTTCGGTGGTCTGCCCACCCCCTTAATAGTGCTGTGTGTGGGATCCAGCGCTGGACCCTGCTTTTGATCCTGGCACCTCAGAAGTGCGTTGGTTTGTGACCTTTGGTATCTTACTGCTCATAATTGCCCTGACTGCACATGCATGCAGTTTTTTTCAGTCGTTTATGGTTTCTTGGCATGCTGTTGCTTGAGGAGAAGTTTGTCCAGGTGTAAGCACTCCGGCAGAGTCCCAGGTCCCAGTCTGCCTCTCCTGAGGCAGAGCCCGAGGTGGCCAGTTTGGGGGTGACTCCAGGAAGCTGGAGCACAGAGCACGGGAGCCAGCCCGAGGACAGTTCATCAGGTCGCCAGAGGTGGGTGTTGGTACCCAGCCCTGCAGGACCTTCTGCGGAGGCTCCTGAGATGCATCGCGGAAGTACCCCCCACCACCCCCGGGGATGAAGGGGAAGCGGTCACCCACCGGCTCCCATCACCATGGGTCCAAGTGGCCTCTTGGGCATTGATGCTTCCGGATAGCAGACCTAGGGGTGCGAGCAGCTTCCAGAGGCTGGCCCACGCCAAGGCTTCAGGAGAGCCCCAGGCTCGGGATCTGGAAGCCCAGGGGAGGGGCTGTCAGGACGCACCTGCAACAGCTGATGCTGATCAAAGTAACTGGGGGAGAAGAGGAAGGGTCCCCCAGAATAGAGGCGCACAGGATGCATGGCTGATGCACCAGCACATCCAGCGTTGTCTGGGAATCACCCTTCAGAGCATTCACCTAGGGGAATGATCCAAATACAAAGTGGTCGTGTATTTAACTGTGTCTGAGAAAGGAAGGATGGAAGGGAGGGAGGGAGAGAAAGTGAAACAGGAAGGAAGAGAGGGAGGGAAAATGTCTTCACTTATTCCATTAACCTTTCCTAGTTGGCCAAATTTTCCCCACTCCCCAGGGGAAGGAAGTCACAGCTGGAAAACAAAGAGAAATGCAAATAGTTCATTCTCAGCTTTGAGCTCCCAGTGGCCTTAATGGATTAAGTTTGAGTTAAGGGTTTTTTTCAAGATTAGTTTTACCTGTACCCAATTTTCGCTTTGCAATTATATTTTTAAGTGTAATCCTAGCATACGATGCAACTTACAAAGCAAAAGGGAGTTTGCAGGCGTGATTAAGGATTTTGTGGTGGTGAGACGAGCCTAGATTATTCAGGTGGGCCCAGTGTAATCACAAGGGTCTTTTAAGGGGGAAGCAGGGTCACAGTCAGAGGAGATGTGACACTAGAAGCAGAGGTCAGAGAGAGAGATTTGAAGACCCTACACAGCTGATTTGAAGATGCAGGAAGGAGCCCCGGCCAAGGATGCTAGCTGTCTCCAGAAGCTGGAAAAGGAAGCAGATTCTCCCCCAGTGCCTCCAGAAGGAACATAGCCCTGTCAAGTTTGATTTTAGGACTTCTGACCCCCAGAATTGTAGGAGAGTACATTTTGTGTCTTTTAAGCCACTTCATTTGTGATCGTTTGTTACAGCAGCAACAGGAAACTGACACAACCATGCGTAAGGGTATCTCCTCATCTGGAAAGAAAGTGTCAAGCCAGTGTCTCTCCCCACAGTTACAAGCATCAAACCCCACAGTGTACACACCACACTTACAAGCACCGATAACGGGCGTTCAGTAAATGATACTTACTCTTTCTCACCACCTAGCCTATCTCCTTACATCCAGAGAGTGCTTTAGAGAGCATTAAGAAAAATACAAGGTGGAGTTAAACTAGCCAGTGAGGTAGGGAAGGTAGCTTTTGTGTAAGGTCACCGCTTGGCAAATGACATCATTAAGGCTCAGAGAAATCAGGCAAATTGCCCAAGGTCACACAGCCATTTAGTGGCAAACACAAGCACACTGTTTCACGGGAATCTGTTACAGATGTAGATGCCTCTGCTCCACCCACAGGAAAATCGGATTCAGGCAGGCAGTACCCAGCAATCTGGGGAACCCATCAAGTTCCCCAGTTATTTTTACACAGGCTGGCGTAGCGACCCCACAGTGAGACATGCTGGCCGCCCCACGCTGTGTTGCTGAAAAGCTGTGAGCTGTCCAAAGATTCCATCCACTTCCCCTTCTTTGAGGATATTGCTGACTTTTTATTTTGAAAGATTTCAAACATACAGAAAAAGACTAAATCGATGCCCACCCCTCACCCAGAATAAAGACCTGCCGGCCATGCTGCATCTATGTTTACATCCACGTATTTTCCTTTCTGGCTGAACTATCTTAAAATACATTATAGACGGCGGGACCTTTTTTGAAACTCCATCTAAAAATTAAGGGCATTTTCCTACCATCTGCAAGAAACCATTACCCTTGACAAAACATCTTCAACATCTTATGACATTCTAATGAAGGAGAATGACTTCAGTTTTCAACATTGTCTAACATTGGTTCATTATTCAAACTTCCAGAACTCTCCAAACCCTCCCCCCACCACTCTGCCCCCCTGTCTTTATAACAGGTGACTTTTTTTTTTTTTGGTGACTTTTTCTTAAATCAGGAAGTGTGCAATATCAATTTTGATGTGACTAGTCTACAAAGAGCTTGAGGACTTTCAGGGTGACGTGCTGATGGGAGTCCCCTAGATTATCTGTGCCTGGAAGAGCACGAGGGAAACACTGCCTGCCCCCCACCAGCCCCGGGGCTGCCAACACCGCAGCGGCCCCTAGGCTCTGCCCTTTGGAGCTGAGGATTGATAGTAACAGCATCAACAGGACCACAAATTCCTTGCGTGGCCTCTTGCTGTAACAGACAGCTCTCTCTCCAGGTTCTGGTAACCACCCAGACCTAAACAAGACAAACGATCCCAGCTCTTCCCAGCCCAAGGTGCTGTACCCTACCCTGTTGGTTTCCCTTAACCCTGCTCACAGCTCCGTAAATCTTTCTTTGTTACACCCTCTACAGTTCCCCCATTTCACTGTGCCTCCCCTTTCCCACTGGGACCCTGGCTGAGAACATCGCTAGTACCAGGACAGCCCCAGAGGAAAGTAACTCTCAGATGAGATTACAGGATGGGGTTGCTCACATACAGGAGATTCACGGAGATGATCCCCTTACCAGAGGAAAACAGAATGCAGGTAATCTATAAAATCACATCACAGTTGCTCAAATGACCACCAGCAGTGGCACTGGAAGACTGCAGACGGAAGGCAAGTGTTGGCAGAGGGAAAGGCTTGGGTATGCTGACCACGGTGATTACTTACCGAACGCAAGTTCACGGGCCCAACTGACGCGCCGTAAGGCTGAACAAACCAGAATGTTGGAGCTTGAAGCAGAGAAAAGCGTACTGCTGAGCCAGCAAGGGGAACACGTGGCTCCTGCCCCTAAAACCATGAATTCTCGGAAGGGTTTCAGCTGAGCATTTTTAAAGGCCAATTGAGGGAGGGGCGTCCCAGGGTCTGTGATCAGCTGTGTTCAATCCTCTGGTTGATGGTGATCAACCCTTAGGCACCAGGAGGTCTAGGGGCCACGTGTTAACCACTCTGTTCCCTCAACATCAACGAATCAGAGAATTGTGCATGAGCTGATCAAGCACCCTGCAACCACCCCTCACCTGGCCTTTAAATACACTTTGCTGAAATCCTCTGGGGAGTCTGGGGTTTTCTTGGGCATGAGCCACCTTGTCCTCCTTGCTCGGCCCTGAAAATACTTTTCTCCAACCTCTGATGTTTCAGTTTGTTTAGCCTCACGGTGCATCGGGCACATGAACTTGCCTTCAGTAACACTTTCTCTTCCACTTGAGTTTGGCCACGAAAGGACTGCGAGGTCATAGCATGTTTCCATTAGCCCCTCTCATGCCATCGCGGTTGCCGGGAGCCACGTTTCTGCATCAGAGCTGACAGCCTCTGCCAGGCGGAGCTCTGTCCCCGGGTTCTGGTTCCCACCCCCTCCTTCTGCAGGCAAAGAGGTGGTGATGGCGCCCTCCCTCCCCCACGGTGCTTCGCCGACTGTTGCTGCTTTCCTTAACCCAGCCAGCGCGCTCGTAAATCAGCCCTTTACTGCCCTCTGCTCAATTGCTCCATCTGAACTGCGGATCACCAACCTCTGAGACAGCCCAGGGCAGTCAAGCTACACTGAGAACGGATCTTTTATCTCAGTCTACTTCCCAACCTCACCTGTGCTGAGTGGGACTGACTCAGGGTTCTTGAATCTACAGTTCACTCGTCTGCATCCTGTGTAAAGGACTTCAGCCCCACACACGTTCAGACACCATTTCATCAGCCTCTGAATCGATCGTCGGGAAGCTGCCTCACAAGGCTCTACTGTCTCAGCCAGGTCAAACCCCAGCTCGCCTGCCAGGTGGCTGCCAAGGACTGAATGTCTGTCCCTCCCCTAAATTTGTATGTTCAAGTCCTACCCCCTAATGTAATGGTGTCAGAAAGGGGGGGGGGGTTGCTTGGGAGGTGATTAGATCATGAGGGTGGAGCCCTCGTGAATGGGATTAGTGCCCTTGTCAGAGGACTCCAGAGAGCTCTCCTCTCCTTCTGACCCATGAGGTTAGGAGAAGTTGGCAGCCTGCAACCTGGAAGAGGTCCTCACCAGAGCCTGGCCATGCTGGCACCTTGGTCTCGGACTTCCAGCCTCCAGAACTGTGAGAAATAAATTTCCACTGTTTATAAACCACCCAGTCTACGGTTCTTTGTTATAGCCACCGGAACAGAGGGAGGCAAGGGTTCTGGAGCTTTGGATTCAGTCATTAAAACATTGTAGGAAGAATGTCCCCAGAGGCAGGCAAACTAGAGTCCTGCAAATGCTGCTCCAGGCAGTCATCACATCCTCCAGGGCAGCTGGGAGGAACCGAGCAGCTGGAGCAGCCTCACCTAAGGCTCCTGGCGGGCAGCCAGGGGGAGTGGGGTCTGGTGGCATCCGCGTTGCCTTGCAGGCGGCGCGCACAAGAGCAACGCCCCACACCTGTGCCTCTGCCTCCCCCACCTGGCGGGGGACTTGGGCAGCTGGCCACCGAGTCTGCAGCTGCTGCTCACGGACCAGGAGCCCAAGAGCTCCTGGAGGACTTTGTGTTCCACAAGCCCAGAGAAAATGTGGGGGGAGGGGCTCTGCACAGGCTCAGATCCACTTCCAGCTGCTCTTAGATGGGACACTTGTGTCGTGGTTTTGGATGACATGACTTTGAGTTGTGTAGAAGCTAGCTGGTGAAGCCCTGCTCTAACCATGCATGTTTATTCTGCAAATTAGAACTGCTTTATGGTGAAATAGTTGATAGAAAATAAATTAATTTGGATTTGAAATTCTATTCATATCATCACATACACAAAAGTCAACATTACATAGGACACCAAAGAAGGAGGCCCTATTAGATTCCTTAAATATAAATCCATATAATAGAAATCCACATTACATATATTTACCAAATACATTTATATATTTGTTTATATGTAATGCATAAACTTATTATATAATAAATATGTATTGTCTATAATATATACACATATTATATATAATAAATATAAAAATATGTACGGTTATACATATACATATAATGTAACTGTTACAAATATTTGAATGGTATAAAACATTGTATTACATTTTGTCACCCACTGCTACAAAATTATCTCCTCCATTTACCCCAGTTTGCCATATAAATGGTATTATTTTCTATGGGGCCACTTTATGGAAAATGTTGGGAAGCTCCACCCTAAGGTGACCGCAATCTTCACTTCACAGCCTCCGACACCCGCCCCGCCCACAGCATCTTAACAAACCACAACTAGGGAGTCAATGCTGAAGGGAACACCTGATCGGGGGCCTCCCTAAGCAGAACATCGACGCCTCATAATTGTTTCTTGAATAGCAGCAGAAATAATTCCTCACAGGGTAACACCCACCTTCTGGTTTTCCTATGTACACACACACACACACACACACACACACACCCCCTATGTCTTTGGAGGTCACTCTGACATAAGCATATCAATTGACCTTGGAGGAGATGATTTTGATTTTGAAGAGCAAGAGGGACAAAGTAACCAGTAAATGGTTCCAGTAAAATTCTAACTTAGGGATCTGGTGCATCCCAGTGACAACGTGACTTGGCTGCAGTCCACACTGACAGGTCTGGGGTTGAAATGCCTTGGTCTTTAGGTCGCTGGGTCCTTCTAGGCCCACGAATGAAAAGGGGAAGTTTAATAAGAGAGAGGCAGTGAAGGGCAATGTGAGCAAACAAGCCACAAAACAGAACACACTCTGTGATCGCATTTTATATAAAAACAGGCCAAATCAGTCTCTGGCTTCAGCAATCAGGAGAGTGGTTAACATGGGCAAAGTGGAGGAAACGGTGGTAAAAGACCACAGGATATACTTCAATAATATAAATACATAAATAACACAACATTGTAAATCAACTATACTTTAAAAAAAAAAAAAGACCGAAGGAGGGGCTTCTGGGTTGTGGATAATATTATGTTGCTTAATCTGAATGTCGGTTAAATGGGCTCTTTTCATTTGTGAAAATTTATAAAGCTGTGTACTTATATGAGCATTTGTGTGTGTGTGTTTATTCTGCATCAGTGAAAATATTTTAAATAAAATGGCAGAGACATTAGACAAACACAAAAACACTTGGTCCTTAGGCACAAGTAGAGAAGAGAGAAAACAAAAACAATAATCCTGGGGCCCTAGCGGACCACAAGCTGAATGTGAAATAACAAGGTAGAGTTCTTGGACGCATAGAAAGCAAGCTGGCCAGGTACCTGGGCTATAAGAAAGGATGCTTGTATGACTTACAGAGATTGGAAAGCAATTCTTCTGTGATACAACCTAGGTACTTGAGCCCTGATCAGAATAATGGGTCAGTCAGATTAACACCCTTTCAAAAGGACATTGAAAAGCAGAAGGGATTCACAGAACAATAGAGATGATTAAAGATATGGGAAATAGGCCCTCCAAAAAAAGGTTAAAAGAAATGCATTTTCTAAAAAAACTGGGTGCTGGTCCTCTCATCTTGATAAATGGTGAGTTGGTTCCCCTAGCCTTTCCTCTGATCCTCTGCTTCAGTCCCTTTTTTCTATTGGCAAGAGGGACTTGAACGAGCCAAATAACTCAGCCGGTGTGAATTTATTGAGCAGATACGTCACTGTCCTCCTGAAAGGAAAAAGATGTTGGGTCGTTAAAAAGCCCAGTCAGAATAACTGGGGTTGCTCAGCTCAGGGAAGAGAAGAACTTGATTGGCCTTAAAACAACTGAAGATTTTGGAGAAGGGGCTTTATCAGTCAGTCTTCTCAGAAAAAACGAAAGTGAATGACCACCTTAAGATAAAGCACAGATTTCAGCAGGGCACCAGGAGACGGACGGAGGAACCACCAGGCCTGGGGACACTCGGAGGAGCTGGGCCACCCTGACCAGGCAGGCTCTTTCTAACATCATCATTTTTATTATCTCCTGAGTAAGGAGTTGGGTTTTACAGAGACTGGGGACAATAGCGCACATTTGTAAAGCCTTGGCGTGCTCCTCCAGGGCCACTTTGACGCCCATTGGATTCAGCTTGGAAGCCTGCTTTTGAAACGGTGCTGCCGGAAGGAAAGCTGTCCCTGAAAGGAGGCCCCGAGGCAGCCGGTGCGCAGGCCGGGCAGCCCCGCTGCTCCCCCCGGGCCGGGGGCTGGGAGCAGCGGGGCTGCCGGCTGTCACCAGTCACCATGGTGACCCCACAGCCCACAGCTGCTGCCGCCGCCCCCCTTGGGAAGGGTTTCTGCAGCAGGGCGGGCGGAGGGCGGCCCAGCAGAGGCCTGAAGCCTGGGACGTCCTGACCACTTGCTCAGATGAGCCAGGCGCCAATCCCAGCAGAATTCCGGGTTCGGTCCAGAGCCAGCTTTGCCAGAACAGTCCGGGGACATGCCTCCTGGCACTCACACACTCCCCTCTCTGCATTTCGGGAGAGCCTGAGGCCTGGAGCAGAGACCAGGGCTGGAAGCCGTTCGTTCCAGCAGGAGGGGAGTGATGTGGCCTCTTGGGTTTAGGCCAAGACTGTCCCCTCGTCCACCTGCTGTTTAGTCCAGGTTGTAGCCATTGCCGGTGGGGGCCAGCCAGAGCCCCTCCAGACCTGAATCCTGAAGAGGCTGCAGCCTGCTGCCCCTGGAGCAGCCCCAGACCACCGGCCCACCTTGGGCCCCCTGCCCCCTCCAGCTCCCCCCACAAGCCGCAGGGGCCGCACCCCCTGCGTGGCACCTGCCGCCTGGCACACTCAAAGCGGAGCCGGGCCAGCGCCCGGGGGAGCCGACAGCTGGCAGGCCATCTCTGCGGCCGGCGCCGGCCCCGCTGGGCTCCTGGGAGGAGGGAGGGGGGAAGCCTGGGGCGGGGACGGGGCTGTGGGGGGGGGTCTCTGGATGGGGAGGCTCTCTGGCAAGACATCTGCTCCCCTGGCCCCAAGATCTGAAGGGCGGATGCAGGAGACCTGAGGGGGCAGCCCCAACCCCGCAGCTGTGCCAAGCCTCGGCTCCACAGCATCCCTTTCAGGCCGGTCTCTTCTCCCCTCCCCCCCTCAGCTGGCGTCTTGGGCCAGAGAAGCATCACAAACAAAGCTGTCTGCTGGCGGCCACCCAGGCTGCGCCGGGGCCCCTGCTGCCCCCATCTCAGCCCTTTCCTGAGTGCTGCTCCCCCACCCGGGGCAGCTCTGGGCCCCAGGCCAGGTCGGGTCCAGCAGGGCCCTCCTTGCTGTCCAGCCTGGTCTGATGCCCCTGCCAGACCCAGGAGCGGGGTGGGGAGGTGGGGTACTTCAGGGCCGGAGCGCTGGAGGCCAAGTGCCTGCATTCCAGGGCCCCTGGGGACGCCAGTGACAGAAGAGCCAGGAGCCTTCTCACTAAATCTCCAGTCTGGAGCCTCCTGGCAACTCTTGAAGAAGCAGCCCCTCCACTCTCCACCCTGGGAACTTTTCTCATCCCCTGGACCAAGGCTCCTGGACTGAGAGGGGGCATCCGGGCCAGGGATTTGACCCCGTGAGTGGGAGAATCGGCTTTTGGATGAAAACGACATCAAGGAGCCAGACTGGCTCGAGGAGCCTGGTTGGAAGCAAGTAAGAGATTGTCATCGCACCTCGACTAGCAGAAGGATCTAAAATCCAACAAGCCGGGGTGTGGAGGGGAGGCCAGCTCAGTGGTAGAGCACATGCTTAGCATGCAAGAGGTTCTGGGTTCGATCTCCCAGGATCTCCATTTAAAACAAACAAACAAACAAAAACCCAACAAGCAAGCAGCTCTGCCCTTGGCCTTGCCAGAGAAAGCAGTTGCTAAACTGACTGAAGGGACCAGACTTCTCTGTTGCCCAAGACCCTTGGGCAACCTGGGGGTCACTTTTCTCCAGGCAACTGCTGACCGTGCCCAGAACAGGAAGCAGTGATCTTGGGGGAAGGGGACACCAAATGTGACCTCCAGGCCGTGTCACCTTGGGAACCTTATCCCCAGTGACTAGTGGGGTCCGTGTCTGGGAGACAGCACTGTCCTGCGGGCTGAAGCAGTCAAGGATGCTCTTTTGGGAAGTCCCGAAGTCAGGGTATCATGGCAGAGACAGTCACACCCCACTCACAAGACCCTCGCAGGCTGGTGCCTAGGAATCGCGTCTGCCTACTTGCTTCTGTTCCTGGGTTTTGCCCCTCAGGCTTCCACCTCCCTTCCCAGCCCCCAGTGACTCAGAGATACATCAGAACTCCTGGTGGGGGCAGGGAGGGTGGTTACAGCTCAGCGGTAGAGCGCATGCATGAGGGACTCCTGAGTTCAATCCCCATTAAAATAAACAAATAAATAAACTTAATTACTTCCCCCACCAAAAAAAAGAAAAAAGAAAACAGAACTCCTCGGTAGTTAAGCTTGTCACAGGCGACCATAGGATGGGAGCCCTGTGACACTTGAGTGCCTGTCACTTCTACCCTGGTCACCAACCACCTGCAGCAACCTCCATTGGCCTCCGAGAAGCCCTGGCCCCGGCGGAGGGTGGGTGGGTGGCCTGGGAATTCTGTGAATTACAGAGAACTTCCACCAGAACACAGAGTGTGGGGCCAGGACGTCCCAGTACACCACGAGAGCCAGTGTGTGTATGTGCGTGTATGTCACACACACATGCCCAGAGCCGGGGCCCACTGAGAACCCTGATGAAGCATCTCATTGCCCTGCCCACTATGCCATCAGGTCATCGGCCGTCTGCCTGCCCGTTTCCCTCTCTAGTTCTGTGAAATGTGAGCAGAGATGCTGTCTTGCTGGCCTTGGACCGGGAGCACTTGATCAGTGCTTCTGGCCTGAACCAACTCCTCCAGACAGTTCATTAATCCCCAGCTCAGCCATTCACCCAAGGCCCTGCCCCGGGGCCCAGCCCGATGGGAGCCAGCCTGGCGTCCTTGGCTCTCCAGCCATCTCAGCGTCCACGCCTGGCAAATGGAACATATATTTTTTAATGAATGTGCCAAGCCCCGTGCTTTTAATAGGGGAGAAAGGGAAAAACACTTAGGCAGACACACAGAACAGGCTTTATTCTCCCAGGGGCTCCATTAGACACAAGTGTCCTCAGACACTACACCCTGCCCCATCCCTGGACGCCAAGGATAAGGACACAGAACTTACAGCAGGCGCCCCAGTGGGCCCGTGGGAGGAACATTGTTCTGGGTGCCAATCACGGTGCCCTCCTATCCACCATTTAACTTTGACCTTCTGTTTCCCTGCACAATAAACGTGCCCTGCCTGCCTCCGAGGGTGGTGGTGAAGGACAAAAGGGAGAGAAACCAGGAAAAGTGTCCCCACCTCAAGTCCAAGGAAAAGAGAGCCCTCAGAGGCCAGAGCACAGGAAAGGCCAGGGGGGCCCCAGGACCCAGTCAGGGACCAGGGGAAAGGACAGTGGCCCTGCCCCACCCGGCCTTCCTCTTCCCCAGGCCACCCCTGTGTGCTCCTGTCCCCCTGAAGCTCACAGGTTGAAGTCTCCACCCCCCTAGTACCTCAGCTTATGGCTGGATTTAGAGATAGGCTCCTTGAAGAGGTAATCGAGTTAAAATGAAGAGGGTGGGCCCTGATCCAATAGGACGGCGTCCTTATAAAAAGAAGAGGCTGGGACTCGGGACAGGACCACGTGAAAATCTAGGAAGAAGGCAAGCCAAGGAGAGAGGCCTCAGGAGAACCCAACCCAGAGACACCCTGACCTCTGACTTCCAGCCTCCAGAGCGGTGAGGGGACAGATTTCTCTTGTTGCAGCCCCGGTCTGTGGAACTCTGTAACGGCCCCATAGGGAGCTAACACAGCCCCTTCCCACCTCAGACCGTCCTTCTGTGGGGCGCCGCCCCCCAGGAGTGCCCCCCGGCAGCTCTGGCTAAGCGCCGAGAAGTCTGATGCCCCATCCAGCACCTTCCCATCTGTCAGGCTGGGACACCAAGCCAAAAACGTCCCCTTCAGGGGTGATTTCTGTCCTGTTGCTAGCACATTCTGGAGAGTGTGTCCTGAGGGTCTCAGACATGGTGCTGCCTCGCTGGGTAGCTGTCAGCATCACCTGGGGAGACTGACAAAAACGCAGACTCCTGACTGCCCCACAGAGACTCTGAATCGAGAAGCCTGGGGGCAGGGTGTCTGAGACCCTGTACTTTTGGCAAGTTCCCAGGTGAACGCGAGACGGGGCCAGGCTCAGGACTCCACGATCCAGCGGCCACCGTGTGGGGGTGTCCCTGCGACTCGGGGGCCAGCTTGAGGCAGGTCTTACGTGCGAGTGAGAATGACAGGACATTGGCGCAACCCTCCGAGGGCAGAGGGCACGGACACACAGGCCCCCAGCTCTGGGGGGCACCTCTGAAGCCCCCTGTGCGACATCTGATGGGCCTTTTCTGCCATTTCCCATCTTCAGTAGAGCCCCGTGAAAAGTGGTCTCTGCTCAGAGTCTTGGACCACAGGATCCTGAGCTGGACCCCTCTGTCTACCTGAAGGAGACCGCGGGTCAGCCTGGGCCAGACCATCACCCCCTCTAGCTGGAGCAGGGTTTCCAGATGCCTTGTGGGGTTCTTGCTTCTCAAGTGTGCTCTTACACACCACCCCGGCTCTGATGTGTGACTCTGGCAGTTGCTGCTGGGGCTCCCTGGGCATGGGACACTCCACGTGCATCATCTCACTTAACCCACAGTAGCGCTGTCTCATTAGCCCTCACTCCCCACATCTGAGACCTGCCTAGCATCACACAGACAATAAAGCTGCAGTCGGGACTCACCCCGACTAACTCCAAGTCCTAGACAGCCCATCACCTGGGGACCAGAAACCAGTAGTTTTTCAACTGCTACCTAGAGCTGGAAAAAGCCCCGGGAGTTGTCCTGCTGGACCGGCATCTGGGAAACTCACCCCGTTCACTCTGTGGCCACAGCCCAGCCCAGTCAGGGGCACTTTCTGTCCAACCGCACAGCCTCCTGGTTTTGCTGGTTCTCTGCACTCGGCCAGCAAGAGAGGCTCTGGCTTTGCCACTGGACCCACAGGTCTTTCCTGGCAGCTCTCAGGTGACATGTGATGGGCTGGGCCGGCCGCGGCACCTGCGTGGGAACTGGGCAGCCCCACCAGGGGAGAAGGCAATTCCTGCCCTGAGGATGCAGCTGGCTTCTGGTTCCCCGAGCATCCTGTTACTCTGTACCACACTGATTCACCTCATCCTTTTCCTGGACTTAGACGATGGCTTCCGGGGGAAGCAGTCCCTAAACTGCCTAGGTGCCAGGGTCCACTCACAATGACCTGTTACTGAAAACTTAAGGGAGGAGAGTGGGTGGGAGACGTGGAGGGAACGTGCCCTGGGGTGACCCCTCAAGTGATGGACAGTGTTATTAGAACCAGCTTCCTGTAGGCTAGCAGGACCTCCAAGCAAAGTCACAAACAAAATGAGGATGAAAATTTAAAAAAAAACACCCTGTTTTCCTTATCAACAAAAATGATGAGAAAGTTTATGTCCTCTGACTTCGGCTCAAGCACCCCAGCCTTCCCAGGGAGAGGTCTACTATCAGGACACCATTTGAAACTGAATGATTTGGCCAAAGGGTTTCCTTGGGGCTGCTACAAACTCTGCCCAAATGTATGCGGACCCCAGGGGAGCAGATCTGCCTCCTCCTGCTGAGGTGGGCCTGCCGCCAGTCTGAGGGCTGGCTTCCCTCCACCACGAGCCCCTGGCGGCTCCCGGAGCAGGTGAGGGTGGGTGACACCCCCGCTCCTCGTCCTGGCTGCACGTTCACAGGTCTCAGAGCCAAGGGGCTGTCTCGGGGCTGTCTGGGTGGGCGCCAGGGGCGGGGAGAGACAATAGGGAATCGGCGCTGGGGCCCTTCTGTTTTCTGAAAAGATCTTCATTTCCACGCTAAATTGCAACTTCTGGCTGGCCTCAGTTTCAGACTCAGCCTTAGTCGCAGAGCGGTCTGGCAAGTCACTCCTGGCCAGCTTCCTCCAACTCCTTTTTCTTGGCCAGAGGCAGCCAGTCATAAATCGACAGGGAAAAACACAGCTCTCCAAATGATTTAATGTCTTGCCTAGGCTTATCATGGAGCTCAGGATGAAACCCAAACAGGTCTCAGCTGTTCAGGCTGCTGCCCCAAACTGGTGCCTCCTGACTTCTCCACCTCCCCTGCACGCTGCTCCCCAAACCAAGGACCACACCAGGGGCAGAGCCAGCTCCTGGGGGAACAGAGGCCTCTCACTCAGCACTGGACTAACCCTCCCATTTGAAAGGCCCTTTATTCTAGAACTTAAGGAGGCAAAAGCCGTTAAGGGCCGGACCGTGGAGGTGACCAGATGCCAAGGGAGAATGGGGCATCTGCAGAGTGGACTGGAGTCAGGAAGAAAGGAAGGTCTTCTGGGCAGCATGGACTTGGGAACAGCACAGCCTGCCTGCTGGGTTTCATTAGCGCTGTAGACCCAGGCCTCAGTGGTAGAGGCAGGAGTTTGTGTTGTTAGTACTTTAGGGCAAAACCGGGGGTCATCTTTGGTTTTTGAGAACAGAAATAACGATGGAAGTACATTTTCCCCCAGGGTGAGGATGAGAGGAGGTTCAGTGCACTGAAAGGCTCACACACCTTCTCTGAAAAAAAGAGACTCCCAGGTACACGTTTACATTCCCGTCCCCCAGCCCCGCGGAATTTAAAATTACAAAAAGGATATATTTCGAATGGGTCCATTTTGTACTTGGTGCAATTCCTAATTTAGTGGGTGTCATGACAGCTGACGGAAAAAAAGGAAATGACCTAAAATTATGAGGGAAAACAAACCCGGAAGGCAAAGGATGGAGACCAAGTCATTTCGGGTCAGCACTCACTCTTGAGTCCAAAGACAGGTCCTTTTCGAGAGAAGACTGACCGCCACACGCTAATAACAGGCTTGGGTTTATTTTCAGCTTTTTATTCTCTAGGCTGCCGGGAGACAGGGGGGAAAGCACCTTCAGTACTGACTCCCAGGTTTTGTCACTAGAACAAGGCCTATGAAGTGTGATCCTGGGAAATGCGCACGGCCCTGACCTTTAGGTTGACCTTGGCTAAATCCTGATGGGTTGGATGGGCTGCCCCCTCCCCAGGGGTCAGCAGGGTCAGAAAGAGCGAAGACCTAGAAGCAAGCCTGCCGCAGTCCCCGCACTGGGAAGACGAAGGCGGGCGCTCGGTGCTGGGTTCCAGTTCCTCCAGTTGACCCGCCCACGGGGGAGGGGCAGTGGGTGGGGGATGGGAAAGGGCGGGGACAGTGACCAAGCACCTGCGTGCGTGGGAGTGGGCGTGGGCGTGTCAGGACAGCTGGAGGCAGGCGTGGGCGTGGCAAGACAGGAGGGGTCAGAGGTGAGCGGGGCTTTACAGGAGGCCCAGACTCCGCATCCCCACCGAGTGTCCAGGTGAGCAGCCACAGGGCCCTCGCAGAGGACGCGTTGTTTCCGCTCCATCAGGGACCACCGGAGGCCCCGCAAGACTCGCCCATCGGCTTTGCAGTGGCCAGGAAAGCAGCCTCCCTTCCAGCAGTAGCCGTCAGAGTCCTGTCGGGAAACCTTGCACGTGATACGTGATACAGGTGCGTTCAGACAGACTCTAGGACGTGAGCCGAGAAATTAAAACCACAGCGGGGTCGGGGCGGGGCTCCAGGGGGAGCGGTAACCACGGCGACCGCACGCAGCCCCGCCCCTCGGGAGGCCAAGCTCACACTGGTGGCCCCGCCTGCCCACACTCCTCATTGGCTGCCCGCCTCGGTGCTTTCCGAAGCCACCAATCACCGCACGTGTCTCCTTACAAAGGGTGGAGAGACACTTCAAGCCGAAAACCGGGCTCTGCCCTCGAAAGCCCCTCTGATGGCTTAATTGAGGTTAAGGGTAAACTCCAATCAAAGAAGCAAAACGCGGGCAGGATTACCTAATCGCGTATACATAAAGGAGCAATCCGAGAGCCGGAGCAGCCCTAATAACCGGCCCTGGACAGGCTTCTGTGCGAAGAGCCACCAGGTTGCGCTCATCCTAGATGTCTGTCTAGACTCGAGTTCAAGCTCCGTCACTACCTGGTTCCGTGTCACTTCCCATCGCGGGGAGTGGGCGGGTCTCTGTTTCCTCAGTTTGGAGAGAAGGCCTGCATACCTGTCGGGACCCTTCCAATTCCAGATTTCCCTGAGCTGCGGAGCCTAAATTAGCCGCTGGGAGCCAGCGCTGTTGGGCGTCCAGGCTTGAACCGAAAAGCACCGAATGGGAGGCTGATTTAACTTTCATTTTTTCCTTTGCCTCTGTCTGCAGAAAAAGAAATAGCTGTCTCATTCCCCTTTGCCAGGGGGAAAAAATCAATAGGTATTTAATCTGCAAAGGAGATGAATTTCCTACCTAAGCCAAGGAGATGTGGGACTGCTCTGGGGTGAGGATTGATAGAGGTGTCAAATGTAGACAGTCCCATCCAACCTCCTGACTTTACAGATGAGGAATCTGAATCCCAGAGATGCTAGGGGACTTGTGCAAGGCCGCCCCGCTGTCAGAGCCAGGTGGAAATCAATGTCCTTTCTGCCACACCATCGAGGACAGCTTTGGCCACTTGCTTAACTCGGGACCCCCTTTTGCTGTGCCTTCCCCTCCTCTTCATCCTCTTCCTCTAACACTGTCCAGTAATAACTGGCAACATACAGGTCCAGCCCTGGAACCTCAGGGGCCAGGACCAAGCTGAAGTTCTGGTCCTAGCCCAGGTGAATTCCTTTTAAAGTAAAGAAGGAAGAGGCTGCCTTTAACCTGACCACAATCTGAAGCTCTGAAGTATTCCAGTGCTTCTGCAACATGAAGGCTTCGAGTTTGCAGGACTTGGCAGATGATTTCACAAACTTTCAAAGCCTTTAAGAGCAGAGTCATGGGGGATCAGTGGTAGAACGGATCCTCTTATTTCCCAAATGCTCCAAATCCACAAAATGGAATCAGCTGCTTTGGTTCCTGCAAAGTCTTGCAGCCATCCAAGAACAGATTCCTATATTTTACCACACCCACCTCTTTCCCTGTACCTGGCTCCTTGGGCAACCACCTCTATTTCAGCATTACGTGTTTACTGAACGCCTACACAACCTCAGCCTATGAGAAAGGAGAGAACCTCAGAAACTTTCCTCCGGGCTATTCTTGCCCTGCTGCCTCTGCCCACCTTCTGCCCCGACTGCGGGCTCCTGCCTCCCCATCACGGGCAACAATTCAAAACAGCTTTCAGGCTTCCCATAGTGTTCTCCTAGTATTATGGTTAATTCCTGAAATCTAGTTTTTCTACTGCCTCCGTAGTTTGTCCAGTGCTTTTCTGAGATAGCCAAACAGCAAACAGCCAAACTCGGTTCACCATGGCATAGAAACCGGAAGTTGATGGTGACATCTAACCAAAAGTGGGGGCGGAGAAGAAAAAGGAGAAGGAGCAGAAGAAAAAAAGGCAAGGGTCCAAAAAAAGGCAAGGGTCCAAAATGCATCCCTTCTCACTCCACAGAGCAAAGTCCAAAATCTTCTATAGCAACGTTCAAACCAGAGCAGACCCGTCACTGACTGTCACCGCGCCTTCATTTAACCAACACTGCGAGCACATGCTCTGTGCTGGCTCTGGGGTACGCTGGTGAACAAGACAGGCAAGGCCAGGCCCCAGGGAGCCCAGGGGCTTCCGTTCCCAGCGGGTGGGCTAGTGCAGGAAGGGAGAGGGGAGGCAGGGCTGGAGACTAGTACTCAGAGGGGAGGTGCTGGAGGTAAAGTGGGGGGGGGGCTTTATACTCAGTGTAAGGACTTAGTTAGAAGTTAATTTTAAGTACAATGGAAAGCCTTTGCAGGATTATAAGCAGGAGAGGGTCACGATCTGACTTACCTTGTAAACCCCACTCCAGCTGCTGTGGGGTAACACAGCATTACCCAGAGAGGAGTCCTCTTGGCATGAGGGGAGGAAACCCACACAGCTGTCTTGAGTTAGACATCCCTCCTCCAATTTGCCCCAGGGGACTGGTCACCCGACCCAATCTAGCTTGGGGTATAATTGATTTTTGCTTCAGGCTCAGAAGTCAATCTCTTAGGACATCTTTAGAAGGAAGCAGGTCCTCAGAACCTCTGGGCAAGTGGATAACACTGAGTTTCTAGACCTGCAAAGCTATGAGCTGGATTCTGTCTGAAGTCCTGCCCACCCATGCGGTCCCATGCACGGTGGGCCGGCACCCTCTCAGAGCCCACTCAGCTGCAGCCTCTGCTTTAAACCATCGTCACCTGTTCTGAATGAACCAAGTAGATGGCTGGCTGGCTGGTTGGCTGATTGGATGGATGGATGGAAGGAACGTGTGCTTTGAATTGTGGGAGTGGTTGGAGGTAGACGGGGAAAGGTCTCAGGGGAGAGATGGATCAAAAGTGCAATGGAGAAATTGATGTCAACTCGTAAGCTGTCCCCATTCCCTCTGGGACACCCCTCAGTCTGCTTTCCAGGCCCCTGGGCTGCCTGGAGACCCTGTAAATGACCTGAACTAAGCGTCACAATCTCCCCATGCCTTTGTTCCTGGAGGGCAAATAAATCACCTGTGCTCAGAGCCTGCTCCAGGCACCCTGGCTTTCCATCTCCCTGAATTTCCCCTCCAGCCCCGGTGGGAGCAGTGGGCCTGTGAGCCCAGGTGCATGGACCTGGGGGATCCTGTGTCCCATCCTCTGGGCAGCACTGCTGAAGGGCTGACCAGTCAGTGGGTAATTTGAGGGCCAGTCTGACACCCATTGAGGCAAGGGCAGCCTGGCCAGCACATGGCCATGAGAGGCCACAGCGGGTCAAATGGCTTTCAGAGACACCTCCTCCCACTCCAGGGGACTTCACTCCCCAACCCAGACCCAGGCAGACCTCCCAGCACTAAAATCCCTGGACCAGACCTCCTCAAATGATACCAGATCTTCTCTGAGATTCAATGGAGGACGAGGTAGATGGCACTGAGATTTGACAGTGGAAGAGGGGCCAGGATGGAGGGAAACACATCTGAATCTGAAATGAGCCCATGTAGCTTCCTGGGCCCTGAGCTCAGCTTACTGCGGGCTTGAACACTGAATGCACACGTGTGCACGTGTGAGCGGGTGTGGGTGTGGGTGTGTGTGTGTGTGTTGAGGGGGGCACGGATCCACACCAGCCCTAGTCAGGGATCATCCTTTAGTTTGAGGCACCACAGGCCAGACATGTGCTCTCCACTCCCGCCAGCTCTGGGGCGTCCGTCTGGAGCGGCCTGTTTTATGAAGAAGAAAAGCCCACGCAAATTTAAGAGACCACCAGGAGAGTTGATTATGATGTTTAAGAGTGAATGCTGCCACCCGCGACTCTCTGTTTATGAACGACCTTTGCTCACCGTCACCGTTGTAAACTGTGCACCCGGGGAGCACGCGGTGGGCGGGGAGGGTCAGCACTCATCCCCGGGCCAGAGGAGGGGGCCCACCGCTGCTGGGCGGGGTGACAGCTGAGACAAAGGCAGAGAAGGCAGCTGCTCCAGCCCCAGCTGTGTGGCCGGCCCGGACAGGTGCCATTAAGTGATTCTGCCTGGTGCGCACAGGGGAGCCGTACCCCAGTAAGTCAACAACAGGCCCACCGCCTGGGTAACGAGGAAGAAAAAAGGGAAGAAGGGGCCAGTGGCTGTCCTATAACACTGAGGGTGGGGCCAGAACCCAGGGGTCCCCAGTCTCCAGTCCTGGGAGCATCCCAGGGCTCTGACGGGAAACCCAGTCACCCCAAAACTGAGTTCCTCTGCCCAGTTGCTGACGAGCCTCTCCATCCAAAACTTCATTCCCTTTCTTGTCCTGCACCTGCTCCCCACAAGAATGAGAAATATCAAGGAAGAGGGGGGACTAAAACCAAGCAGGACCCTGCGGGTCCCTCCCACATACAAAGGCCCCTCCGTGCCCCCCGTTCCTTGTCTGCAGGAAAAAGCTCCAGTCTCCCAGGCCTTCCCTGAGTTCCAAAGAGCAGGCACAGGCAGCTACTAAGCAGGGAAGTGAGGGGGTGCAGAAACAAAGGAAAAGCAGTTAAACAAAAAAGTCATGGCAATGGTTCAGGATAAAACAATCCCAGTTCCTCCTCCAGGGGTGGACGTGACCTGAGGACACCCTGCCCCTAGGCAGAGGATGGGGACTAATGATGACCACAAGCACACAGACCCCAGATTGGTTGGAGCCAGAAGGTTGATGCTTAAGATTCCTGCAACATCACCCTGTTACCTCACCACCAACCAATCAGAAGAAAGCCATGCATCCTGCAGCCCTCACCCCAGATGTTGCCTTTCAAAATGCTACCCCTGAGAACCATCAGGGAGTTTGGGTCTTTTGAGCATGAGCTGCCCATTCTCCTTGTTTGGCACCTGCAATAAATGTTGTACTTTCCTTCATCACGACCTGGTGTCAGTAAACTGGCTTTGCTGCACTGCAGGTGAGTGGACCCAAGTTCAGTTCAGTAACAGAACCCTGGGGCGGGTGACTTGGGCCCAGTGCTGCCCAACCTGTTGCACAGTCCTGCAGCCCAAGGGGAGGTGGTGTGCAGGTTCCCTCGAGAGCATTTGCTATTGTTCCTGGATCTGTCGCAGCTCAAAGGCACTTCTTGAGAACCACAATGAACTCCTCTGCAAAATGGTGCAGAATGACGTCCCTCTGATCCTTCCAGCTCCTCCAGCTCAGAGTCCACGACTGCGCAGAGCATCAAAGCAAGATGGCCCCTGGCGCTGGGAAGGAAGATGGTCCTAGCACTTCAGAGCTGGCAGAGACCACAGCAGGCTTTGAGCCCACCTCCTGCGTTCTACAGATGAGACTTGAGTTTCTGAGAAGTCACAGACGTTCAAGGTTAACAATGACGCTGAGAGCAGAACCCAACTCCCTCCATGGTCAGCCCAGTGCCCGAGGCAGCAAGACGACCAGCTCCAGGCTCTGCTTTGTGGCTGCAGCATTTCTGACACGGCACGTGATCTCTGAGACTATGACACTGGACTAAAACCTACCAGGTTGATAGCTTAAAACAGTGACTGGTAAAAATAATAAAGCCTTCAGCTCCAGCTCTTGAGTCCCACTGTGGCTTCCCCACCCCCAACCCCATCACCTCCTTCAGACGAAAGCCGGGATTAATCACAACCGTTCACAGAGCAGCACCCTTCCTGCAGCCTCTGGGAGATGCTGAAGCCTCCGGGAGGAGGTGGACATCGACTTCCAATACGGTGCAAAGGGGCAGAGTCGGGAGGGAAAGAGGAGGGGAAGGGAAGGGAAAGAGGAGGGGAGGGGAAGGGGAGGTGGGGGAGCGGAGGCAGGATCCCACCCCATTTGGGTGGCTCACACTCCCCACCAGCCCAGGGCCGGCCTGGCCATGTCGACTGTATTTTGCACGTTCACAAGAACCACATGCTGGGGAACAGTCCGCTTCCTTCAGGTAAAATCCTTTAGTGTTTAGAGAAGCAACATCCCTTTTGACCACAAATACAGATCTTTTCAAAATGAAGGGGGAAGTTACAGAGCACGGCACACACGCTAACACGACTGGACTGTGCGCTTAAAGATGGCTAAAACGGTCAATTTTTTGTTCTCTGTATTTTGCCAGTTTTTTAAGAAGGAATAATCCTTAATGGGAATAAGGAGAAGGCTGTTCCCTTGTTTCCAGCTCTGACCCCTGGAGAGATTGCACGAGGCCCCGTGCTCCCCGGAGCCCAGACAGCGCTCGTCCCGGAGGGCCGCCAGCCCAGCTCCCGGCCCCGGCCTGCGAGCAGTGCCCAGCCCAGGGCACGCGTCGGTTTGGGGCACCCTGCTGCACCCTTGGCCCGCACCCTGAGAAGCCAGGGCAGATGCGAGGCTCATGTCCACGGGGCCAGAGTCAGGGCGGGGCTGAGCTCAGAGCCCTCAGACCAGGCTGCATCTGCACGAAGTCTGCCCAAGCGGGAAGCAGCGCCCCGAGGCCACGGCCCCGGTTAAGGCGGAGTATAAAATGGCCATCGGGGAGAATTCTCTCATTAAGCCAGGCACCTGTCTCGTAGCCACAGACCTTGCCCCTCTGGAACCCCCTTCACCCCGGAGATGCACGTCAGTCCTGTCTGTGTGGTTATGGGGCTGGGGTGGGTGTGACAGGGGCCCCCAGGATGGACACTGTCTCAGAAAGGGTTGGGCTTGAGGACCTGTGCTGAGAGGGGCCCAGGGCATAAAGTTCACGTCATAAAAAGTAACTGCAAAACATACACGATCAGTTCCTCAAAATGTTCAACACAGAGTTACCATTATGACCCAGGAACTCTGCTCCTAGGTATGTGCCCAAAAGCACAGAAAGCAAAGAGTTAAAGAGAAACCTGTACACTCCTGGTCAGAGCAGCATTATTCACAAGAGCCAAAAGGTGGAAACAATCCAAGTGTCCATCGGCAGATGAGTGGATAAATGGCAGGTGATGTGTGTGTGATGGAATATTACATGGCAGTAAAAAGGATTGAAATTCTGACACCTGCTACAACGTGGGTGAATCTTGAGGATATTATGCTAAATGAAATAAGCCAGTCACAAAAGGACAAGTATTGTATGATTCCACTTACACAAGGCACCCAGAGTGGTCAGATTCAGAGACAGGAAGGAGATTCGGGGTTCCTAAGGGCTGGGGGAGGGGAAGGGGAATTATTTATTGGGCACAGAATTTCTATTTAGGGTGATGAGAAAGTTCTGGGAACTGGGGGGAGGGTATAGCTCAAGTGACAGAGTGCATCCTTCATCCTTAGCACACTTGAGGTGCTGGGTTCAATCCCCAGTACCTCCTCTAAAAATAAAATAAAGCCTAAATACCTCCTCCTGCCAATTTAAAATAAAATGATACAATAATAAATAAATAAATTTTTTTTTAAAGTTCTTGGAATGGATAGCAGTGATAGCTGCAGAACTTGGTGAATGTACTTAATGCCATGGAATTGCACATGCCATGTGGTTAAAATGGTAAATTTTATGTATCTATTACTGCAACAACAAAAAAATTTCTTCAGCTACCTAACTCCTCAGGAGAACCCGCATCGCTCCCACGGGGCTGCAGGGCTCCACAGGCCAGGAGACAAGCCGGCAAGGGTGTCAGGAGAATTTCTGACTCCCACAAAGGCACGCCAGTTTTCCAGACCCAGCTGCCTGTAGAAAAATGATTAAGTACTGGATAAAACACAAACACGGTCCTTAAAAACATCGACAGGCCGACCAGGTAGAGAGGTTACAGAGCGTCCAAGCATCTCAGCTGCTGTCACAAGGGCTCTTGCTAAAATGGGCAAGCTGACGGCTTTTAGCTTTAACAGTCTCTTGAGGCAAAGAAAGCAGAATGAAGGCCTGGGTTCCCCCAGGGACCCCAGTGGAGACCCTCCCCACCTGGAGGCCTGCCCTCGGGGTTACACCCATGCTGCCCCCACCAGCACACACACCCACCGCAGGGGCACTGGGAAGATGGCCTTGGCGGCAAGCAAAGTAAGGCCAGGGGCGCCCCGGGCCTGGCCCTGCTCCCACGCTGGACCCCAGTTCACCGGGAAACCCATGCCAGGCCTGCGACGTCAGGTGGGCCCAGGTGGCCCCCGCCTGCTCGGCACACGCAGGAAAATGGATGACAACAGCCCCCACCGCAGCCACGGCCCCCTCCCCCTCCCCGTCACCACCTCCACGCCCCCTCTGCCTCCTGTCCCTCTTCCGGGCACCGCCCTGCTGCCTCCTGGGAGCCCCTGGCTTCCTGGGGGACCAGCTACCCCCACCTCCCACTTGTCTTCTGTCCCAGAGACGTTTCCTCAGGGAAGCTGGCTCTGACCCCAAGTCTAAACCAGACCCCTTTGTAAATACATTTCTAAATCTGCATCCCTTGCTTTCAGAGCAGCTACTTCAGTTTTGAATTATACATTTGCGAGTGGGATTATCTGATTAAAATCTCTCTTCCTCACTAGACTGTCACACTCCGATAGCAGGAGGTCTATCTGGGAGCAGTCATAACCGTTCCAGTGCCCAGAACACTGGCTGTCCTCAAAGCTGTCTTGGAACGAACAGCTCCAAAGACCTGGGGTTCGTCCCAGCTCAGCCACTTACCTGATGCCCTTTGCCAACCACTGACCTTTCTGAAATTTGGCTTCCTCTCTTGCATAACAGAATAATGTGATCTACCCGCCCACCTCCCAGAGTTCTTGTAAGGACCAAATAAAACCCAATACATGAAAAATGTAAGGAATTTCATCATAGGATTGCCGCTGGAGTCATATATCTTCCTCTGTGACTAACACTTATTAGGTACCTACTGTAAACCAAGCTCTGTGCTTCAAAGACATTATCCCATTTAATCCCTATCCTAAAAACTGCGAAGAAGGTATTAGTGTCTGAATTTTACATATGAAGAAACTGAAGCCCTTAAAAGTTCAAAAAACTTGCTTCAACACAGTTGAGAAATTGGGATCTGAACTCAGGTCTCTGAGCCCAGCACCGCACTCTCTCATCCCCCAGGCTGGTGCCTTCCTGGAGCTCCACTCTGGAGCTGACCCTCCGGCTCCTGGAATCCAGGAGGGAGGGGATGGCAGAGGGCCCCTCCTCTCCGCGTCCTTCCCAAACTCACTAGGCTAAGTTTCCAGTCAGCAGGGCACCGCAGTCCCTTGTGTAAGGCAGCTGGGCAAGAGCCCGGATCTCCTGGGGACACCCAGTCCTGCACGGCATCCTACCCTGCTGCCCTGGCTCCTGGAGGGTCCCTGGCCCCGTGTCACCTACAACCTGCTTCAGTTCGGGACCACTTACTCTTGCCTCCGCTCACAGGCATGCCGCTCAGGCAGCTCCCTCCAGTGTCTCAAAGATCGCGGAAGGAGAGGTTGATGCTAAATGAAGTTCTTTTTCAATTTTACAAAATTTTTTTCAAAGTGATCTTTCGACCTAAGACAAAAACTGGCTTTAAATTGTTGCCACTGCCTCCAGATCCAAAAGTACCTTTTCCTAAGGTTTTGAATAGAACTATGCTTCGTCTACTTTGGAGTCAGCTTACAGTTTCCATTTCGTTCTTTGGAAAGCCTTCGCGCGTTTATGGCAAAGCTGTTTTCCATTCTGGTCCCCCAGGATCAGGAAAACGCTCTGCGTTCAGCGCACAGCCTGGTGACGTGTGCAGGTGTGTCCCGAGGCCCCTCTCGCAGTAAAGATGAGAAGTGGCCACGAAGAGAGCTCCCACTCCTGTTTTCTAGGACCCTAAGATTAACTGCCCCAAACAAGAAGTCAAAACAGTAAGAGCCTGAAGCCTGTATTTCGAACGTCTAACGAGCTTATGAGGGGTGGCCATTATATTTCAAATACACACGTGCTAAATTCACTTTCTGCAGAGACATTTCCAATTCCTACTCCAAGCTCAAGGAAATTAAAACACCACACACACGCACACACGCACACACACACGCACACAGACACACACGCCCGCGCGCACACACACGCATCTCAGCCATGTTTTCACCAAAGATAATGAACAGAGTAGACAAATCAAGCTGACAGGTCATTTACCATTAACGGTCTGACCTCCTCAGGACCGCCACGATGCATCATGAACCAGGAGAGTCAGACAGTCAGGAGGATGATCGTATCAGAGTTTGATGTTTATTTTCCATTACCTGGCGGCACAATTATTCTCAATAAAATAGAACCATTCTCTAAGAGAAAACCGTGAAGCGGTTCAGCTACTACAATAACACTATTGAAGTTTCGAGCCAGCGCAGCTACTTGGAGGGACGTGTGCCTTGTCCTGATGACTGCTGGGACAGCTGGGACCCGTGTGGGCTGCCACCCCGTTTAGGTGAAATGAAGGGAAATGCGGTGTTCTCCAGACAAACAACTTCCATATCCACTGAATGAAAGATGTTCTTCTCCTTCCCTCTCGAATGTCATACAAAAGGCAGTCATTTTTTAAATGAGTTCTGTGTTGGTTGTCCCCACCCAAAGCAACGCAGGACAGAGTTGCTGAAAATCGTACGTCCATATGGGACATGTCAATAAATGTCGCACATACCCTGGTGCCCTAAGCCCAGGTATAAACTCATCCCAGAATGTTTCAGACAAGAATCGTAACAGACCCTATCAGACTGTTCAGACACTTGAGTTTTTGAAAACAGGTAAACTGAGATTAACCTCTCACACAAATATTCCTGTCCTATGGGGAAATTTTTCTGTCCAGTGCTCTGTTTTGAAAAAAAAAGGTGGAATATAACTTTGAAAAAAAATGTAGATTCCTTAAACTTCAAATGTACTTTCAATGTTCCTAATTTTACCCTTGTGTCCCTTATAGTCAGCTACCAAGCAAAGTAGCTGAGACACCAAGGAAAGCTTCAGTCTCAAGACAGTGTCTTCTTGGAAGTGGGAAGATAATTTCAAGAACATCAAATTCAAAAGTGGGCAGAAGGCAGTTTCTGAGGCTTTGTAAGTAAAGTCAGTCCTCACGGAGACAGTGAGGGCTGATAGCAGAGGAGGAGGAGGGAAGAAGAAAAAGGAGGAGGAGGGAGGAGGAGGCAGAGGGAGGAGGAGAAGGGAGAGGGAGGAGGAGGGAGGAGGAGGAGGAGGAAGAGGAGGAGGCGGCGGAGGGAGGGCTCCAGTATATAGAAAACGAAGCCCTTAACGGCAGAGGCAGAGGTGCGGGGCTGGGAATGACTGAAAGAAGAGGGCGGAACACACCCCCTTTGTCCTTCTGCTCCCACTGACGGCTCTTGCCTGAGTCGCTTGTTACTTTCCTGGCTGCTACTCCTTCTTCCTTGGCTCATTTTTCTACTAGATTATTGGTCTTTTATGTCTTAATTTCCAAGAGCTCTTTAAATAGTAGGGAGACTAGCCCTTGGTCTATGACAGAGTCTCTCCTTTCTATTTCTTTTGTGTCTGTCTTGGATTTCTCCCCACTGGAATTTGTCCATGTTCTCTCATCTTTTTAATTTACTGGGCTATTCCCATAAAATCCTCTCGTTATGTTTTAGGTCCCTGCAGAATTTGTGCTGATGCCCGTCTCTGGGTTTTTACTCTTGATCCAGGTTACTTGTCCTTTCTCTCTTACGAGACATTTATCAGCTTTATTCATTTTTTTTTTTCAGAGAACCATCTTTTGGCAATACCAGTCTCTTCCACGGTACATTAACTTTCATTTAATTTCTTTTTCACCTGCATCGTTTCTTTCCTCTGTACTTCTTTGGCTTTGATTTGCTGTTCCTTACTTATTTACATGAGGTGACCTGTCATATTTCCAATATTATTCGTGTAAAATATTTTAAAATTTCTGCTGTGATTTCTTCTTGGCACTGTGCCTTATTTAAAAGTGTGCTGGTTGATTTCCAGACACACGTGGCTTTTGTAGCTACCTTTCTGATACTGGTTTCCTGCTAAACGTCGCTGTAGTTGGGGAGCATGCTCTGTATAATGTGAACTCACTGAAAACTGTTGAAACTTAATTGCCCAACATATGGTCAGTTTTGGTCAATGTTTCAAGCGCACTGTAAGTGAACACGCATTCTAATATTGTTGGCTGCAGTGTTCTATGCACATCAATTATGGCAAATTGAGCAGTGGCGGTGTTTACATTTTTTATACCCTTACTGATTTTTTTTGTCAGTACTTTCTATCAGTTTTTGAGGGAAGTGTGTTAACAGTTTCCCGCCATGACTGTAGACATGTCTGTTCCTTCTTTCAGCTCTGTCAGTTTTAGCCGTCCATATTTTGAGGCTCTGTAAACAGGTGTGTAGAGTTTAGAATTTCTGTATCTTCCTGGCAGACTTGCCTTTTCATCAATATGAAAAGTTCCTCTTAATCTGTAGTAAAGTCTTGTTTTGCCTTGAAGTTTAATTTGGAACTCTAGTAGCTTTTTTTTTTTTAATATTTACATGGAATATCTTTTCCATTCTTTAACTCTTTTTTTATATTTAAAGCATGATTCTTATAAGCAGTATATTGGTGAGTTTTGCTTTGTCCAGTACAATAAACTTTTAAGTGAAGCTTTTAGTTGGCTTATTTTCATGTATTATTTTTATGTTTGGATTTATCACTTTACTATTTGTTCTGTTTTCTACTTTTCTCATCTTTTCTACATTAGTGCTTCTCCTCCCTCCTTTTTTGGGGGGACCTTCTTTCAAATCTACTCGTTTTCAATATTTCACTTCTTTTACTATAGCTATTAGCTGCATATTATTTCACTATTCTTTTATGATTACCATAAAGTTGATAACATATATAACAACATATATAATCTCTTGATTTAGTAAACCTGATATAAATTAATACTTTCACCATTTGAATCTTAGAATTTCTAGTTCCCTGCTGAAATTCTCAATCTTTTCACTTAATGGTTTGAACATATTAATCACAGCTTTTGTAAAATAGGACAATTCCAATATTTGGAGCTCACATGTAACTGTTTCTATTGTTTTTTCTATTGATTTTGGTCAATTATTGCTTTATTCTCTGGTTGGTTATTTTTTTATTGAATACCAAAAATTGTGTATGAAAAAGTGTGACTTAAATGTTCTGGATGATACAATAGTCCCATGGAGAGGGCAGGCTTCCTTTTAAATTTTAAAACACATTTTCCCTTTTTGTGGTATACTTTACATGTAGAGAAATGCATGGATCTTAAGTGAATAGTTTGATGAAATTTGACAAAAACATGACCCACACCTATCAAACTTGGCACATTGTATCACTCCTCATGCCTCTCTCCCAATAAATTTCCTCTCCACAAAATAACTGTCAAGAGATGAATGTATAAACAAATGTGATATAGCCACAATGGAATACTACTCAGCGATAAAGACACACAGACACCTGCATGAATCACAAAATGTTCTGTTGAGTCACAGAATTTGGACAGATAAGAGCACCTGCATAATGGTTATATTTATAAGAAATGCTAGCATAGTCAAATCCAATCTGTGGCTACAGAAAAGCCCATCAGTGTTTGCTTGGGACCAAGGGTGGGGACAGACACTGGCCAATATGCGGCACCTGGAACTTCCGGAGGTGGTGGAAATGCTTTGTCTTGATTGTGGTGGTGGTTTACACAGGTGTGTGCACTTGTCAAAATGAATCAAACTGCATGCTTAACACAGGGGTATTTCTTTGTATGTAAATTGTATTTCAATACAATTTTATTGTTGATTTTAAAACGTTACCAGGTTTTCTCACTGTTCTCAGCTGGATGGTTCATCTGCCACAGTCGGAAACACGTCTGTTCATATAATTTTGCTTAGATGATGACAGCCTCACTGCTTCATAGTCCCAGTTCTATATTATCTGCAGGTTTTTATGCTCTAAGTCATTAATACAAAAAAATTTTAACAACACGGTATCAAGACAAAGTCTTAGGTCACTCAAAGTTACCCCGGTAGCATGCCACCAAGCTACATCATTGACACGCTCACTATTCAACCGCTGGCTGTTTCTCTGAAGGTACCAGAAGCTAGATTATTTTTCTCTTTATATCCACAGGACATTGTATGCAATTTCACCAAAGGCTTTGCTGAATCCAAGATTGGATTTATAGCAAGCCTTTCATCGACCAACCCTTTTCCCAGTTGGGAAAAACTGTCCATTTTGAGACTTCTGAATATTTTCTCTGTTATCGAAAATCACTGACATATGTCCTTGGATTCCATCTACAGGTTCTTCAAGGAACAGAAGCCTCAGGGATGTTGCTACCCCCGTGGCTGCTCCCCTTCTCCAAGGGCCAGAGTGGTGGGACTCTATTCCAGGCCTCCCTTGGAGTGGACGTCAGGACCGCTGAGGCCTTGGCTTCGTTATATAACCCACATCAAGCAGGCATCGCTCAGCTCTTCCAAACAGGTAACCGGCTTTAGGTGATTGTCCTAAAGGGCCACATACTTCCTTTTAGCTTCACTTAACGGCCTTTAATGCTTCTACTCCTTCGATTCATGTATTTCCTGACAAACGAATGTCTCATCTCAGCATCGCACACCTTGCCTTTCCTATTCAGTCTGCTTCACTGGAACCTAATGACTCTGTCCTCATGTTACGGTTATGGATTCTGTAAACTCCTTCTGCAAGCCTCTGCCATGGCTACAGAATTATATTTAGTTTATGACAAAATGCGAAGTTTATCCTTTTTTCTTTTTAATACTCTGTGTATCACAGGCACCTGAGAGCAAAGCACTGGGCTCCGACGGCCCTCACTGCAAAGGTGGCTGCTGCCTGCGCCCACACCGCGCTGCTCCCGCCACGTGGGGGCTCCTGCCTTCAGCTCAGTGACTGTCCATGGCAGCCTTGTCATTCCCTAGAAAATTTAACTCAAGCCCTCTTGATGAGTTTAGCTTCCTGCCAAACATTCTTCCTCATGTTTATGAACATCATTCCCTCCCAGGAAGCCATCATTCTGTTCCTGCCATACTTAATACTAAAAACAATTAGCATTTATTACGCACTTACCATTCTTCCAGTGGTGTGCTGGGAGCAGCCAAACAGCCGCTCTGGAGAACAGCACAGAGTTAAAAAACTAAAAATAGAGTTATCACATGAGCCAGCAATCCCACTCCTGGGCATATATCTGGAGAAAATTCTGATTCAAAAGGACACCTGCACCCCAATGTTCACAGCAGCACAATTTACAACAGCCAAGACATGGAAACAACCTAAATGTCCATCAACAGATGACTGGATAAAGAAGTTGTGGTCTGTTTATGCAATGGAATGTTACTCAGCCATAAAAAAGAATGAAATAATGCCATTTGCAGCAAGATGGATGGACCTGGAGATGATCATACTAAGTGAAGTCAGTCAGAGAAAGACAAATATATGAACTCAGCGATATGTGGAATCTAAAAAAATGATAGCTTATTTACAAAACAGAAACAGACTCACAGACACAGGAGACAAATTTATGGTTACCAGGGGGGAAGAGGAAGGGAGGGATAAATTAGGAGTTTGGGATTAACAGATGCTAACTACTATATATAAAATAGATAAACAACAAGGTCCTACTGTAGAGCACAGGGAACTATATTCAGTATTCTGTAATAAACCATAATGGAAAAGAATCAGGAAAAGAAAATATATATATATATATACACACACACACACACACAAATATATGCATAACTGAATCACTGCTGTACACCTGAAACTAACACAACATTTTAAATCAACTATACTTCAATAAATGAATAAATATTTTTTTAAAAAAGAACTGGTGCAAAATATATACATACACACATGTAAGTTTATTATAAATTTTACTTACATAAATAAGACATACAATACTCTTTATTGCTAATTCCACATAACCAGTTGATTCCCACAGGATGCTTTGTTTTTGCCAAACATCCTCTGATTGCAGTTGACAAATGATTTGTCATCTGGCACGAACGCTGGTTGACGCTTTTGTTTACATTAATGAATAGGACAAAAGTGAACCATTAAACGCATGGAAGAACTTCACTCGTTTGTCAGTGATGTTATCTGCCTTCTTTGCTGAAGTGGATGATAGCTTTTTTTTTTTTAATACTGTAGGAATATTTCCTCAATTTTTTGTTATTCACGATGTAATGGCTACAGACATAACACATTTCAAAATTTAATCTGTATTAATATTTTCCTCATCACTTCAGTCTAGATGAATCAACAAAACAATAAATCAGTCTTTGATTTGGTTTAAGTATCACCAGAATGGCTAGTATCAAATTACCGGGCGTTCACTGAATGTGGAATTGGGAAAGACATGTGAAGGACACTATTATATAGGAGATACAGACCACACAGATAAATATAACCTTAAGAACAAGAGATGCAGTAAAGTGTAAGAAAATAATAAAGAACTGCTAAGTTTTGGCTATCATCTTGTAACTTAGTAACTGGCTTCTTATCATCCTCTTGGGGTGACTGTCTTGTTAAATGTCATCACGAATTCATGGGTTTAGACATATCAGTGGGCGTCAGATCTGCTGTGGTCCTTCTCATTACTGAAGCTCACGCTGCCCTGTCTCTGGCCAGTGGGTCCTCTCCATGCTTCCTTTTGACAAAATCCTACTCATCCTTGACAGCTTCCTTGCTATTTGCTATGACAAGATCTTTCAGGGTCACCTTGTACATTTTTTGTTCCAGACCTGGAATCAGCCACATCTCTAAAAAGCCTTGGTTTCTTTTAAGGAGAAATTACATTTCAGGGTCAAAATTTGGGTGCTAGAGATGCTCCCTGGGTGGGTCTTTTTTATTTTTAGGTCTTTCCAGGGGATGGTTAGTAGATTACACAGACACACATGTACATAAACTCTCTCATGACCTCATGTTGACACTCCTAATCCAGATTACAGCTACAGAGTTGTTACCGACTGCAGCGAGGACTCCTTCCTGCCAGTCTGAGACTCCTGACTCTCCAGGACTCCGAGGACGATAGAAGCAGGGTGTCCCGGAAACCCTCGTTTGTACCGTGTTGCTCATCTACGACATACACAACCAGAATAAGACCACCAATGTGATTACTGAAAATACACCTTTTTTTGCGTACGTTCTCCCCATGTTTTGTAATGATGGTACTAAATCCTCACGTGCAAGGGTATAGCCACCAAGGACAATGCCTCCTCCCTGCTGGCCCTCACTTAGTCTTATTTCTACAAGCAATGAAGTATTTAACGCTGATATCTCTAAGACATCTCGGTGGGCTGAAACTTGTTCTGTAATTGATTCTGCAAGATGGGATCCTGGGCAGAGTATTTCTTGAATTCTTAAATGCAGGTAACAACTTGTGCCTTTTATACTTGAAAGTCGGTTTTGTTGGATACAAAATCCTTGACTTTCTTTCCTTGAGAATCTTAAATATATCACTCCATCTGCATCTGGTATGAAGGGTTCCTGTTGAAGATTCTGATAATCTGGTAATTTCCTTTCCAGGTCATATGCCCTTTTAAACAGATGCCCAAAAGCTTTGCTTTTCTTTATGGTCCAGTAATTTCTCTAGAATGTGTCTTATTGAGGATTATTTTAGGTCAATATTAGTTATTTGGAGTGTTCTTTCAACACATTTTTTTCTAATTTCAGGAAAGAATCTCTGATTTTAATGACTGTTAATGCCTTGGTTTTCTGAACTCCTATTAATTACATGCTTGACCTTCTTTGCCTATTTTCAATGTCACTTTTTCACTTTTTAATAAATCTTTAAATCTTCCTTGATTTTTAAATATTTTTCTTACATCTTCTTTACACCTTCTTTTTAAGGCATTATCAGTTTTATCTATCCGCTCTTATGTTTCTGTTTACAATTCTGAAATATTGTTTCCTGAGTTCTGTCATCTTGGTTCTTAAAATTCTAATTTGATGTTGTTCTTTCATTTACTATTTCTTAAAAACTTTGAGCTCACTTTGCAACAAAAATCACTCCTCTTTTGTGGGCACGTGCTCCTGGAAGGCTTCCATCTTCCACAGGGTGTTTGCTTCTTGTTCTTTTTCCTAAAAACTTTATATGGAATTTGGCCTTGAGACCATTATTTTGTTCATTTATATGTAAAGTTAATTTTCCTGAACTTCTGGGACTAAGGATTCGGGAAAGCTTTGTTAATTTCGGATTCATTCTTGTGTTGTTTCCGTGTCATGGTGAAGTGTGGCCGCTTGACTCCTGGGACTGCCCGCTCTGCCTCCCTCCCAACCTTGACCTGGACGCCCCTTTGTCTGTTGTCCCCGCCCCGTCCCATGGGTCCCACTCTCAGCGACTCCTCCCCAGTGTGAGGCCCGGTCCTGGAAGGGATCTCTGGCAGGCTGGTTTCGTGCATCCTGGGGGACGGAGTGACCACGCCCTCAGTCCCGGCGGCTATGCTGGGTTCTCAGGTCTGTCAGATGCCGCCCGGCTGCCCGTCCGCGACACCAGTGTCCCTGCAGGTCTTGGAGCTGCTGGGGCTTAATCCCCACCTGCTCGTATTTTGGGGGTTTTGAGGACGTCTCGTCACCTAGTTTTGCTGTCAATGTCGTTATAATGTTGCTTTAATGTGGGAACTGCAAACCCATGCTGTCACCTCCCCCTTCCCAGAATCCTTCCCATGTATTTCATTTACAGGAGGCATGATGTGGGTTACTTACGTGACCACACTAACGTTGTTAAACCCAGGCTTCTCCCGACACTTCAGTTGAGAAAGTCCCACTTCACATTTTATCGTTTCGTGCCAGGTCATCCATCTGCTGCCTAAAAAATCAGGCCTCACCAACTGAACCGACGCTTCATCAAAGCCTTCAACGCTTCCTGTATCTCTCTGGCAAGCTAGCCTCATGTCAACTCAACGAGTACGCAAGAGCTACGTCATTCTCAGCCCACGCTACCCAGTCACGAAGCAATTAATCGTAGCTCAGCCCCAGGAAGCCGGCCTGACCACGGCCCCAGTGGCTGGCCGGGCAGGCGCACTCCTAAAGCTACTGAAACCAGCCACTTCCAAGTCCCTCCTCAGTAAGCGTGAACGTCAGAACTAAACATGTACCCGTTGTCATAATACCAGCCTCACAGCTACAAACACGAGAGCAGGCATCCTACCCGCCTTGCTTACCGCTGCATCCCCAGAGGTTAACACGGTGCTTAAACACCTAGAACGAACTCCTGGGCTCTGCTGAAGAGTCAGTGGGATCTCAGCAGACTGTTTTCACTAAACTCCCTTCTCAACCTCTTACTCAGTGGCAGACGTTTCAGTCCTCACTACCCATTATTTCAAGTGGCAATTTCATACCGTCTGATGCTGGCTTTGTGGGACTCCACGCGTGACAAGGCCGGTAAGGAGGCTCGGTCGTGGCAACAGGCAATGCTCCGGCAATCCGTTTGTTCATATAACAGTTCAGGGACAGGGGCACGATCAGAGAGGACACTCACGAGACGTAGCCGATGTCAGAAACGTGACATCTGACCTGGTTCCATAACATGTAAGGGGTTGAATTCAGGGACCCTCACAGTCAGAACTATGTCATCCAAAGACACTGGGCTTCCCGCTTAGAAAGCGCTTGCTTCCTTCTCCACACGGCTGTGCTGGCTTCCAGGGAGGCCTCTGATTTCTCTCTAAGCCCCCCTCTCCTGGAAGTCTGCACACTGTGGGCATGGGGGCCTCAGTAAGTCCCAAGTGGCCTCGGTGAGAAGCCACTTACAGGTCTGTCGAAGGCAAACAGCAGCTGCTGGGGCGGGCCACCTCCCAACTTGCAACAGGTGAATGTAAGACATAAACAAGGAAAACCAAAGTGTCTGTGTGCCAACAACTCCGCCTGAAAACAGATGCCCACCATTGGTAGGCAAGTCACAGGTTTCTTCCTCGAGTGGTATCATGTGACACCACCAGATTATGCTTTACTTAAATTGATGACAAACTTCTAAATAGAAGTAATGTCACTAATCCAGATATTTCTCCCCTTCAGCCGTGGGCTCGTCTTCCTGGGCCACTAACCAGCCATGAGGCTCCAGGCGTCCACAAGCACTCTGGGCCCCATGAAGTAAGACTGCGAGCGTGAGTGAGGGTCCCTGCGGAGCCGCCCTGCTGTATCAGTGAAGCTCAATTTTAATGGAGCATTAAGATCCCCTTGTCTTTTGACTACATATAAACCACCTCTCAAAACGCCCAGGAGAAAGAGGCCTTGAAAGCTCTGCTGAATCTTCACTGGTCACCACCACGACCTTACTGCTGTTCTGACGTCCACCTCTGCAAGGGCCCTGTGGCAAAGAGCTCCTGTGTCAACACTTGTCACTCTGATGTCACCACAGATCCCATCACTAGGACAAGGTTCACGTCAGCTTTGCAAGTCTCACTGCTACTTACAGCGAGAGCCACAGCCATCAGAACTACCTGGAAGATTTGGCTCCCGGCATGAACAACTAAAACCGTGACCAGACTGCTTTTTCTGCAAACGCTGAAAGAGGAAGTAAAGTGCAGGGAGGGGAGGGCTGATGAGAAAAAGTACGAAACCAAACTTCTTAAACACGCATTGTAGTGGTTTGTTAAACAGTTACCTTGTTCCACAAGTGCTCTGTTTACGAGGGCCATGAAAGTGCTTTCTCGGAGGGAATGAAAGGGTTCATTTTAGTGCCATATTCACATAAGGCTGATTTGTAAAAGCTCAGTCCAGCTGAATATATTTACAGCCACCACTGGTCCACAAAACCTCAGTTGAGAAGCCTAATTGAGATTCTCCAGGGGAAGGCCCCGTCTTTCTCGTTGCAGGACGTCTCATTAGGACTCCGCGCCGCCCGCTTCTCTAGCACGCGGAGTCCGACTGCGCTTGGCCGGGGCTCACGCCTTGTGAATTGCCAGCAGACTCTCATCACCATCTCTGTAAGGTCGCTGATTTTGTCTCGCAGGCCCTTTGCTTTTTGTTTTGTTTTTTGTTTTGTTTCAGACTAAAGTTGCATTTAACAGGGCTCTATTAGTTATACTGGGATACTGCTAAAAACAAAAATAAAAACAGCAAGGTGCCCCGCCTCCAGGATTGTAACATACAGGCTGAACTTGGGACTCAAAACACCTTCTGTCTCAAACAAGAGCCTGCTTCCTGTAGGAGGGTTGTCAGAGCTGATGGCTGGAGTTCAGACACCAGAAAACTCAGTAAAATCTTACTTTCTACCCATTTTCCACGTCTATAGACACGCAGTATTTGAGCGGTTGGCTTTTATTAGACCAGTGAGAGTGTGACGCCCATCTCACTATTTTTATTTCCTTTATTAAGTGACATGTTGTAGGCTTCGCTGTGTATTTTTTTTTTTAATGCCTGAAGATGTTGGAGAAATTAGTGTCGTGGGAAACTACATGTTTACTTTAAACATTTAATTAGAAGCTTCTCCCATGAGCTGGGAAAAAAATCTCCTGGCACAATTATGAAATAACTTTTTTCCTCTCCCTGCTATCTTAATAGCTGGTATTACAGGCTTACTTACAAAAGACCGTGGGATAAAATCAAAGTAGTAAGCAGGTCCCCGGGTATCTGCTATTATTGTTTTATTGATGAGTTTTCATTTGTATGTAAGCAGTGACACACACATTCACACACACACACGTGTGTGTACATGTACATAACACAACTGCAAGGCCCACAGTTTGGCTGAATTATTCCATTCATGCTTTTCACATAAGAAAAAAAAAACCCTACAGATTTGCCTCTAACTAAAAGGTAATACTGGGTTTTTTCTTTTCCAGAGATACTTCATAATTAACTTTTTCTACAGTAAAAGGTAAAATTTCTTACTGCTGTGAAATTTAAACAGTATTTTCCTTCCATTGGAATATAATAACATACTTGAATATATTTTTTTCTTTGAATTTCTAATGACTTTTTTTATGACATTCTGAAGGAAGGCCTATTTAGTAAATAAAATTCCACTGACAATTTATTTCAGCCTTTAATATATTTTCTACTAAAAACCAAGCTGTCAAGACAGGAAAATATGACTGGTTTTGTTATTACAAAACAACAAGTAAGAATGTGTAATTCACAAAGGATGGAAACACAAGACACTGATCTCACTGTACGCAAAGTATTACAGCAAGCTGATCAGCTGTGGACTAATAAAACGTTTAAGACTTCACATACACGTATGCATACTTTGAAACAAGAAACACAGGACAGTTTTCATCTTTGATACGTCCGTAACTACCAAGAGAAAGGACGTCACTGATGTGAGTCTAGCGTTTGCTGGCACACAACCGCTGCAGGGCCAGGTCCAAAGCACACTGTCACGTTGTCAAGGGCACCTTGAGGCAGACACAGACATTCTCGCTTGGGGGCTTTTTCCCCCTTCCCCAAACAATCTGCTTCCCCATAGCGGTCGAGTAGCTTGGTTTGTTATCAATTAGACAAGATCACAACAACAAACAATACTTTCACCACAAAACTCAGGTGAGAGGTTTTCATACAAAAAATATTTGTTCCCAAAGAAGGCAATCTGCAAATTATAAATGCAATCCTAAGAAAAAGAGTCTTGGTTACAAATCATTCATGTTCACAAATTGATGAAGAAATGAGAAGTGAAGGGGTGGGGAGGGGGGTGGGTGGAGGAGGTACTGGCTTGGCAGGGAGCAGAAATGCTATGAAATGAGGAAAACATATTTGCCACAGGAAATAATGGGTTCAGTTGATTTTTTTTTAAATGAGGTATTGTAATTGTGTGCCAGTAAATGCAAAAACAAAACAAAACTAAAAACCAAAATGCACATTCCCAATGGAAAAATCTCTAAACCTCTTATAGTTCTTTATTCAGATTAGACATTGCATATACAGCAGTTAACCTAGAAAAATACATTTTAAAAAATCTTCAGCAGACCATGCTCTCTGTAACAAAACCTTTCAAAACCCTGTTTTATTATACAAACCAATCTACATTAGTAATGTAAAAAGAAATTCCCAAATTTAGTAATGTCATCTTTCCATCTGACATCCATCTAATTTACATCTGGGTTTCCACTATTCATACTGCAGAGTTAGAATTCTGTAATAAATTTTTTCTAAGGTATTCTGTACATATTAAATAATCTAAAAGGCTCCTCTTGTAGTGCATTTGCCATTTAGCAAGTTTACTCAGTATTTTTCCAGTACCATTTGGATTACAGTGATTTGCCTGTAAATGTAATTAAAATCTAAAAGTGCACACAGTTAACTTTCTCAAATAACGGCCTATTTCTGGAGGAAACCTAATATTCACGGAGAAGATTACCGATACCGTGATTAGAAACGTAGGGTTAGAATGTTCTCTGAGACTATACAACACAGGTATGTACAAAAGCTGAGGACAGCAGTCTTCAGCCGGTATTTACATCGAACAATGTTTGTTTCCACAGGGTCATACCAAGAACGCAGCATGGTACTGGACAGTTAGGGTTGTTAGCTGCAAGTCAGTGTAGCCCAGACAGCCCCCAAGCCCCTGCCCAGGCGTGTGCTAAGCTAAACTCCAGTACGTCACAGTGTTGTAAGTACTATTAGTGTGCTGACCAAACAAGCACCCAGGACGCCCCACAAGGCTGCTACGCTCCAGGGGAGCAGGCAGCGAGCCTCCGGCGGGGTGGGGGGGCCTGGGCTGTGAGATTCCAGCGCTTAGGGCCCAGGGCGCATGGGGACCCGGCGAGACAAACGCATGGGTGTCGGGACAGATATGCTCCATTTCGTCTGAAACGCCCAGGCGCGCTTCCAGTATAAGACAGTAGGTCTTGCTCTGTCGGGCGATGAACCTATCGAATCATGAGAAGAAATTCTACATTATCCAGTTTGAGGGGGAAAAATGTAGTATTCTCACCAAATTATCCAGTGTATATGACTGGTCAGAAATGCAAGTTTTGATTTTTGCTGAAATTCAGAGTAGGAAATGCAAACATTCGGGATAAAGTTATTTCAAAATCACACACAGCTCTCTCAACTTGCAACAAGGCAGCAAATGCGAGAGCCTAACACACATCCGGACGCTCCCCTTCCCTTCTGATCCCTCAAAAAAGTGCAAAATCAACGAGTCACTGCTTGGTCCAAAAATAAAACACATCAGGTATAAGGATCTGAAATCTGAAGCAATCTGGCTTCTGTTCCACAGGTCATCCTCAGTAAGGATCAGCGTCCGAAGATGGAACCTACTTCCAGGAGAATGAGCTCTACGATCTGATTCTGGTAGACGGTGTGGACTGCGATGTTACCAGTCTCCTTCTCTGGCTTTAACAGAGTGGGGCCAAAAACAATCGCTATACTTTGATAGGTCATTCGGTTTTTTTCTCCGTTTTCTATAACCCTAAGGGGGAAAAAATTGTTAAAAGAGAAAATAAAAAATACAGAAAAATCCTTCAAACAGTGCTATAAAGCTTACATTTAGAAAAGAGAAATAATGCTCATTTTCCTAAGGTTCTCCTGAACCAAGGAGAACCAAGTGTGAGTGTCATGTGAAGCTGCCTTTGGATAAGCGCAGCTGAAAGGCATAATCATACAGAGTCTAACACACTTTGGATGTGCGATATTTCAGCTTCGTGTTTAAAATGAGATGTAGACTTGAATACGAGTTACAATTCAGGAAATAGTGACTCCTCCACTAGGCAGACGGGGAAAATCTCATGAGGGCACAGAGATGAAACTTTCAGTTTTACTCGTTTTATGCTTTTTTTAAAAAATCTCTCTTGCTGTGATCATTTACTTTAGCGTTCTTTCTGTCAGAGGCTTTTAGTGAATCTGTAGTAACTTACGCCAATCACGGCTTTACTTTAACTGAATATTCCTCACTTAGTAACCAACCACATCTTCCTATAATTAACTTTAGGAACAATGTCTGAACACTCACTGTGCGCTAGGCAGTCTATAAACGTGCTTCACATGTAAAGTCTACTTGAATGTATTCTTCATACCAAACCATTTTCCCCACGAGGAACTGGGTGCACAGAGACGTTCTCTCTCACGTTACAGAGGCAAAGAGACTCGGGTCTGTGCGGCCCTGGCCCTGGGGGCCCACAGCACCTCTCATATCCGTGCAGTCCTGTCCCCCCCGCCCCCAACTATTCCCTCCTCTGTGGTGACTCTGACCTTTTGAGATGTCTGAACAGAACCTGCATCGTGTCCTGGTTTGGCTTTGGCAACTGTCTGATTAGGTCCTTCACAGCAGAGACGCGCTGTCTTGGTTCTTGTTCTGAAAAAAAGACAATAACTGGAGATTTTGCGTGGAACTGTCATTAGTTTGGAACCTGGCATTTGGTGATGCACAGTGACATCTGGTGGTCACATTTAAAATTTCTGGAGTAAAACAATCTGGAAAAAGCTTGTTTAAAGTATGTTCAAACAGAATTTGTAGCAGCTTAATCTGCACAGATTTCAACATCTAGGGGAAAAACTGAGTGGAATTACATACTTACTAATCGCATTAACAAAATCATTAAAATGATTAAATGTAAAGAGAGGTTCCGGTAATTCTCGGAAAAACATTTTGAGTGCTCCAGTGATGACGTGAATATCTTCCCATTTGCTATCCCTCAAGTCCAGCTTCTCATCTGGAAAACAGTAGGAACAGGACATTTTCTGAAGTTGTTTTAAATCAATTCTAACAGGATGAGTGCTTCTTTTGTACGTAACTATGGGGAATGTGATCTCACCATGGTTGACGGCGAATCTCAGCTTCTGGATCACTGCCAGGTTGCCGCTAACTCTGTAAATCCCGTCAACATCCAAACCTAGGCGACAAATAATAATTTTATGTTTAAAGTGCTTGCTGGGACCTATGGTGAAAAAGAACATGAAAATAACATGAGTATACGTATGTTCACGTGTGGCTGAAGCATTGTGCTGTAACCAGAAACTGACACAACGCTGTAAACTGACTGTACTTCCATAAAAATATACATATATAAAAAAAAAAGCATTCGTTGGCCTCTTCTAAAGAATATTTCCTGTTTTAGAATTTTTATTTATTAACATTAGCCTAAAGTCAAATGGCACTCTTTTCCCCTAAATGGCTTTTTATGGGCGCTTGGCAGGAAGAGAGGGGTGGAGGCGCACCCTCAACTGTTTAATAAACAGCAACAAGCCTGCTGCGTTTACCAGGCACACCGGCGGCCATCTTGAGGAAACCGTCTTCAACTTGAAATACTAGCAACTTAAGATAAACTTTGGCAAACGCCTGGGGGTAAGTCAAAAAGGAAAGGAAAGGGGCGAGGGTAGAGCTGAGGGGCAGAGCGCGTGCCTAGCACGCACGAGGACCTGGGTTCAATCCCCAGTGCCTCCATTACAAAATAAATAAATAAACCTAACTGCCTCCCCTTGCCAAAACTACAACAACAATAACAAAGTAAAGGAACCAGTAGATAAAATCAGCCCCATTTCTTTGCACATCACTTGGTAATGTGAATGCACATATTAATGCACTCTGGAAAGTGTGTGTCCTATTAAGTGCTTGTAATAAACAAACCTAATACAAGCAGGCAACTAAAATAACGGTTCTATAAAAACTGATACTTTGATAGTTATTCATTTCTTTTATATATAGAAGAGACTCATCTGAAATTCACACAAAGAAGCCTAAAAAATTCAAATATTCATTAAATGATAGTGATGCACACACTTAACACTAGCTAATGTGCTGTTCACTTAACTTCCGAAAAAGGCAGGTAGCCTGGTGTCTCTGCGTCTTGCTGACAAGAGTCAGACAAGAGATCTGTGACTGGCAGGAATTAAATATGATGCAAATGTATTAATTACACAAGGCGTTCTTGATGATGTATTGATGTAAGATAATGTTATTACAGGCAAGATACTATTATATTATAAACATGTTTAAAGTTAACCAAAATAGAAATTAGTTCCAGACTTCTCTTATAGGAAATGACATTCAAAGGATTTGTCTATTTAGACACTTAACAGTTGGCTTCAAAATGTCACCTCCTTTTTACTATATACACAAGAAACTTTCTCTTAGTAAATAAATACTATCTCCTTACATCTTCTATTCTGCCCATCACTCCTCAATAAAGTCAGTTTCACAATCACCACCTTCTTCATTTTAAGCAAATGCCAACTCCAAACAGCTTCCAGAAATACCATACGTTGAATCAAACATAAGTACACTCAACAGATGCCTGCAGAGGTCTTAATTTGAAACTGTACAAAATGCAAGGCTTTTTTTTTTTCTTTTGCAAAAAAGATGCTTTTCTTAACAACTTACGACTATAAAGAACTTCCAGTTGCAACACACAAAATCATAAAAATCCTAGGGATTTTTGATGCCAAAACAATGGGTTGGTGTGCTGAACATTAAAAAAAAGTCATTTTCTTACCATATTCTTCAACATGTTCAATGCATAATTTCACAAATTTTGGCACGGTACCATTCTCCCTCTGACACAGATTAGCAAGATTGGCTCCAAATACCTGATCTGAAAGAGATTTTTAAAGATGAATCATCTGTTTAAAATTTAGTTCACAAAACAGCTAAACCATTCACAGTGCAACAGAAGGACACCCCTGCACGCAGCCACTGGTCACCATGACGCACGCCCGTGTGCCCTGCAGCCTGCTTACCCCTTCCAGCTCCATGTCGCACGAGTTCCTGCTGCACTGAGCTCCGTGACACCCCCACTCCAGCCTGACCCCCTTCTCACTTCCTACTCCTTGTGCAGAGATCAGTCTTCCATGGGGAAGCTCTGTCTCATCACTCCTGGTCTCGGCTAACATGTCCCCTCCTTAGAGAAGCCCTCTGACTGTCCTGCCTAAGGTAACCCAACCTCACTCACTCTCCATCTTATTATTACACCAGATTCTTCAGAGCAGTCATCCCTATTCTAGATTATCTGTCCATCTCTTATCTTTGGAGAAGGTTCACAGGGACAGGGACCTTGTAACTCCTGAATGCCACCGGGAATTCATGCCTACCACTTAGTAAGTACTGAAGAGTGAGTGAGTGAGTGAGTGAGTGAGTGAGTGTGTGTGAGTGTGTGTGTGTGTGTGTGTGTGTGTGTGTGTGTGTGTCGTGCTCTACCAGTGAGCTAAAATATTTTTTTAAGCTATTAAAGCATGCCCATCGTGTGCCAACATCTGATTTCACAAAATATATCAAAGTCTGTTCTAGTCATCTCTCAACTCAACAGTTTTGAAATTCCGCATTAGTGCTAAATATTCAGGAAAACAAACAAAACACAGGATTGAAGTGGGTGACCACCACCAGAAAGTGACAACTCTATTTCTCACTGAAAAGGCCTGGTTGTTTGTCAGGCTTTTTTTTTTCTTAAGCTTCTAAGCTCAATATGCTAAATTCACACGGATTACCTGGGAGTACCTATTTATCCTTAACTCTTTAAGGCTGCTAATTTGAATCACTTAATTAGCTGAACTCTCCCTAGAAGTTTTAAATATCTTTTTAACGAAACTCATTTGTGTACTTTACTCAGATGCTCTGCGAGCAGGTGCCCGGCGGTGGTCTCTGTCAGATGCTCCACAACCAGAGACAGGTATGATATGTGGTGTGCCCTGTGCCACCTGCATCTTTATTTATTAACAAATGCCTCTGTTTTGAGTCACATATTGGAAATTTTATCTTTGAGATTAAACGTGCTTGTAAGAATTAAACGCAATATATACAAGTATATGTGATTCTAAAGAATTCTTTCCTATTAAGAAAAGATCCTGTTAGTGTGTATGTTTCTTATTCATGAAAAACAGATGTAAAAATTAATTAGGAAAAAAATCTCCTTCTAATTTTAAAATTACCTTAAATGAGCACTGAAGGCAAATGATCCAGAATAAAATTGTCCATGATTTTCCTTCTTTTTTCCTACTGTTAGTGATTATTTATTAAAAATTCCTTCTGACCTGTGCCTCTCAAAACTAAGAATCTTTACTGTCACGTCTTCCACAATTCTGCCGCACAGCCCACCCCATCTGTGCAGTCCCTCTGCTGCAGGGTTTCTAAAAACCTCATTTTGTGCTGATGTCTGTTCAATGCTTTAGTGAAAATACATTCTTCCTGCACATCAAAAAATCAATTTTAGGGGGGGAGGGTATAGCTCAAGCGGTAGAGTGCATGCCTAGCATGCACAAGGTCCTGGGTTCAATCCCCAGTACCTCCTCCAAAAATAAATAAACCTAATTATCTCCCTCCCCCCACCAAAAAAATTAAAATCAAATTAAAAGAAAAAAAATACTGGAAAGAAATCAGTTTTAATTACTCAAATGTATTTTAATCACTGAACCTGGTAACTTTATGCATAAAGAATGAGAACATTTTTATTGTTTAGAAATTTTTTCAGCTTTTAACTTAAAATGTCTTATTTCTGATTTTGGCCAAAGTTCATTATTATGAACACCACTTCTACCTACCTTTAATATAACCTTTTTCACGAACAGCTTGCAAAGTGGGGCGTCGCATAAGAAACTTCTTTAAGTTTTTCTTGGTTTTCTTCTGTTCTGAAGAATCTATGCTAGATACTTTTGTGGCTTAAGACAGACAGATATTAAGCACTTCATAAAATAAAATTTTTGATAAAAAGCTTTTCCACCTAGCTCTCAAAACATATTAGTCTCATATATAAAAACCACAGCATGTAAATTCAGTTATTCTAACTTTAATACAGCTTAAGGGTAACACACGAAGAATCAAACTAACACAGACCCAATTTCCAAGTGATAAACCAGACACTTCATTTTTATCACTAAACACTGACCACAAACTGCGTCTTTGGTACATATGCCAAGACTTCTCTAAGTTGCTCTAATTTATATTCATTGTTTCATTAATGACATTACTTATAACCTTGGACCCTCCATCAGTTTTTAGAAGGTAAAATGATCAGGAAGAAGATAAACGCATAAACATAAACAAAACCCTACCCCTTCTCCATCTTTGCTGAACCAGGGGTCAGGGGACTTAAGTGCACACACCCCCATCCGCAGTATCTGTACTTGCAGCTAACCACGACCCACCATCGTCACTCTACTCTGAGCTAAGGATGGGGTCCCCTGGAAAATGTTCTACATCGCCTGCACACACGAGGTTTTCTTTTTGTTATAATCACAAAAATCTGAAAAGTAAATTTCAACATACTGAAAAAAGCTGAGAGCACAATCTATTAGTAAAGAACTGAAATAATAAAAATTTCACGCGCTTGTACTGTTATATGGTGACAGTGTCGGTAACAGGCTAAACTTCTTTCGAATGTGGAAGAAGAAAAGGAGAACTGATTTTCTAATCATTCAGTTAATATGAAGACCAAAAATTCTTAGTTACATGTGGACTTGTCCAGATAGATTTAACAAAGTTCAGGGTCACAGCTAATGGCCCATTTAAACAATGTAATTCACAAGAGGCCTGTGTTAGCAAACGCGATCCTTAAAACTGCTGGTGCTCGCTCTGGTCCTGTGCGTGTCTGCGATCTGGAGATTACATGTGGGCAGCGACATCTCACAGACACATCCAGTCAGGGGCGGCGGCCTGGTGCCCAGTATGTAGCTACATATACGTCCCCTGACTTCTGAGCATGTGAGAGTCTATCCAGGGTCTTAAATAGTAATTATGTATTTTTCAATCAGTAAAGTTCAGCTTCCTAGAGACCTCAATAGAAGTACGTTCTGTTGTCTGCATTTTTTTCTGTTTTAAGTATCACAGTATCTTAGAGTTAATACGATGCCATGGGGGTGCACACGGTGAGGCTGACAGATGACAAGGAGGTAACGAGGAGAGAGAATGAAACACTGAGACCACACTGCTGCACCTTCCAAACCCCGCAGTGTGGAGACCCCACTCGGCTCCTGCACTTTAAATCTCTGAAGAGCTAAGGGACAAGCCCTCTCACATCACTAGCAAAACAGGAAAGAGAAACTTACAACGGGATTTTTTCAGATCCTTGTGGTCTTTTTCTTTATCGTGCTTTTCCACTCCCGGTGAATCTGGCGTCTCCTCTTCAAGGGTTTCATCGGGTTCTATTGTCTGTCGGTGAGAGATTTTCCAGGCACATTACTTTTGATACCACTTTGGATGCAGTTCTCAGAATGATCAGCAATCCACTCTTCCGAATGGTTTTAGGGAACCAATCAGTATGCAGGGTGCGTGATTAGATATCTGATACATCTTTAAAAATACCTCCCCCCTCCCCCGGCATTAATTGTGAATTTCAATAAAGAAACAATTGCTGATAATTCACAGGATAATGGGCTTGTCCTGCGGATGAGGCTGTCCTGCCTCATTCTGACCGACTGCACTGAATGACAGCATGTTATAACGGGTAAAAGGTGAGGCTATAATCTATGGTGACAGAACAGGACAATGTCACATTCTCGGTAACAGTACACGACAAAGCTAACTAGCAGCAGCACATTGACTGTTTCACACAGACAGTCTTTTAAAGTTGCGCTGGGTGTCAACAGTTACTCATTACTCACAGACCCACGGTGTCAGGAATGGAAAGAAATCCTAGAACTTACGTACAGACTAACTGTAACAGTCACTTTTACAAGCTAAGAACATTGCTGTCTTTCACGCTGAGCACCTTACTCCACCCAGAGCTTATTTCTGTGTGCAGGGCAGGGAAGGCTCCAGTGTCGCCCTGGACATCTACTGGCCGCAGAGTGTCCACAGGTAAGTGGGTCTGTTTCCAGGCTCTTTTTTCTGCCACAGGCCTGTACGTCTACCCCAGTAAGGATACCACCTTGCAGGAGCTAACACAGCTTCATAAGGTCCTGACATCTGATTCAGCAAGTCTTCTTCACAGGTGTCTTAGATGTTCTTAGTCCTCTGCATTTCCATATGAATTCTAGAAACTTGCCAGGTTCCACCAAAAGACCTACTGGGATTTTGAATGAGGTTCAAAACTCTCAGATCTACAAATTTATAACTCATTTGGAAGAATACTGTAACTTTACATAATTGAATCTTTTAATCCATGAACAGGGCATACTTCTCATGTAACTAAGTTTTCTTCAATGTCTCTCAGTAAAGTTTTGTAATTTTCCTGGAAGAAGTCTTGCCCATCTCTTGTCATACAGTGTACAATTTGAAATTTTTATAGTCAGTAATATGTTTCTCTCTTTTCAGTTGGCTTACTCCCTGATCCTTTAGGCCTTCATTTAAAAAACCACTTCCTCTGCAAGGCGTCCTTTGACCCCTATACTAGGTCAGCCCTACTTCATCAGCATATGTTAGCAGTGTGCTGTACATCGCTGACCATCGAACCTCATCCCGCTTCATTATGCAGACCGTGCAGCGGTCCGTCCTCAGCCATCTTCTCTTCGACTGCAGGCTCCATGCACAAGGCGCGGTGCAGCTGTACCCCGGTGCCTGAGGTGCTCACACGTCTGTTAAGTGAATGTGGCATCCCTGCTCTCAAGGGTAGTGAACAGGGCACTGAGATGAGAGCTGAAAGCCCATATTGGGTGGGGGAGAAGGTACATTTGTAAAGACACACTGGGTTCAGGCTGTTGAATTTTAATGGGAATCACATAAGGTTTCTGAGCAGGAGAGGATTATAAACGTGACACAAGGAAGTTTCATACAGCAGAGGCGTTAAGGATGGATTGGTGGGGGATGAGATGGAATGAGGAGAACTGTTTAGGAGGCTACTTTTACTGTAAACATCCAAAGGCCTGTCTGTGGATTCAGGAACAAATGGAAAGAAAGGGACAAGGTTCAGAAATGTCATAAGATACAACGTTACAAATGGTGAAGGAAGAATTCACATCTAGACTGGTGAACAGTCTGCTAGAAGAGGCAAAAGCTGGAGGCGGAAGAGGTGAAGAAAACTCAGATTCCAATCCGGATGCCTTGAACTGGGTAAATCGTAAAGCTTTGGCGCTTACAAGGCTCCGTGGAGACATTCCGGTCCAACCTCTCTGTGATGAGTAGAAAAGCTGAGGCCCACAGAGGGAGGACACCTCGAGAAGACCTCAAGCCTTATTAACGATGAGGCACCACCCACAAAGTCCGTGAAAGACACCCCCTCCTGTCCTGAAGCCAGTGACCCCCCAGCTCTGTTTCTATCTCCGGCTGGTTTAGACTAGATCACGCCCTCCCATAAGCATTCGCTTCATCTCACTTCTGTCACTGACATGTGATGCTCAGACAGGAGCCGCGTCCCCACGTGGAGAGGGAGCGAGGACACACGCACCGTCTAAGGAGGCGCAGCCCCTACTTGCTGCTGCTTCAGAATACACACTTGGGCTTCTTTTTGGCTGTAATACACACAAGAAGAAACTTACCAGGAACATGAGGGCACTGTGAACAGAAAGGTCACGAGGAAAGAAAAGAGACGGCAGCTTCAGTCCTTTCAGCATTTTGCTCGGGACCTGTTTCTACCAAATAGTACTATTTCCAACTCATTCACGCCATGAACACCACGCCCGAGGCACAGTGTGACTGTCCCTGCCTCCTGAGCTACTTTCTTTTTGAACCAATGCCTCATGCGAAAACCCACGGGTGGCAAACACTCTATAAATGAGAATGTGAAATCACTCATTAGCCCCTGGGAATTGCTAAACGGACCACTGCTTTTCCCACCTCTGTCAAAATACGTATTTTTAGAAAGTGTTTTTTCACATATATTGCAAACTAGACACACGATAACCAGATAGAAAGCCAAAAAAGAAAACCAGGTCTGCAGTGAAAACAGTTACCTAAGGCGAACACACACCTGACTGCTGATGGTACCACTAAGAACTTTAAACCAGTCGTTAATAACACTGTCGTTATCAGACTGAATCAGCAGCTCTGTTCCTTGACGGGTTTTCAGCTTTAAAGACAAGAAGGGAGGGGAAAAGTATGGTTAGTGCTTTCAACCAAATAAATAAATACATTTAATTCAAAGCCTACAAAACCACCAGGAGACAATTAGATGCCATATATTACATGAATAGTGATGAAAGGCTACTGTACTACACAGCGATGAAGTATCTTTTGTTTTAGTATAAAGCAACACCAGCTGACTTATTTTACAAAACATGACTTTTTCTCACAACAGATTCTCAATGAAAATCTAGTAAGTTAGGAACCCAAACTCTATGACACAAATGCTATAAAACTTGCTGAAATCTACTATACTTTATCATTAAAAAAATAAGTTCAGGGGAGGGTAGAGTTCAGTGGTAGAGCGCATGCCTAACACGCACAAGGTTCAGTCCCCAGCACCTCCATTAACAAAGAAATAACCCTAATTACCTACTCCCCGCCAAACAACAAAAAAAACCAATTTTTTTAAAAGTTCAAGTTTCCAAACATTACATTTTAAATTAGAATTGAAACATAATTTGTAAAGAAATAAAATCTGTGGTATTTTCACACAAATCTGAGAAATTTTTTTCTCTCTAGTTAAAAAAATAAATGTAGAAAGAAAATATATGAGTTAGACTTTCATCATTTCCACTTTAACAGGGAATTGTAATGAAGTGGTACAAAGATGTAATAAACATCATACCCACTTTGGACAGAAACATTACCAAACTGTTAAACAAGAATGAAGTCAAGTAAGGATACTGTGTGTGACTCCATCTGAAGGCAACAACCACTTTATGTGTAATCTCTCTGGCTCAAGCTCCCCACACCTGGCTGGGGAAGAACGCTGAGGCAGTCGTAGAAAGCACTGCTTCTCCTTTCTGGTTGGTAAATGTTTGATTTCTTTTTTCCCAGAGGAACATATGGCAATGTTTTCCAAACAACATTCTGAGACATATCCCTCAACTAGTTCCTGAAGTCATGTTTAAAACGTATTCCTCAAAAAAAAAAAGAAAAAAGAAAAAAGAAAAACTCCACTAGGTGATATTAACTTGGGAAATACTGGACTGAAGAGAGTTAAACCAAATTCTGTCCTTCAAGACTTAAGAGTTTTGATACTCCAGGGTGCACTGTGACTTTCTAACAGAGGATTAAAATATACACTATTTCCCAAATTTATCTGACCACGGGAGGGATCCTTTTCATTCGGGAACGGAACAAGGCCGGCTCAGGAAACAGGGACCTCCTTTCCTGCGTGACTTTTCTAGGGAGTGGGCCAAGCCAATCAGCCAATGTTGACTATTCACTGCATGTCAGATATTCTGTTAGAGGTTCTTACTTAAATAAAAGGGAAAATGCAGTCTCTGCTTCAAAAAATCTTTTTGATCATCTAGTGGGGGCAATAATTTACAGAGAGGATGATAACTCAGGGTACACAGAAATAAATGCTGTTTTAAAAGCATAAAGCAGCAGCCTCAGTGTTGCAGTAATGTTTCTCGTGGGTCTTGGGAGATAGGAAACATCTGACGAGCAGAGACTAGCAGGTGATGCTTGAGGCAGATTAATCAAGAGTAAACACCATTGAGACAGGAAAACTTGGGTTCTACTCGGGAAACACCAACCGTTCCAGTCTGCCCAGACAACAAGCAGGAAAGGCCTGAGACAGGAGGCTACCAAGGAAGGTTGGGGTCTGGAAGATTATTTGCAAAGACTGTCTCAAAAAGCCCTCTGCACCCAGCACACCCCTCTACAGTGGGACTCGCTGCTCCTCCACCACCCTGCACCGCTGGCTGCCTCTGACTTGCTTTCGCCAGCAGAATACACTGCCCTCTGGCTCTTAAACCCAGGTCTCAAGAAGCCCTGCAGCTCTTACTCGGGCCCTTCTGGGACCCTGATGTGTGAAGCAGCCTGGGTGGCCCCCCGGGTGAGAAAAAGCCCAGCCAACAGCTGGCACCGAGCCTGGGACATGGGGTCTGAGCACCCAGCCCCTCAAGACCCTGGTGCCTGGAGCCCCGGGGGGGAGCAGAAGAATCACGCAGCCCGGCACAGGCCGCGTCCAGCGAACAAAGTGGTTTTTCTCTTAAGCTACTAAGTTTTGGGGTGGCCTGTTATGCAGCAATAAGTAACTGATACAGAGTCACATATTGCTGTGCAGGGCTTTGAATGACAAGTGGAAAGGTTTTAATTTATTTTTTAATTTTAGATTTGGCAGGTAAAGGAAACCACACCCTTGTACTGTTGCTGGGGAAAGGCAAGACTCGTGGAACAAAGGCTTGTAACCGTAGTCTGAGATCCAGTGATTTGTGCAAATGAAGCCACATCTCTACATCAGCTTTTTTCCCTTAAATTATGATATAAAACTGACTTAATGACTAACTTTGCCCTAACTAGTCACACTGAAAGACTATTTCCCAAAATAGCTCAGAACATAAAATTACTATGGTTAAGAATGAGAATTATACTTAGAAAAAAAAGCATTACCTCAAATACATTCTTCTTACTGGATTTATCCTTTGAAGCCATCTCAATCGTCGCTCCCTTAAGGTCCACTGTGAACTCTGGTTTGGACTGGTTACTCCCAAACTTTGTTTTAGAAAAAAGGAAAAACCTTTATGTGATATTCATGTCCGTATGTGTATCCAAAAAGAATCAAGACCAATTTTATATTATTAACAATAAATCAAACAGATGATTACCTCAAATTCTTCTCTTTTTATATTATAAATCCTATTTTAAATTAAAATTGAAAACTGTCTATAAGACATGAATATATAGTTCATAGAAAAGGAAACAAAATGGCTCAACTACCATCATTATAAGAAAAATACAAAATAAAGCCACACTAAACTCCTTTTTCACCCATTAGTGTAACAACAACAGAAAAATTTGATGAAAAACTGCTGGCGAGGCTGTAGAGTGTTAGGCCCTTGTTTGCAAGTGGGGTGTAAACCGAACCACCAGGGAGGAGAAACTGGTGACACTGCATCTGCAAATTTATGAACACATGCAGACCTTGGCTTGGCAATTCTGTTTTTTGGAATTTATCCTAGACTACCCATGACTAACATAAAATGATGTGTTCAAAAGGCAATATTCTTCACGTGGCAGACAATCAAATTCTTCTCCACCTAATAAACATTCTCTAAACCTCATTTTGTGCTTTCAAGAGGTATTTCCTTATCGACTATGTATGTTGTCAATGACTAACAGTAACCTGTGAAAACAAAACTCTGAGCTGCATGTTCTTTCATTCAGTCTTTGTCAGAAAGGAAAACAAGAGCCAGACGGTCTAAAAGCCTCGGCAACTTCATGAGGAACCGCGAAAACAAGGGGAAGACAGCCGACAAGGGTGGTTTGAGAGGAAAAGCACTTAGCTACTACATTTTGTTAGCCAGATAAGGAAAAGATTAGCAAACGGCAGAAAATTTATGTTTAATACAGACTTACTCTATATCTTGCCATCACTAACTTAAATTTTTGTTTAATCTGTTAACTGAGACTAGAAAACAGCATTCCTGTGTCACTGTTAAGGTCTGGAGGTTTTAAAATCGCTAAAGGCTGGGGAGCTGTCACCTCTAAAGTCATGAAGACTTGTCACAGGAAATTTCACTTGCTAAAATACTTCAGGTCAAATTATGTCTGTCACTGGAAACGGATCTCCCCCACCAACCTGTGATAGCTCTCTCTCTATTCATAACGTCAGTGACTGCCTGCAGGTTCACACTGAGTAAGTGGTCCAACTTCACCTGTTCCCTTTCACTTCATCTTTTCAGCTAGCAGTGTGGACTTAAATACTATACTTAATAGAACTGAACAAAACTTAGGATATTATATGGAATTTATTAGTGGAACCAAAACAAAATTTAGGGTATTTCATGGAATTTAATTAGTGGAATCATAATAAAAATCACAACAAAAATTTTAACAATTCAGCAAAGCCTTTGCCTTCTTTACTACATTTGTCATTCAAAAAAAATAACAACATGTAATTAATCTTAAAGCTGTTATGGGAATAACTTTCTGAGCAAATCTGATATATCCCAAAAGTTATAAAACTTAACTGTATACATTTAACAAAATGATAGAAATCAATTTAATTTAACTTGTTGTCATGACATGCTCTGTAGACAGATGGTTAGCTATAAGCTAAGGTATAAATAACCAACCCAATAAGATACGGTGACCAAACATAAATACAATGATGTGACTTGGAATTTTAGTTAAAATGCTTCAATACGGTTGGCCAAATTTTGTGTTCATTATCCATTATTTCTCAAAATCTAGTCCTGCTTTTCTCTACTGTAATTATTGCTCAAACATATCCACAGCAAAGAAAACAGAATTACTGTGGCAAGGGACATGCAACAAACACATACAGTGACAGCTGAGACGGGAGCAGACTTTACACATGCGACAGCAGGCCGGCGGCGGACAGAGTCTTTCCAGGAAGAAAGCAGCGAAAGCAAGAGCTCGGAGGCTGAGCCCTGGCGGCAGAGCGACTTGATGGGGAAGGGAGAGAATGATGGTGTCATTACGATGCACAATGGCAAGATGGCACACAGGACAAAACCACGGTGGAAACGACAGGACAAAATACCACTCCACAGGCAGACACAATAGAGTGAAGCTAGACTTCCAAAATGTTTTCGAAGGCCCTAGAATTCATCGTAGAATATTTCCTGACTTTGTTATTTTTAAGATGAATGTTTTATGCAACTTAAACAGACTTGTTTCCCTTATGCTCACAGCGGAGACCTGAGGGCTGGCGCAGAGAAGTCACAGGCCCCCCGCCCTCGGACCCAGCCCCTGCTCAGAATACCTGAGCTTCCTCCACGTGGCCGGCAGGGCTGTGTCCCCTGCCTGCCTGCGTCCTCTCTCGGGAAGGGCCCTACCATCCAGCTGGCCTTCCCCTTCCTCCAGGACAGCTCTCAACCAGAGGTGACTATGTCGCCCAGGGGACATCTGGCAATGTATGGACACGTTTGCAGTTGTCACAATGGGAGGTGGGGATGCTACTGTCATCTGAACAATCCACAATGCATAAGACAGCCCCACAACAAAGTATTACTTGGTCCAAAGAAGTGACTACTTTTAGAAATTTGAAAGCTTGTATAAATGAACCTGAACAAGTACCAGTATTTGTGGGGTGACTCTGACATACTCAGGGCACAGGATGACGGATCCTCGAGAGGGAGCACAGTGCTGTGTCGTACTGAGGCTGTGCCTGGCTGGTCCCCCGTTACAGCGTAAGCTCTAAGACAGGGGTTGCGTTATTTCCTCCTGAGGCCCCAAACTTAACACCAGGCCCAGAACACAGCAGGCTTTTATGTCTGCTGAACAAATGATGTGAAAGGAGGTAAGAAAAAGGCCAGTGTACTTTAAGTAACTGACATGAAAACCCAGTGGAAACCACTATTTTCCCAAAAACAGGTGGCAAGTACCAATCCTGAAGGAGAAGGCAAGGCTCACTGGATTTCTGGATGACAGAGCTTCGATGTGATTTATCTCACGGTGGAGCTGGTGCAGCGTACGTACAATGAGCACTCAATCTTAACCATCCGTGAAACCCCAAATAAACACAAAGCATGGATGTTTTTTAAAACAGAGCTTCAAACAGCAGAGATGATTTTGCTCAGTGTCCCATCGGTAAACAGGTACCCTGGAGTAGGTGTAAGGTTTGAACTGGCCATTTCTTCCAGTGGGTCTCAGTACAGGTTCCTGCGCCAAGTGGGGAACGACTCCATCAAGAACCAGCCTTCTAAGCTGTAGCCCCTTAACATGACGTCCAAGCCAAACTGAAGGAAAAGCAATCTCTTCCAACATCAAAGGGAAAACTGCTCTGACTTCTGACAGCATCTTCCTGAGAGACACTCAGGGGAGTTTTCACTACAGCTGATTTTTGTCTTTTGGCTTAACTATTAGCCTCAGGTAAGATGGGATTTCACTGTATAAACAGGATACATTTTACCTACGATGGATCTAGTTGGTGACTTAGCAGAGAAAAAGTGAGGATTCTTTCAAATCCTTTCTGAACAATCCTAATTACAGAGTTACTTGGGGAGCATCTTGTATATTTCACCAATTTAAAATATTTATGAATGTTACATGTCAGAATATATTATACATACTCACACAATTTTATTTGAATAATCTTACTTGTTTTTACTTAGTCCACTTAAATTAGTTTTTATTCCCTTAATATGTATTACATGTGGGAAGAAAAAGGCAGCCTGAGAATTTTTAATTAGCTGTAAAATAAAAATTAAGACTTGACTATATAACCAAGTATCTTATCATCTGTTTAGTTTCCAAGATTATAAAACAGTGTGACTACATTTTATTTAATGACACCAATCTGAAGTGACTTATATTATTAATAATGCATTAATAAATTTTCATTTTAAGGCAAAAATTCGAACAGTGAATCCTTAAGTTAAAACTTCATTAAGAATTCTAGAATTTCAAAGTTGGCTAGCTCAGTGAATTTTAAACTATGCTTCTGCTATTACCACATGGAAACCCAGCAACACAATTTTAGCTGATGAACAAAAATACCTCACACCCTCTGTCAGCATTAGTTTTAATGATGAGTTCTGAAGTATGTAAGGTCTTCAAGAGGACTTCATAAAATGCCACCAGCCTGTACTAATGGTTCTGCGCCGGCATATTCACTTAACATCTTCAAATTTAAAAAGAAATGTTTGTTTTCTTTAAGTCACATACAAATCTGCCTACCTCAGTGATGCCTCACTGACCACAATGGTCTGTCTACCTGCCTTATCTGTATATATCACAACCTTCAATCTTTAAGGATCAATAATTACCAAATAAATGACCTATTATCCTGCTTTCTTCAGGAACTTTCTTACTTATTAGTCTCTAATTGCTTCTCCATTTCTTTTCTTTCATCCATTTCCTTTACTCAATTTCAAATAAAAGCTGAGCCACAAGCAGGCACAGTCTTTTAGTCTTCAGTCTTCTAAAAATGCATTATTACAAACCCAAAAAGTGCCCTGCTTTACCTTAGGAGAAAAAGGAGAAATAATTACCAATTTCCCTTAAGATTAAGTCAAAACAAAATTTCATTCTTTTAACATAGAAAGCACATCACGGGTCAGTTCCACTGCACTGGCTGTCCAGAGAACAAACCAAAGGATGAGCGCAGCTAAAGTGAAATGTTCCAGAACGTTCACACTCAAGCTCAATCCAGCAGATATGGGGGTCGCTGTATCAGCGAATCTGAGGACTAGTGTGCTCTGTGGCTTTCCTGGTTCAGAACAATGTTACACGGCTGCATTATAAATGAAGACACTGAAAATTTGCCTGAGTTTTATAAGTGAATTTCTCTTTCATCAAACGTAAGGTCAACACGTCCTGTTAATTTTAAAGCAACTCAGTAATGATAAGAAATACTGGTTTAAAGTAAGATATAAAGCAGAAATTAGATTAATTTCATTTTAAAATTTTATTTAAGTATCGACACTTTAAACTTAATTACCAAACCTATTTTGGAAACATCCAGAGCATGGACTCTGGAGCCAGAATGGTACCCAGATCTGCTGCTTAGCAGTTATAAGACCTTCAGGGAGTTATTTAACTGTTTTACACCTCATTTTCTCATCTCTGAGGGGGTGTGGGGGTGATGAACAGCTGATCTCCCAGAGGTAAGAGGATAATACATACACCATCCTGCACATTCAGAACAGTACCTAATACATTTTAAGCATTCAAAAAGTGTTAGCTATTATGATGTGTCACAAATCGTAATTTTTGGTATTTGTATTACAAATAACCAAGGAGCAATGATAGTAAACACTCAAAATCCCACAAGTAATGGTGACATTTCATTCTTCTAAAAGCTGGCTGACGTCCTATGGAGACATGGACACGCGACCAGTGTCCAAGGGGCAGATTCATGGGGCGTGCCACTTGGCTGTTTATTTTCTGACTAAATATCTGAAAGAGCAAAGTCACAAATACAGGAAAGCTTTCTCGTCCTGAAGATGAACCAAGGAACGCATTCGTTCTCTAACGCCAAGCAGTAAGGCCACCTTTCAGTTCAACGGAGAAAACAGATTTTAACAATACAATGAATCAGACTTTTCTTAAGTAGCCATCTTCTATCTCTTAAGAGTCAAAACACATCTTTGACTAAGAAACCTCCACTTACTCTTATTTGCACTTGAGCTGTAGCAAGAACTCTGGAACACTCTGCGAAGTTCTGCTACACCACCACCCACATGATCTGAATGCATGGAGCCTCCAAAGGAAAGAAATACTCACCCAGCTTGTGCTACTTCCTTGAGTTTTGGTAAAGAGCAAAGAGGAACCCTGCAACACGGCCCATGACGACAGCCAGTTCTTTCTGCAATTATAAAGATGCCCAATTAAAACTCTGCTATCCAGTTTTTCCAGCCAAATTTAAAAAATTAAAACCTCCTTAGCTACTCCCAATGTTGTCTACAACTTACAGTCATTACTGACACTCTAATTGCTGTTATTGGGGATATAATTCTAGTGGAAATCACAATCACTCTATGGTCCCAACTGACCATAAAGGCCCCAACACAAATGAAATTAATTACAGATATAAGTCATTGGAATAACACCTAATTGCTGAAAGTGCGTAAAAGTAACCCAGCACATCTGTGCTCAAGGGCACTAGTGTAAAGTCACGTGAACACTGCATTTGGGAAGAATTCTTATCCACAATTAAAAATTAGACGAACATGCGTATCTCGCCTAATTCTCTGCAGATACAGATTGTGTTACATTTCTCAGTCATCTCCCTTCCCCTAACAAGGCTGCGCTAGGGAAGCGGCAGACAGCAGGCACACTCTAATTGTACGATAAATTACACACTGATCACTGAGGTTACTACTACTAAAATGAGGCTTTTAAAAAAGTATTTTTTCCTAAATTACAAAACCAACACATACACTATCTCAAAACTCTGAACACAGAAATGTACAGAGGAAAAGGCCCCCACTTCTCCTCCTCACCCCACACTCCAGAGGTAACCAATGTTTACCTTACAAGGCCATTCTACTGCTGGCAGGCTAAAATGAACAGCTGAACATACGGCCAGTTTTGAGAAAACTCAAAGCAGCACATTTTCAGAATGTAGAATCTAACACCTATCATTTAGACTCACTTTATTATTTTACTACTTTTTACGTCTACTTGAAAAGTGGAGCAAAGTTTGCTGCTACTGAGTTTCTGTCCGTTCTTCCTTTTACTTCCTGCGGTGTTGCTTATAGGGCCTTACTGCTGCTGACTCAATGAACGCCTGTCCCTGACGGCCTGACCCACGGCGCTTTATTGTTTTAAAGATGCTGAAGGCTTCTCCCCTGAATCGGACCTGTCTGCTCTGAAGATCCCTATTCCTGCTCTACTTTTTACACCTTTGATTTGCCTGTTTGTTTGTTTTCTTCTCTGAACCATTTTTCAGATGTCTCTACTAGATACAAGAGAGTTAGGTTTTGTTTTGTGTTTCAGTCTGAGCACCGTTTTTCTTTCAATAGATGAGTACCTATTGATGATACTGACTCATTGATATTGATATGATAGATGTATTTGGTACTTGTTCTGTCATCATTTTGTTGTATTTTCATTTTATTTTATTATTTTGTTTTGTGTGGATCTCCAGATATTTTGGAAGATTAATTTTTTATATGCAAACTTACTTTATATTCAATATTTTACTTCTTTAGATCTGTTAAGTCTCTCCTCTGAAAAATACTAAAATATATTCTCACTTTAAATATATTTCGACTGGTAAATAAACTTTTTGAGTTTAATTTTCAAAATCAGAAAAACTGTAGAATATTTATATGAGAACAAATATTGAATATTTGAATACTGAACAAGTGACAGTTGCCTCAAGGACTGTGTGACTGAGTTAAAAGCAGAATTAGTCACTTTTTTTCATGGAACCCAATTTTTTTCCTGAAAAAACAACTGATGGATACACTATGGTTATTTAGATTTGAGTATCTGACAGGTAGACATTATCTCAAAAATAAATAAAGCAAGCCTGTCATTTCAAGGAAAATAAATGATAGCACTTGTTGACAATAACAAATTAAAGCTTTCAAACATAAAGCAGAATTTTGGAAAACTTGGCACATCTACCACTATGAGGCTGACAATTTCCCAATATGTAGTGAGTCTGATGATGATATTACTGATTTGTGATTCTATGATATTATAAAATAAAATGTGACAACATTTGAAAATTCAGCAAACTTAGTAAACCAGTATTTTCCAAATGACATACAAGATGCTACAAAGTTATATATGGGTAAAGAGTCATTCAAAGTGCAACACAGATCTCTGGATTTTAATGTAACTGAATATGAAAAGTTCAGTGACAGTTTTTCAGACCCGTCACTGCAACTAACATTTATGGAATTCTGGTGGAGCAGCAAAATATGCACAATGATCTGAGAAGGCTATTAAAATACTCTTCCCTTTTTCAACTTTATCTACGCAAAGAATTTTCTTCATATCCTTCAACCAAAATAGTATGTCACAAAAGACTGCAGAGATGAGAATCCAGCTGTATTCCATTAAGGCAAATAATAAAGGTTTCTGAAAACAAAACAATGCCACGCTTCTGCTGGAAATTTTTACACTAGAAAACACAGGGGGGTTTGTCTTCAAAAAAATGTTATTCATGTTAACATTTATTAGTTATTAGTTTTATTAGTTATTATTTTAAAAGAGTTAAGGCTCTTAAAATGTCTCAATTTTAATTTCTTATAATAAATAATTAGATATAAACTATATAGACAAAAGTTCTTTGCAGTAATCAATAATTTTCAAGAGTTTAAAGGGGTCCTCAGAGTAAAATGTTTGATAACCACTAAAAATACAGGAAATTAAAACACCATTTTGCTCAACTCTATATAAATAAATCTAAAGATAATAAAGTGGATGATAGTCTTAGGAAAACATAAATCACCAAAAGTATTCCAAAGGAAGCAGAAAACCTAAAAGACTGAATTGTCACAGGAAAAATGAAAACAGAAAGTGGCCAAAGACCTATCCGCACTGCCTACGTCCAAAAGGGAGAAAGAGGAACATAAAGACCCAGCTCTCACGGCCTCTGCCGAGGACAGACGACCGCGGGGTCTGCAAAGCGACCTCAGAGCGCTCGAGAGAACAGCTTCCTTGTGCCAGAGTCTGACACAGACAGTTCAGTAAAGCACCTCTGAAAACTCAACCACATGTAAATTTTAAACTCTTTCTTACACAACAGATTGATCTCATCTTGGCTATAAAACCACAGCATTTCAGCAGTTTTTAAAAGCTGAGAGAAATGCAACTTATTTTACAAAGAACTTATTTCTTTAACTCAGTAGGAGGTACTACTCATTAACCAAAAAACCAACAACCCAAGAGAAAAACTGAATTTAACAACAACAAAAAAGAAAAGCAAATGGCTTATGATACTCTCTCATTAAGAAGAAATTCAGATAAAAAATTCCATTTTTCCTCTAATGTCTATTAGCAAAGATCAACGAATTTGACAACATACTGAACGGGCAAAAGTGTGGAGAAACTGAGGCGACTGGACAGTGGAAGTGACTCAGCGTGTTGGGACACAGTCTGGAATTCTATCGAAATGACCACTGCAGGTGGCCCAGCAATCCCACTGCTGTAAAATTTACTCTGCAGGCGGATCTACAACTCGCAAAATGTACTGTGCAAGACACTGACTGTGATACCGTTTGTAACAGCAAAAAAAATGTACACACCCTAAATGTCTACCGACAGACAGGCAGAGTGACATACTTGCAAGTAAGTAAGGTAAATAAACTGTGACACAGCCGTGCGACACATGACTGTGCAGCAGTTAGAAACAGTGCAGCTGCTCCACAGGCAATGGGACAGAACCACCTCCAAGACAAACTGTTAGAAGACTGTGTTAAAACAGTTAATCTATGTGCATACAAATATATGTATCTTCTATCTCTGGAGGAAACCAGTACATCTCACTAGACGTAACTGGTTGCCCCTGGGGAGGGAAACTGATGTACCTTTGTGTTTTGCCATGTGCATTCTTACTTACTAAAAAAAAATTTAATAAAGCTAATGCTTGCTCAGAATCCTCTGCCTTATCACCTTAAGAAATATGTCACAACAAAAAACTTTTCCTGCACTTCATGACAATTCTATATACATCACATTAGAAAATACATTATTTGAAATTCTTTGAACCTTTCAATCATTTCTACTAGAATTATAGTTTTTATTGATTTCAATCAGATGAAGCATGTAAGAACATTAATGATTTGTGGACTTACCGAACCTTTTTCCCATTTTCAGTAATTTTTGTTACATTTAATAATCCGTACTTCTCTTGACCCTATGGTATGGAACAGAGGCAATACTGTTTATACGTCATTCATATAGACAAGGAGGTCCAAATTCTTACATGTGACTGAACCAAACTGATCTGGTACTCTAAAAATCAGCTTCAAAGAAAAGATTGGTCAGTATATAATATGCTTAGTTCCAGGTACATTAAGAATATAATTTTCTAATACTTCTGTAAAGTTATTTTCAGTTATTTGATAATTAAACACTTGGTCTTCTCAAGTAATAGCAGCCATAAGGTTAAAAAAAATCAAATTAGATTTCCATATGAACACTGGAAAAATGATTTATGACTTCCTGTTCAAAGAAAGTGATACAAGGCTATAAAAATAAATACAGTGCTGTAACAATAAATATTACAAAAAAGGAATTATTTACTTTGCTGTTATTTTACAACAGTATAGTCTGAAATTAACTAGATGGAGCAAATGCAGTGACTGTATTTAATAAATTACTTAACAGTAGGCAGTACTCTGCATAGAACTGGCCTAAATGTGGCACAAAGAATCCAATATATGCTCCACTGGTCACATTATCAGACGGTGAACTGGGCTCTGGGCAAACCAGACAGATTAGTGAGCTGATGGGAAAACACTGACACAGCTTTATCATCAAATTCTGGGAAGGCAAAGCCACTGTGCTCAAACTGAAGGTTATCTTAACACTTTTCCAGGTGGAGGTGAGGCAGGACCTTCTCACTGCTTTAGCTTCTTACATTCAAATGAATTTAATCAAAGTGAATGGGTGCCCAGAGCAACCATCAGCATTAGTGAGTGAGTACAGGACAGAGCAGTCAATTTTACTTCAACTACAACACACACGCACGATACACACATATACAGGAAAAAATATTCCCAGCTCAGAATTTATTCCTAGCTATCTAACTCACACCTCAGCTATTTTCCCAATGTAATCCGACCAAATCTTTCTCGTATGGGAGATAACCATAATATTGAGTATTTTCTCAATAATGTCTAGAACATAATGTTTGAAGGTTTTGCCTGGTCTGATAAAAACTCACATCTACAGACAAAGTGGACAAACTGCTACGCTATTCGTTTTTGGAATACTGGGAGCCTGGGAAATAGCCATGTTACTGCAATTTTTTCACAAAGCATAGGCTGGATCTCCTTAGACATGCAAGTCTGAGACTTTCTTAGAGTTCTCTGTTGTCTCTCGTGGCTGCAAGTGCGCACAGGAGGTTAAGTAAGAATACTCCCAATTTACTACCAGAAGTGGGGAGGGAAAAAAACCCCAGAGACTGAGGAACCAAGTAACACTCGTCTGAGGGATGGGCACTGGTTATGTGCGCACAGGAAGTGGAAGGGCAGAGGTGGGAACCTGCCTTTTGAAAACCGCTGCAGCTAGAAGTGTGCAGGGTGAAAAAGCAGAGATGGGAAGGGAATGCAAGCATCAAAGCAGGAAGGAAACTTAAGGGAGAGCAGAGATGAAAGATGGCCTGAGCCTCAGGGGAGAGACACCCTTGGCCAGGGATTCTCACCCAGGCCACGGAGGGACTGAAACCGTGCAAGACTGGGTGTGTACATGTGTCATTCAAGGAAACGGTCCAGAACGCTCCTGGAATCCTCACAGGGACCAGGACTCAAGTACTAACACTCTAAGTAGTAAGCACTCTAACTTGAACATAAAATAAGAACAAAACTGGCCACATCCAAAACACACAAATACAAAAACAACTACCACGCAACCTGATAAGTCTCAGGTACCTCCCCCACACACACACACACCCGGGAGGGAGCGGAGGGAGGAGGAGCAGGCTTCCCGGGGACAGGACCCAGGGGCGAGGAGCGAGGAACCGGTGTTGGCCAGGGAACAGCAGCAGATGAAAAGGACAGACAGTTGAAGGCACAGAAGCTCACAGCGCATCACATCTAAGGCCCTTCCTGCTCCTTTAACCTACTGGGTGAGGCGGGGATACAGCAAGAAACCAGCAGAGGAGAGAATGAACCGGGGGAGGGTGAGGCAGGACCAACCTATTCCATCCAACCAGCACACTCTGACCCTAAGAGATGCTGAAGGCCTGATGTGATCGGTTCAGGAGCCAGAACTGATGGGGATGCCCCGTGAGGGTGGGAGGGAGGGCCTGGGGAGGCTCCCAAGCTTGCGTGACTGGGCACACGGGGGCATCTCGGCTGAGCTGACGCTCAAGAGAGGCCTTCCCTGGCCCCTCAGGTAGGAGTCCTCCGCCCTCCAGTGACTCACTAGGGCCCCCACTCTTTTTCCTTCATAGCACCTGATGCAGAGCGCGGTGCCGTATCATTCATTCACCGTCTACGCCATCAGGCTGTACGCGGTGCCCAGCCAGGTGTGGCGGCGCCCAGCACAGTGCCCAGCATGTAGCTGGTGCTCAATTCACATTGGCTGAGGTAATTAGCCAACAAAGTCGCTTTGCTATCACAGCAAAGAAACACAAGGAGAGAAGGTCAGTGAAGGACAAAACAAAGCTTCAACACTGCAGTTTCTGATTTTGACGCAAAAGTGATGAGCAGGCAGACAGGTTTGGCGATACAAGTGTGAGATCTGGGGGAAATTAGGACATATTATTATTTCATACCATTTGGTATACATTTGCTACTTAATATCATTCAAAAATCAACCAGTGTTTTTGTGCAGCTTACTAAAATAACCCCATAAAAATACCTTGTTAAGTCTTGTAAAAATTACCCATATTCACCAATGAATATTTCTTAATCTAAATACAGCTGATACTCCAAAGGACATAACATGTTGAAAAGGCAGGATATTTTAATAAGAACTAGCAAAACATAAAAAAAAAAAAACTAGCAAAATATGGTTACATTTTAACCAGAGAGATTGTAGTAAGATTATCCTATTCTAGTAAGGTAAGAAAACAACGAAATGTCAGTTCTATTAAGTAACCTCAACGAAATGTCAGTTCTATTAAGTAACCTGGGAAAACTTCCATAGGCTCATCATCACTTTGAAGGGCCCAGATTTTTCATCGATTTTGCATTCATTTACTAAAACAGACTTTCCCAATTTTGGCTAATAGTTATTACATGCCAAAATTAATACTGCCCATTAAAATCTTTACCTCCAGTTAATCATGTCATAACTATGTAATAAAAAGATTATTCTATACTGAGTAAATAACCTTGCACAATGATACAGTGCTGAGAGAGAACCAGGGAGATCAAATGCCCAGAGCAGGTAAATCTACACACACCCTTGAACTGTGGCTGCTCCGGGGGGCGGGGGAGGTGTGTGCAGCAGAGAGGTATGAGTCTCCTTTGAACGTAATGAAAACATCCTGAAACCAGGTAGAAGTGACCGCTGCACACACTGTAAATACACTAAATGCAACTGAATGATCTACCTTAAAATGGTTAATGGCTACTTTTATGTTATGAGAATTTTACCTCAAAAAAAAAAAAGTTTAAAGAACCAGAGTTACAAAAAAAAATTTGTTTAAATCATGTTTTTTAAAAAGGCTTTAGAATAGACTATCCAATGGGGAAAAAAATCAGCCAATTTGTCCGCTAATACTTTTGTTAAAGAACGTGCTGAAATGTCTTTTTCTGCAAAATGAGTAATGCATTTGAATACCATAATTAGAAATATAAGGTCAAAAGCTCAGGTTTCCAAATTGTGTGTTTTAAAATTTTATTCAGGATTAGGTCATTGGGAACTTTCAAATGCATATTCTCAAACGCACACTAGGACAAAAAGCGATTAGGTTCTTAGATCAGCCTACAAAATCCTTTTAATCCATACTGTAGTCATATTATAGAGAAATATATTACTGATTTTTTAAAAAATGTATACACAATATTTCAAAAAAGGACTTGAAGTGACTATAGAAAATAACAATGCATTTTAAAACTGGAAATGAAACAAGAAAAAAGGAAATGTTTAAAATTTATATTGAGATGAAATTTTAATCCGATTTGATTAGAAGAGATTGAATGAAAACATTATCTTAAGTGAACAAGCCTGTCAAAAAAGACCACATACTATATGATTCTATTCATATGAGATGTCCAGAATAGGGCAATCTAGTGAGACGAAATACATTACTGGCTGCTTAGGGCCTGATGGGAGGGGAGGCAGAGGAGGAGACAGCAAATCACTTATTTTCAGAGGTGATGAAAATATCCTTAAATGGCTGTAATGATGGTTGCATAGATCTGAATATACTAAACACCACTGAATGGTGCATTTTAAGTGCGTGAATTGTATAGGATGTTACATTTCAATACGGGTTTAATAAAAACAAAACAAAAAAGATGAGATGGAAGAGGTAGCTAGCAATTTGCAGAGATTTAAAGATGACATCAGGTAACTAACACTGATCACAATGTCATTTCCATTTCTACATCTGTAGTGTCCTTTTTCTTACCACTAAGACTTTATACCAATCAGATGTGAACTCACAAAGAACTAAAAATTACCTGTTTGTATTAAGTGGGTAAGAGTGGGAAAGACAGGCAAGACTCAGTGGGAACAGGGCAAGTGGGGAGGAGGCAGCAGAGGCCGAGGAGAAGTTCAGGGAGAGCAGCAGCCTCCGGAGGGGGGCCAGGCAGCAGGAGGGGAACAGACCGGCCTCCGGGAGGAAGAAACAGAGCTGCACCTCCAGAAAGAAGGAAAGAGGACGCTGGAGAGGCGGTTACCGGCGACCCTGACCGAGTCCAGCCTTGTCAGGTCACTGCCAAACTGCTGAGTCCTTTGTAACTCCACGTGGAACATTTATTAGTTCGTGTTTCTAGAATTACCCTTTTACCAAGAAGCAAATAATTTTAAAAGGTCTTCTTAGAAGTTAAATATTACCTATATTTTAAAGGAAGTTAAAAGGGGTTTCTGCTTTCTTCCAGGGTGGGCTGAAAGGTTAGGAGAGTTGCAGTAACAGCACCTTACAGTCATACAGGAATTCTCAGCAAAACCACTAAAATCATGCTCACTTTTATCTTTCTTTAATGCTTATGGACCCAGGTATGTGTTAAATTACGTGAAAGACAAAAAGCAGAAAGCAGTCCCTGTGGCGCTCATGCCCTCCGCAGGGAGCCAGGGCCACACGGGGGCCTGGGCCACCACCTGCGGAGTGGGTGACAGGGAGTTCAGGGAAGGTGGGACCAACGTCACGCTGTGGTCAGTCTGGCCGGGCCCCAAAGAGTCACCTCACAAGTCAGCACAGGATTTAACTAAGCGCAGAGAAGTGAGGATGGGCAGCCAGGGAAACAGCCTGAGTACCATCAGAAGGACCCACGGACAACGCAGGATGTGACTCGAAAGACAGATGGGATAGGGAAGAGCCAGACAGGGAAATGGCATCTGTGGAGTCTCTGTCCCTGAAAAGTCAGAGGAGCCCTAGTAAATACCCGTGTCCAGTCTCCTCCAGCTCCACAGAGACAGGAAGTATCAACAGTAGCCTGTCTTTTCAAAGCTTTAGAAGTTTGTCTCATTTTTTCCTTCGGCCAACATCTAGGGACCGGCTACGCTATGCACGCACGGGCTCCCTGACCAGCTGTAAGGCAACGTCGCTCTGTCAGGTGGGGAGATGTGACCAGAGGGTGGGAAGCTCCGAGGAAAAAACCAGAAATGAAGAGTTAGTCATTTTATGGAATCAAATACAATATAAGTAAACACTATGAAGAGCATCACAGGGAAACTGGACCAAACCCAGAGGACCGGACAGAACTCCGAGGGGGGAGTGAGGACGGAGCGCAGGGGATGAGGGGGCCAGAGCGGGCAGAGGCCGGGGGCACAGGTCTCAGTGGCCAGGGAACATGTCTCAGTGGCCGGGGGCATAGGTCTCAGAGGGTGGGGGACACAGGTCTCAGAGAGTGGGGGACACAGGTCTCAGTGGCCGGGGAGGGATACAGGTCTCAGTGGCCAGGGGCACACAAGGAGCCCCGACTGAGGAGCAGGCCCCTGGGGGAGGGGGACAACAAGGAGGGGCGAGGACACAAGAGGTGGGGGCAAGAGCCAAGAGTGCCCGGCCCACAGCCTCACTGCCCGTCCAGTCTTCACTCTTACGGCTGGGCAGGAGCACAGGCTGCAAATCACAGGGAAGCCTGGGAGGCCTGCAAGTACCGGGATGGAGTAAAATCCCTTCAAAGGTAAGACAGTGAAAGGTAAGGCAGCCCCCCAGTCCAGGCGAGCCTGACGCTGGGTCATGGATCTCCCGTACTCTCCGGCACAGGCCGGGCAACGCATTCTACAGCTTAGGGGAAAACGGCCTCTAAGCTCTAAGAAGGAGGGAAATGCTTCTTACCTTTGGACTGCTGGCCTGAAGGAAAAAAAGGTGAAGTGTAATCTGATCGTATACTCCAGAGATTTTTGCGTTTATTTTTAAAAAACAAAGATAAATTCATCACCTACAAATATGTATATAGCTTAATCAAGAAGATATCATATTTGCATAAAAGGGGAATTTTGAATCAACAAAATATAATTTTTAAAAAATTTAAACCTATTATCTGATTTTTAAAAGACCAATGAAATTGAATAGAAGCCCCAAAGAGATTTAAACATTGCACTTAGAGAAAATTAATTTACTGAAATTGATTGAAATAATTGGACTATATTATCTATATGTTGCTATCATACTAACTGTATCTTGGTGCTTTGGTGAAGAGGGAGAAGGCTCATTTTCAGGAGAGCAGGGTTTTGAGGCAGGTGGAGAGTCCTACAAGAAATAAGTAATGAAAAGCGTTACTCTATTTCATATGATTATATTCCTCCCTCCACTCACAGTGGGAGAGCTTAGGAAGGGAGGCTAAGAAAACTTTTTCCTAGTTATTTCCCTTCTCTGTTCAGCTCTGAAGCTAACATGGTACAGATGTGAAAACTCAGATGTCATAAAGTTTATAAAATACGGCATAATTTACACCAATTACAGGTAAATTTAAAATCTGCACATGGAATTACTGAAAAGAAATGATGCATGTTCCCTTAAAAGCACGATGCTGCATCAGTATGAACTAACCGTATCTAAAACAGGTGAAAACCAAACACTTGTCGATAAAAATGCAACAGTCAGCACGCTAACGTGCTCCTGGCACAGCGGGTATGAATACCAGGACTAGACGAGGAACAGCCACAGGAACTAACTGGCGACTGCCAGAAAGAGACTTTTATTTTAGTCAACCGCTATGTAAGAAATTAAACTATTAATATTTAATGTAACTTATACCTAACTTTTCAATTTCAGAAATAAGCAAGATTTTTTTAAACGCAAAGAAGAATTCTCAGATTTACACATTAATAATTCACCAGGAAAAAAAAAAGAACTACTTTAATGTCTAAGCGTAAAAGAATATAATGGGGCAAACCAATAATGTGCATTTTAAAGCAATTCTGCTTTGTCAGTATTAAAACACAGTGCATGATTCCCACCACAGATGTTTGTGAGACTATTCATGGAGGATAAGACTGAGAAAAACATTTATTTGGTTAGCAACAGCCAAGTTCCATTTCACTTTTCTCCATTCTCTTAGATACTTTGAATAATTTCAGGAAAAGAAAATGAGAAAAACCATATGCTAATAACTGTTATTAATTTTCCTATAAAGTCAAGTAATTTCGTTGAAACTTCATCTTCACATCTGTATCATCTACTTCCCCACACGTATGGAACTGACACGGCACTGCTGACAAGCCTGAGAACTATGTTAAATCACAATACAAAAACCAGTACTCAATATCCATTTACTTAAAAAACAAGTCTTCAGGTTTGTACCTTGTACAATTTTAAATACAGAAACTAGGTAGCAGTGAAAGTTCACAGGGAAAATCCTTAAAGGCACTACCTTAAAATCAAACATCCAAGGCCAACACTATAAATGGAGAAAACATTAAAATCGTATCAAATATACCTTTATAAAAAGAAATTACACTTAACGTCCAAATCTCAGTTTAGCCTCATTTAAATATTTTTTTCTGATAGCATCAGATGTTTCACTTTTCAATTTTTGCCTTCTAAGGAGTGTCTAATATTGAAAGTCTGATAAAAAGAGGAAAGATTTGATGACACATATACTAGAAAATAAGTAGCTGAATAAAATGAATGGCAATTATGATTTTTCATAGCACTATTGGACCTACAGAAATAAAACCCACAACAAATGGAGTAATAATGTAAATATAACAATTATGATTAGAAACAAATTTACATGTATATATTTATGTATATTTATAAATGTATATGCATATATAAATACATCTTAAATGTCTACAAGTAGCAGGAGTTAGTAAAAACCATACACAGGCAGAAACAGATGTACCCACACCCACACACAAACCCCTACACACACCTACCTCCTCCAAGGTCATCTGGCAATTGAATTAGAACCTGCGTCATCATGGCAACGTTTGCTACAACACATAGTATCAGGTTTCTGTGATTACGTTTCAGGGTATATATACGTGACCCCTTAATCTTAGTCAGCTGGTCTATTCTGGCAAAGACCCTCTTCTGTAACCTCCAGTCTTAAACATGTATATACTCAGTGATGATGGTAAACAGAGGAGTTTACTTGGTGAAGCAATCACCTGTGATTCATCATCTATGATTCCTTTTATAAAGGGTAGGGGGAAAAAGATATTCCTCCCCAAAGTAAGTAAATCTCTAGTCTCAAGAAAATCATGTTATCACAACTCTGAAACAATTAGATGAAAAAGGATATGTAACAGGAACGTCAAACAAGTTATTCTAACAATAGACTGAAAATGAATCTCAAGAAAGATTAAAAAGGAGTAAGAAATTCTGAGTCTACATCACCAAAATAGCCATCCTTTTGTTCTGGTACCAAGAGTCAGCGGAGCTGGTTCAGGAACGGCTTTTGCATTAGAGCATTCATTCCGTACGGTATAGGAGCCTCTGTAGACACTGAACTGTAATCTGGCTCTCGGAGTTAAATGAATTTTTTCTTTAAAATCTCTAGGACTGTTACCTACACAGGTTAATCTCAATGTTAATGCAGTCTCAGGGATTCTTCAACAGCAGTCTCCAGAATTTCTTTCCTTTAATATGCCCTCTCTATTCCACCATGTAACATCCTTACAAACAGAAATCAGAAGTACTTGTTTTGCTTATTGATCGAGATAATTTAGAAAGGAATTTAAGACTGAAAGTATCCAAACACAGAGAAATATGCGGCAGAAGAGTTCATCTTGTTTCATTAACATACCTAAGAATGCAGGAACCAATTAATTACACGAAAAGAGAAGCCTGATGGTAAAATAAAAAAAGAGACTCCAATGACCAGTATTTGAGTTTCAGGGTGTTACTGCCACCCTCCCATTTTAACATTAGTGTGTCTGTTGTTCAGTAAATTCGTCCTAATTTCCTAGTCTAACCACAAAATGAAGCCACAATGTAAAGATGTAACTCACAAGAAAAGTTAAAAACTTTATGGCTTTTCCAGTCTCATGTTTGCAACAAAATTCCTCCCGTTTGAAGCAGAGAACATTGCGTCTCAGGTAAAAGCAGCACTTTGTGCAGAGAGCACTTAGGGACTCAGAGGGAGCAGGAATCCACCCTGCCCTGCGAGGGGAGAAGGTAAAGACACGTCTACTGTTGAACCTCCCAGAGACTGGAGACCAACAGTAACAGGCGCGTGACTTTAAAATAAGACTATCAAAATGCCCCGTGACCTACTAGGCCCAAATGTGTAACGTCAGACATCATCACGCCACACGTCAGTCAGCCCATTGTGCAAAAATCAAAAAACTTCAAAACCAAACCCCACGCAGGAGTAAAGTGACGCGACATACAACACTGGTCACCTAGGTATCAGATTCGACTAAGGAGAAAATGAAATGATAAAGGATAAAGAACGTGCAAGAACACTGCACAGATGCCCTCGGGAAGTCCTACCTTGTCGTTGGTGTCCAACACAATGGTGCTGTGTCTCCACTTTGTTAACACTATTGGTTCTTGCAGCCGCCTGTCCAGACTCCGACTTTTAATTATTTCTCTTTGCTGCTGAGATGAAGCATTATACTAAAGAAAACAAAAGTATACCTCGTAAATAATAGGAACAAAAGAGGAATCCAAACATGCTGGCTCCAAATGACACGTGGTGTTAGGCAAAGCTCACAACATGACACCAACTTAAGTGTTCTCATCTCTGACCAGCACTGTAGCTCAATCAAGATCACAGATTTATATGGTGGACAGGCCACATTAATGTCATCGTTTGGCAAAACACTTAATCTCCCAAAGTCTAAGTTTCATCAACTATAAAACAGATACAACAGAAATTTTACCTCATTCACAGTTATAGGATTGAACAGTGTAAGGATTGCCAAATGTTACCCTGATAGGTTCTCAATGACATTAATTATTACAATTTATAAAATGAGGTCACTGAACAAATTAATTTTCGAAGGTTCCTTCTACTTTGAAAATCCACAGGAATTCAATTTTTGGTTTAGGTTTTAAAGTGATGCTTTCATACACAACAGTATTCTCACATTTAAAGGAGTTTTTGTTTGTTTTTACTCTTTCACTTGCAGGCCAAACACACTATTATTTGTTTCTCACAACATAACCTGGTCAAAAGGGAGAGATGGTACTAGTGCCAAAGACCAACCCTGAATATATCAGCTGTGTACAAAGGATGGGAAATGACTGCCAAGCGAAAATTACATATAAATAAGGTATCAAGTCCTGTGCTTGAAATGTCAAGTAGATCACCAAGCATAAGCATTGATAACGGTGAGGTTTTTAAGAGTTATGCTGTTCTATGCAGGCAATCTGAATAAATTATAAATAATAACTTACAATAAAATGACAAAATCCATCTACTTTTTAAGAGATCCATTCTTCTCCTAAAACCAAAGGATACCTAATATCTACTTCTCTAAAAAACCCCAGTAAATCTTAAATTTTAATGATTCATTGTAATTTCAGTAAAATTATATTATATACTATACTAATAAATTTCTTTTATTCCCCACAATACGCCATTTCTGCCCTTAGCAAAATGAGTCCATACAGGTCTCCCAAACTGTATCCCAAAGCTGTTAACTTCATCTTCCACATTAAAATCTGCCAAAGCTAAGCCATCACATACAGATGTGTGCTTTTCATTCACTGTCGCTCAACAAACAGCAACCTTAAAATCTGTTGGAGAAGTTCACAAAGGGATCATTTCTAGAACAAAGAAAGATGGAGCTTAAAGGCTTCCCCCAAAAATTCTGTGCCATAAATCTCTAAGTGAAGAGAGACCAGCGATTAAGCAGAGCTACATTTTCCCTTCAATACAACCATCGTTAGCAACAATCAGAACGTGTGGTCGCTGTGTGTAAGCTCAGGTAGCTTCTGAGATTTATAATTACCACAGCTGTTTAGAAATCCTTTCCATGGGGCAGCAAAAACAATGTAAAATTAAACTGGGTAATAATCACAATTCTAAAGGTGCTGTGTTCATAACAATGTCCATAAATGCAAATAAAGCATAAATAAACTGCCCGATACAAAATCTAGTATAGACAGAAGGAAAAAATAAAGTGTCACATAGAGAAAAGTAAGAGGATACCACGCTTAACACACACAGTCTAGTTACACAAGATGGCTAAAACTTTTAACATTTTTAAAATCCTTTTTAAAAACACCTTTTCTCTTTTAAGAATTTTTAATTGCTTTTTCATTTCAATTATTTCAAACACACAATAAAACAGCAATTATAATGAAAACCCCCCATCGAACTTGAGCACATCTAACATAACACAGGCACCTTGTTTTCTTTTTAAGAAATGAAACGTCAGAGTCCTCTGAATACATCTTCCAGATTCTACCCCCCTCCCCAGTACCACCTAATTCAGTGTTCATCGTTCTCACGCGTCTCACACTTTAGGATATATGTATGCGTCCATAAATACTTACTACCTGTGGGGTGTTAAATTTTAAATAAATGGAATCATATCACATGCATCAATCTTCAACTTGCTTTTTCACTCAATATGTTTTTATTAAAAAAAAATAATGCCACTGTATTCATGTTGGTGAGTGTCCAGCCCTAACTCACATGCTTCACTTCTACATACCACCACATTATATGCAGGCACCACAACTTAGCCACTCTGTTGTACGTGAACATGTCCAAGGTGGTGGCACTAATCACACTCCTACGGCAGAACATAACGCTCTGCACTGCCCGACTTGATGCCACCGAATTTACATGCATTTGTGTATATAAAACAAACGTATGTACATACACACAAATTTTAAAAAACCTATTTGAAAAGTGAAATGCTAACTCACTGTTTTCATTTACATTTTCCTGATTATTTATAAATTTGAACACCTTATCAAATACTTAATGTAATTCCTCTCCTCTGTATCGCTTAATATTTCTGCCTATTTTCAACTAGGTTCTCTCTCTCCCCTGCTGGTCCGTACAGAGGAACCAGGAAGCTCTGTCTGTATTTTGGCTCCTAAGCCTTTGTTCGCTATGCGAGTTGAATGTATCTTTTCCCAACCGCAGCGGGCATCCTCCCCACCTCGTCAAAGGTGTTCTGTTTAACTTCATGTACCCACATCTGTCGACCTTTCCTTTTATGCTTTTTCCTTATACAGCCTTGTTTAAGAAATCCTTCCCACTCTGCAGTCAAATACCCTTCTACAGCCTGTTAGGTTTTGCTCATTACACTTACAACTGTCACCTACCTGGAATTAACCATTAAGTGTGAAGTGAGGTCAAGTACTACTTTTATTTCATTTTTCTCATGTGAGTAACCAAGTCTTAGCAGCATTTACCACACAGTCCATGCTTCTCCCCGATCTGTGCGGCCACATCTGAGCCTGCACTCTGCCCTCCTGGTCTGCCTCTCCACACCTGGCCCTCGAGACCACAGCTCCATCACTGCAGCCGGAACCCCAGCCCTCACAGGCCCCCTCCCCACCTTCTCTCTACTCAGGGATGTTTCGGTTCTTCACAGACCTTTGTTTGTGAATAAAACTTAGCATCAGTCCTTCCCCTTGTGGGGAGGGGGACAGTAAATAGAAATGCAGTGAATTTATAGATCAATGTAGACACTGCTATAAAATTAAGCCTCTCAATCCAGAATCATAATGGTACACTGCACCCTTTCAGGTTATCCGTTATGCCCCTACATTCTCACTTTTCTTCATTAAGATTTTACAAACCTTTAATAGGTGTATTCTTAGACTCCTCTTGGTTTTGCTGCTGCTGCTCATGTAAAAAGGATCTTTATTCCTATCTCATTTTCAAGCTGACTTTTTACTAGAGAAATGGGTAGTTTTTAGGTTGATTTTATGTCCAGCAACCTTGCTGAACTATCATCAGTTTTGAGTTTGCAGAGTCTCTTGATTTTCTAATAATCAAAAGAAAAAACTGTATCCCTTCCTTTTCAGTTCTATTTTTCTCTCTTTTCTTATTTTATAGCTGAGTAGAAGCAGTGACAGGAGAGCTACAGTCGAGGTCCTAACTATTGGGACAGCTTCTGTAACTGCACCACGAAGTACGGGATGTACTGCAGATGACTTGATAAACACCCTTCAGCACGCTGTGATGTATCATTACATCCGAAGTGATTCTTTTGTAGAAACATACAGTTGCGTCATGGTTTATCATGTCTGAAAATCTTTCAACAGCCGTGTTTAGACCATTTACATTTAATGTAATTATTTATATACTAAGACTTAAGTCTATTTTATTTCTTTTCTGTTCTGTTTATCATTCCTGTTTTCTCCTTTCCTGCCTTCTTGTGGACTACTTGACGAGATTTTACTATTATAGTTTGATTTGTCTACAGTTTTCTTGAGTCTATCTCTTGTTAAAGTTTTGTAGTGATTGCTCAAGGGATTACAATTTACATACTTGATTTCTCAGTCTACCAATATCAACATTTCACCATTTCAAGTGAAATGTGGAAACCTTACCAATAATTACATCACATTACTCTCCCCCTTTTATGATACAATTGTCTTAAATATAATCTCCACCTACAATGAGTACTTCTTCAGAAATGTAATTTTTGTTTTAAATGTCAAACATAATTTTAAAAACTCAGGACAAAAGTCTCCTCAGATATTCACCCTTTCCGCTGTACTTTCTTCATTCTTAATGTTCCAAGTTTCATTTATCATTTCCCTTCTGTTGGAAGGACTTCCTATAGCAATTTTTTGGGAACAAGAGCTGCTGGTAATAAATCTCTTAGTTTAATTTCATCTGAAAATGTCTTTATTTCACTTTCATTCCTGAAGGATATTTTTGCTGGATGTGCAATTATGGGTTGACAGTTTTTTCTTTCAGCATTTGAAAAATGCTACACCACCTCCTTCTGGCTTCATGGTTTCAGATATGACATCTGCTGCCATTCAAATCATTATTACCCTATAGGTACTGTGTTGTTTCACTGTGCTGCTTTCAAGATTTTCTTTGGAAGGAGAAAGCAAGAAAGTCTTAGTTTTGAGAAATTTGATTACAATGTGTCTGGATGTGGATTTCTTCAGGTCTGTCCTGTTTAGTGTTTACTCAGCTTCTTGAATCTGCTTTTTTGTGTTTTGCCAAATTTGTAATGTTTTCAAACATTGCTTCTGCAAATATTTCTCGGGCTCACACTTTTTCCATTCCTTCTGAAACTCTGAAGAAATGAATGTTAGATCTTCTGTTTTCCCACAGACCTCTCAGGCTCTGTTTACTTTCTTAACATGCATCTACTTTTCCTGGGACCAATGCACTAGCCTGGCCTGTTCTTGTCACAGCAGAGGTGGACGACCCAGACCTGGTACACAAGCCCATTTCGATACCATGTGACACGTGCTCACATCCCATCAGTGGAAGAAAGTCACACGACTGAACTGGATTCAGTACATCCCCACCTACAGCAGGAGGCTGTACACAGGTACACGGCAAAGAGCACTGATACAGGAGTGGGTAAGGAATAGGTTCAACGATGCAATCTGCCACTGTATGTAACCTGGGCTTTTTACCCTTTTATGGCTTTTAAGATTGTCTCCCTTTACTGAAGTTCTGCAAACAGTAAAATCTGTCAACATATGGATTTAGTTTTCTCTATTCTTATCAGTACTGAAGACATATTTTCCAATAAAACACTCATGCCTTCCTTCAGTTTTAGAAAATTCCCAGAAATTATATTTTCTTTTTTCTTTTTTTTTAATATCCCCAAAGCAGCATTTATTTACCCACTGAATTCCAAAACATTTAATTTAGAAGTCTGGCATTTCATAGTCACCCATCTTGATTGACATGGGCTAACGCATGTGGCACTGTCAGGTTACATGAGGACAACAGCCAAAGAGTTACAAAAAATAAATCCATGATTCTTAAACAATCGCAACCAAAAAAAAAAAAAAAAAAAAGTTACAGGTATCAAAACTTTAGATGCATTGCATTGAAAAGAAGGTTTGTGCACATCATAATTTAAAGAGGCAAAACAAGGCGCTACGGAAACCTCACATTAAATAGTTTATTATTAAGCCGATGGACAGGAGCAAGTGGTCTCTTTGTCTCAGCTTCCCTTGTACTCCATGAGCTGAGGGAAGAGGTGGGAAGGGTGGATTCATTTTCGCATGCACAAGATGAACTGCTTAACAAAACACTATCAGCTTGTTTAAATGGACCTTTTAAACACCGACTGTAGCCTGTGTTGGCTAATTCTCCTTTCTAACTTCCCCCAGTGCTTTCGCCTGCATTTCACCTATATCGGCAGACGGAGCAGAATGCCTCCTTCAGAATGCACCTGTCTGCACAATTCAAAAAGGGATAGTGGGGAGGAGGGGTGGGTGTTGGGTTCAAAGCAACCGTCAGTCCAGCAATGCCCATGAGTTTATCTGGAACTGCTTCCGGGGGCGGAGAACAGATCTGAGTAGCTGTGCTGCCGCCCGGGTGGGTTTAGCACTAGGTATCTGGTGACTGTGGCGCGGAGGGGCCGGTGTGACGGGGTGGGGGCAGGGCGGGCCGAGGCTGCTCAGTTGCCTTCTCCGGCCTCCTCGTCCTGCTGGTCGCTGGACCAGAGGGTGAGGTTGTCTCGCAGCAGCTGCATGATGAACGTGGAGTCCTTATAGGAATCCTCGTTTAGTGTGTCCAGCTCGGCTATGGCGTCGTCGAAGGCTTGTTTGGCCAAGAGGCAGGCCTGCTCAGGCGCGTTCTGGATCTCGTAGTTGAACACGGAGAAGCTGAGGGCCAGGCCCAGCCGGATGGGGTGCGTCGGCTGCATGTGCTCTTTGCTGATCTTGAAGGCTTCCCTGTAGGCAGCCTCCGAAGCTTCCACCACACTGTTCTTCTCGCCGGAAGCCACCTCGGCCAGGTAGCGGTAGTAGTCGCCCTTCATCTTCAGGTAGAAGACCTTGCTCTTGTACTGGAAGTCGTTGCAGTTCTTGATGAGGAACTTGTCCAGCGGGGCCAGCATGTCGTTGCACACCGACTCCAGCTCCTTCTCGATCTTCTCCTGGTAAGCCTTAACCTTCTCCAGCTTCTTCTCGTTTCCATCGGCCATGGTCTTCCGCTCGAGGCTGCTGATGACCCGCCAGGATGACCGCCGGGCCCCGACCACGTTCTTGCAGGCCACGGACAGAAGGTTGAGGTATTTGTTGGAGAGAGGCTCGTTGAGCTCGGTCACCGCCTTCATGGCGGAGGCCATGTCGTCGTAGCGCTCCGCCTGCTCGGCCAGCCGCGCCCGCTGCAACAGCTGCTCGCGGTCCGCATGTCGCTGTAGTCCGGCCTCGCTTCGCGCCCCACTCGCTTGCTCGCCCGCCCGTCCGCTCCGGGTCGCCGTGGAGGCCGCCGCCCCGCGCACTGTGGCTCGCCCCGCGGACGCCACCGAGCCCAGAAATTATATTTTCAAATATTATTTCTCTACCCTTTCTTCCATTCTCTTCTTCTAGAATTCCTGCTATGTGAATATAGGAAACTTTCCACCCATCTTCCATTTCTCTTAACTATTATGCTTTAATATTTGTTATCTTCCTGTCCCTCTGTCTATAGGTTACACTATCCACTGCACTTTGTATTTCAATGATTTTTTTCTATACCCAAGAATCTTTAATACTAATAATATTTTCTTTAAATTGACTTACTTTGGGAAAAAGAAAAATTTCTTTTAGAACTAGTCTATCTGATAATTACCACTACAGATATGTCTGCTACTTACAGCTGTGATATAAAACATTAAAGTAATGTACCAATTAAAATTTAAATGTCTGCTCAGATATCATTTAAAATTATCTTAAGTGTATGACCTCTTTGAAACCTGCTGCCTTAGATAAACTTGGCCCTGGTGCACTTATCAGAAGAGAGATATCCCACAAGACCATAGAGGATCTTAACGCTCCACGCTACTAATGACTGACTCAATTACAACACATCAACATACAATGAATCTGAATATTGAATTGCTTTTCTTTCTTCAAAAAAATAAATATAAGACTAACTTCATGTAGAGAACTCAACACGTTCCAGACGACTACAGGCATTATTGGCACTGAAAGGGATCTTGTAAACCAGGAAAAATAAAAAAACAATTTCAAGTTAAACCAAAACAATTTTTGCATAGGGATTACTAGTATTACGCAGCAATAAGATAATGCACATCTTAGAAAAAGGATTCTCAATGAATTCTGAAGAAACTGGTCTTGCTGCTTTTTAAAAGTTGAATAAAAATTTAAAAATAAATCTGCTGAAACCATTTTCAGATATTAGCTCATCGACGACTTAAATAGGAATTCAGTGTTCAGGTTTATTACCTTTGGCAATTCCCATTCTGACCGAGATCCATCTGCACTGTAGTAATATTGTCTACCTTGATCGTCAACATGCTTGAGCCACTATAAAAACAAAACAAGTGTTTTTTTTTTAATTTAAGTAAACTTGAGTTTAAGCCTATACAACCAGAGATACTAGATGATATTCTTATGAATTCTGTTCTACTTGCTCAAGAACATTGTAAAAAAAAAAAATAACAAATTTATACTAACAGACTTGCATTTTAAGTTTGGTAAAAATAAGTAAACTATAAACATTAAAATGTGAATCTATCTTTTATCCAATGCCAATGTCAAGCTAGTGATTCAAGCACCACTTAACAACATAACAAAAAATATACAACATAAAGATACACAGATGTATGTGCACTGGACACAGGTTGAGAAATTAACAAAAAAATTTTTTCAATCTTTAAGGATAAAATTACTAAACAATTTAACCCAAGCCATGCAAACCCTTAGGAACTCCCTCCTGTAGCCAACACATCTTACTCAATACAATTTAAATGACACCAACAACAAAACCTCATACAATACAGGGAATATGAGAAGACAACGAAGATACAAACATATGATCTTGACTGTGAAATGAATGAAAATCATTGTTTCCTTATGTTCTAGAGCCAAGTAAAGCAGGAATGAGGGGTAAAAACCTGTCTCTATTTATTCCCAAGGGTCTTAAATTCTTTATGTTAGCACAACCAACCAGTCACCTTCTCAGATGATAAACATGTAAAATTTCAGCATGCATTCCCAAACTAGGTCATTAATGATAAAAATACTCGATTCATGGTTTTTGTTTTACACAACTTGGTTATAAAAGAAAAGGGAGTACAGAAAGTGAGACAGGATATCATAATGCTGGCATGTTGAGAAAACCATTCCCAAAAAACTATTCCTCAAGAAAAATACAAAGAAATATGTTTGCTCAAGAAGTCTAAACAGAATGACACTCAAAAGGTCTGCTCTTAAACAGGTCTGTCTTAAATAGGTCGACACCACAAAAATCACTGCAATTACAAGCAGTTTAAAACCATGAACCAGTAGTGACACTGAGTTTTCGTACTGTCAGTTGACATGATTACAGAATTACAGTAAGATATTTTCATGAGTTCTTAAAATACTACTAAAACTTTAGGACACACTATTTTACGTGCGGATTCTACCAAAAAAAAAAAAAAACCAGATGAGAAAAAAAGAATGTACCTTCTCCTTGGTAAAGTCACTGGTATATAAGGTATGCCCACGTTCATCCAACTCTTCTGACCAACCCCTTGGAGGAGAACCACACTGACTATCTGACTGGCTGTGACAACTGCTGTGGTAGTTCTCTTCTGATGAAAGAAGCTATAAATAGTCAGAAACATAAGGATTTTTCTTCTTTGAATACATATATATGCAGATATGCAGCAGTTGAAACTAAGCAATTGACGTTGGCTATAATGTACTAAGATCTTGAACATATTTAAATATTTTAATTTTCAAAACAAATTGTTTAGTCTTTTAAATGGTACATTGTAAGTGGTGAGGTTTAAATGGTACGTTGTAAGTGGTGAGGTGAAATTAATAATAGTTATTTTATCACATTAATGCAACCCTAGAAAAATTCACTATAATGAGACTGGAAACAATGTTTTCAGACTGGGAAAGGCTACCTTCTATTTAATGCTGCTTTTGAACTGAAACCAGGTTTAAAGTGGCAGGGGTGTGTATGTGTAAGCAAAGCGGGGAGGTGAGGGCCCTTCATCAGACTGAGATTGTTGAAAGTTCTCAGCTATTTATCACAAGTTCCCAACCAAAAGCCTGGCAAAGAGTGCTCAAATATATCTTCAACTATTTTTTTAAAGTGTGTGGGATGGAGAGAGGGGAGGGAAGACACTAGGTTTGTAACACTATATTTTATGTTCTAATTTAATGGCAAGTTGTCTTAATCCACTCAACCGAATGCTTATTTAAAACTATTAGAAACTGAACTTTGAAACAAGAAAAAATATTGAGAAAATTCAAACACGATACAGAAAGATGAAGAAATTCCGTACAGTTTAGGTGTGCTTTACTTCAAACTCCAAACATACAGGAAGACTGAGAACAGCTAACAATTGCTGTTTTCTTTAACTAGAGGCACCGTAATATGAGCAGCGGCAATCCGCTTACTGCACTTAAACTTTGTTCATTCAACAAATGTGCACCAGGCTAACTCTCGCGTGCAAATGACCCTTCCAGGGTCACTTTCAGGTAAAACAGATTTTGCAATTAAATCCTACTCAACTGGACTGTATTTTCTACCATAAGTTGGTCTGAAACACTAAGATGTGTAGATTCTCAATGTTATAGGAGTAACTTAGACATAAACATCCTAACATTAGTAATATGTTCACAAAAACTGACCTAGACTACTTTACAGAAGCCTTGCATAAAGTGAGCTGTATGTTTTGTAACTAATGCTTTTAAAAAATGGAAAATCTAACTCAAAAATCAAGATTCATTTTTATTTGAGACCACTTATAAAAATGTGTGCTCACATGGGAAAAGAAGTGCAATAAAACCTTTCAGAAACAGAATAAAAGAAGGCAATCTATACAGTGGAATATTATTCAGTCATTAAGAACGAACTTTTGCTATTTGTGACAACAGGGATGGATCTTGAGGGCACTATGTTAAGTGAAATAACTCACAGAAGAAAGACAAATATGATCTCACTTATATGTGGGATCATAAAAAACAAAACACACAAAACCAAGCTCACAGATACAGAGAACAGACTGGTGGTTGCCAGGGAGGTAGGCAGTGGGTGAAAAGTCAAAGGGCACAGAATTCCAGTTATAAAATAAGTCACTCAAGGGGACGTAAGGTGCAGCACGGTTACATAGTTAATAATACTGTATCGCACATTTGAGAGATACCTAAAGAGCAGATCTTTAAAGTCTTCAGAAAAACTATTCTGTTAACTACGTATGGTGACAGATGTTACCTATACCTACTACGGTGATCATTTTGCAATATATACAAATATCAAACCATCATGTTGTACACCTAAAATTAATATAATGCTATATGTCAATTATATCTCAATAAGATTTTTTTATAAAGAAGGCAATCTAATTAGTAAAAATTAAGAAAAAAAATCACTAAATCAGTTTTTGTCATAAACATGACTTTTTAGTTGCCACAATGCTCACATAATTTCCAAATTTTTGTGCAGTCAGCTGTTCCCTTCTGCCATGAAAAGTAACCTCCATTATCTCAACATGTTTTATTACATTATAAAACCAGGAGTTGCTTTATGATTTTGAAAATTATTGCCAGAAAAGAGCTGTTTAATGAAAATTAAATAAAAGGTAGCCTAGAAGAAACACAGGGGGCTCTACACATGTTCCATTTCTAGGAGAGTGACAGGCAGCCACCCAACTAGTCACCTGGATGAAAACAGTGTAAAACAGTACATAACTTTTTCTTTTCTTTTTAATTACCAAGGAGCAAGAGGAATACTCAGGAACAAAAACTAACTGGAAGCAAGAATCCAGAAAAGTCAGTAGAATAAAAAGGCAGCTTTCTCCTCGAAGGCGTCTGCCAAACCCTGACCAAAACATCAGTTTTCAAGGCCACGTACAAGTGTTGAGGAACAGGACTCAGGACAACCTAAGGCAAGGAGCCTAAGAGGATGCCCCATAATAAGGAATGGGCACTCCAAAGAATTAAACCTGCAGATTATGGGGTGAACCAGAAACAAATCTTGTCCCTTTATTCCACACTAGGAAAAACATAGGGATCTTCCCAGATAATTGGGGGAACCTGGGGGAGTCCCCAGCCACAAGCGAGCCTTCACGCAATCCAAATTACTACTAGCCGGGTGGCCTATAAACACGAAAGCTGAAAATTTAGTTTCAAATGCTCACAGGATACTAGCTTCCCCAGGCACCTGACAGAAACAAAAGCAAACCCTCTGAAGGAACAAATTTTCAATCCCAGCATTAAAGACTTGCTATATGTATGAATTTCCAAAAACTATAAGCTCACATCAAAACACACACAAGACACGAAACAAAACACCATGAGTGAGAGTCAGCAGAAAAACGTAATCAGACTCTCAAAGACTATATACTGGAACTATCAAAAACAAAGTAAAAAATAAGACTTAAGAAAGCTATGACAAATACATGTGATGTATGATCCTTCACTGCAAGAAAAAAAAAAACTATAAGGAATATAAGTTGCCAAGTGAGAAACATAGATATTAACTAGATATTAAATAATAATACCAATATTAAATTTTGGGGGTGCGATAAATGTATTTTTCACCAAAAAAAAATATTTTTTTTTGCTGGAAAATGTCCTTATACTCAGAGAATAAATTATTATGTTATCTGGTCCAAATGATTCAGAAAAAAAATCACTGGAGAGCAGAGGAGGAAAGCAAACACAGTGAGGCTCCGTGAGGACCCGGCTTACAGACGCTCACTGTACTATTCTTTCCACTTTCCTGCAGGTTTCAAACTTTTCATAGTAGTAAGAGGGGGAAGCTCCCCCAACAAATTAAAAAAAAAAACACATTTTTTAAATTCAAAGGTAGGTTTAGTATCAAATAAAGATGCAGATAAGGAGAAAAAGGGCAGACAGGAGCTTGACCTGGAAGTGACCGCAAAGGAAGCACAGAGACACAGCAAAAAAACACCCAAGCGGAGAGGAAACCAAGAGACCACGATGAGCGGAGTAAGCAGAGTAAACGTTCACGTAACCAGAGCTCCAGAACAAGAGGGAACAGAAAATGGGGTAGGAGCTATGCATACATGACACCTAACACTTCCCAGAACTGATCAAAGACAGGACTCCCCAAATTCAAGATTCCAACAAAGCCCCAGCAGGAAATAAAAAAGACACCTTCACCTGATCACATCACAGTGAAATTACAGATATGAGATCTTAAAAGCTGCCCGCAGGAGGAGAGCGGCAAGTTGAATTCCCAACATGGACAAAGGAAGCCCGAGGACATGAGAATAAAGCCTTCAATGGACAAGGGAAAAACAAAAACCAAACAGTCTGCTTAGAACTGTGTACCAGGTAAGGGTAGTCTTCAAAAATAAGGACAAAAAAGAAAATTTCCAGACAAACAACACTAAAATGTTATCACTAACAGACGCTCACTAAGGAAATAAAAACGTATGTACTTAAGACAGTAGAAGTTATCCAAGATAACCTAATTTGCATAAAGAAATGTGAGAAAACACAACGGGAAATGTGAGGATTAAATTTAAGTATCACATGGACAATGACAGTTAGGGGAGGGTAAAAATAAAGACAAAACATCAGACAACAGCAGCACAACAGCATGGACAGTTCCTGCGCGGTTCTGAAGGAGCAAGAAGACACCGACGAGCCGCGGGCCACGCTGAGTGCACGCGCTCTGGTGTCTGGGGCGCGTTTGTCAACAGCAGCTAGATGTTCAACAGCATCTCTGGCCTCTACCCCCGAAATGCCAGCAGCCCTCCCTGAGACGTAACAACCCGAAACATCCCCAGACACTGTCTAATGTCCCCCAGGAGGCAAAATTGTCCCCAGTTGAGAACCACCGTTCTAGGGCAACTACTAAAATAAGCTTCTGACTGAGGATGAAAGACAACACTTGTTCCCCGTCAAGCCCCACTAAAATAAAAGTACTGAAATAAGCTTGAAAAAAACCTGGCCGCCAAGAACAGAGGGGGAACACAAGAAGACACGTCAGCCACAAAACTGCAAGCTGAGAAGCAGATGAACAAAAATCTCAATTATCCACAAAGACAGCAGAATCTAAACCAGTGGGGGCAGGGGTGGTGCTGGGAAGGGAAGATGAAATCCAACAAATTCTTCAAAAGGCTCCAGGACTAAGATGAGGACTGAAATCACCAGAGTCCCCTTCCTCAGGCCTGGCCACTAGCTGTGCACCCTCTGCTCCAGCAGAAGGATGGATTCACTCCCTGGTTGGGGGGGGGGGGTGACACCAACATTCCGAGTTGGAAGACAACAGGCACTATCAGGACCCAGGTACCAAACCAAAGAGGGGAGGCTGAGGGGGATAGGCTCAGTGGTAGAGCATGAGGCCCTGGGTTCAGCCCCCAACACCTCCATTAAAAAAAAAAGTATTTAATTAAAAAAAGAAAAAGAGGGGAGACCAAGGGACTGGATGCAAACTGGATGCAAACGCCAGCACCAAGACCCTGGCAGCTCTTACCTTCCAGGTTTTAAGATGTCTGCAGACACTGCTTAGTCTAAAAGGAAAGACCTAAAGTTCTAACACTGGAGACGCCAACAAGCAGCTGACCCAGATGAAGTGAAGTTCGATGCCTGGCAATTGTGAGGGAGAGTGATTTCCAACCAAGAATACTATACTCGGGCAAACTATCAATTAAATACGAAGGCAGAACATAGACATTTTCACACACACAGTCTCAATTTTACCTCCCGGATACAGTCTTTCTCAAGAAATTACTGGAAGGTGTGCTCCAGCCACATTGGAAATACCTATTTCTGTCTAATATGTGCAGTAGCAGTGTGAGCTGAGGCTCTGATGTACAAATCACTCTCATCTATCCACTGAAACAGGAAGCTGAGAAATGTTAAAAAGTTCCTGTGTGTACTTTAAATTCCTTTAAATTATTCTATCATTTAGCCCTTTCCCTAATTCTTCCAAATTATAAGATTTGACTTTATTATTGACACACAGGACAACTTATTTTCAAATGTTCCTATTTTTTAAATTTTTTCCTGTGTGGGGGGAGGGTAACTAGGTTTATTTATTTATTTGGTTTTTCAGTGGAGGTGCTGGGGATTGAACCCAGGACCTTGTGCGTGCTAAGGACCCGCTCAACCACTGAGCTATAAACCCTCTCCCCTTAAATCTTTCTAAATACACAATTCAAATCACTTCTGAACACTCCCTACTGCAGTAACACGTGATCGACTTCTCTCACTATTCTCCATCTCATTCTTGAAACTCAAAGCACAAGTCACCACCAGACCAGAGCTATAAATAACCAACTGAAAAATAGGACAAGAAGAAGGGTTATCAACTATAAAAAGCTTTTAGACTCTGCTAAACACAGGATGCGTTCCCTGACTCTCCAGCCTCTACCCACCTAGGGTTCTGTTTTTATCGTACAAGCCAGCTGCCTTCTCTAAGAGCAGGGTGTCCCGGGCAGGTGCCGGGGCCGCAGTCATCCACACTCCAGGACTTAACTCCATTCTGCCAATCCTACCCTTAGCTTCTCCTGCGTATTTCAACAGCCCCGAGGAATCTCTCCAGACCTCGGAGATGAGTATTTCTCAAAACATTGTTGGCCAGTTCACGGCACCACCCTGAGAGGTGTGGGGAAGGTGAAACCAAGGCGGGGTGGGGATACAGTACGGGCACTTATTAGAGAAAACAATGATTTTAGAGTAAATTGTCAGACTTAGAGGACAGTCCATTTGTAGCAAAGGAATTATATTTACTTCCCCTGCATATAAATAAAAAGTGATCTTGTATCTCTGACTGACAAAAACTGAGAAGTATCTTGCTATTGTTAGCCCTACCAAAACACAGTGAAAATTATCAGTCAAATAATTTTGTTCTTATTTGTTTGACTAAATCATCTATTTTCTTTCCTTCTTTTTCTAAAAAATGTCTCTGCTTGGGCAATGGCAATGATTGAATTAGTACCTCCTAGCACGTGAGGGGAACCACTGGCACTAGGCAACATTAATCCAGCTAACTCTGGAACTAGTAAGCATGCTACAAGGTTAGCTACTGTCTACTAGTTAGAGATTAGGAAGAAGCAAGCATTAATATAACAGAATGTGGAAAGAACATTTAGTGCCTTAGAGATTTCAAGGGTTCTACCATTTCAGTGCCTAGAAACAAACCTACTGACGTCTTTCGTCTCTGAATAACAAGAAGGAAGTCTGGTAACTCACGGTGATTTTCTACTGCTCATACCTCCTGCTCTCCTGGACTCTGGGAATCTCCTTTGCTTGTGTTTGTATCTCGAGTCCAGCGAGGGGGTTTCCACGTTCTTTCCTGTGTCCCTCTGTTATAGTAGTAACAACGCCCCGAACTATCCTTGTGAGTTTCCCATTCTCCATTGATCTGAATGGCGGGGCTTCCGGGGAGCGGCGGGAGCGCGGACTGGGATATTTTCAGTTCCTGCAGGTTAGCGTACACAGGAGAGTCTGGCCGTCCTTGATTTGGGGGTGTTGTCGCCTGTGAAAAACGTGAAATAGCCGTGTTTAAGCTGGCGTAACACTTATAAATTAAAATTAAATGAAACACGAGATTTATAAACATAAATACTAATTCACTTAAAAATGTATGTATAGGGGTACAAATTCTTTCTAAGGAAATAACAATTGAACAGTTTTAATATTCACAGTTTGGAAAATACACAAAAGCTTCAACTAGAATTCAAAGTTTGCTTAACAACTGCCCCTCACCCTGAAAGAACACTTGCCAAGAAGTCAGGAGCTGGGGGTCCTCGTTCAAGACCTGGCCTAACAAGAGGCTTGACACTGGAATAGACCACTTCATCTCTCTGAAACTGAATTTTTTAAATCTCTATAAATGAAGGAATTTGGATTAAACCACCTAGGTCTCCATTAGCTCTAAAAGTTTATGATTTTAGGCAAGTTTTAAAATATAAAGTCTTATACATGGGTAGGTCAGCATTTATTCAGAAAACTGTCGAAAGAAGGATTTTATATTCTAAGCTCTAATGTTAAATCAGGACTCCAAGTGAAAGAAAAAGGAGATGTAGTACTTCAGCTCAGAATTTATTACATCCTATTCCTTCTTAGTGATAATTTCTCAACAGCCATAAACAAACCTTTAATTTCTTCCTAATTTCTGTATCTGTGATTTTCCTAAGAGTGGAAAAGACAAGAATTAGCAATGGCTCTATGATTTACATGCTTAACCTCAACCTTCAGTTTACTTTTTATTTTTAAACGTCACTAGATGTCAGTCAAGAGCAGAACGCCCTTCCTACGCTTTGCCTAAGGACACTGTCCACTGTGTTAAGTTAGAATTCTAGATGCTGAAAGAATACTTTTTTATATTGTGTTTGTATTTGTGTAAACACCTCTCCTTTTACAACAGGGCTTCTCAACCTTGACACGACTAACATTTAGGAACAGATTATTCTCTGTGGTGGGGGCCACCCTGCTCACTGTGAACTGTTCAGTAGCATTTCTGGCCTCGACCCACTAGATGAGGGTGGTACCCCTCACCATGACAACTAAAGAGAAAGAGTCTCTGGGCATTGCCCAATGTCCCCTGGGGACAAAACTGCCCCTGGTCGACAACCACTGCTGCACCATGTTAACCGTAGAATTATTCAGATGTGTGATTACTTTTATAATGTACCCATAGTTTTATGAATGTTTAAAAACACTGAATTACAAAAAAGAGAAATGTGGATGGATACATTAAATCAGTTTATTAAAAATTAAAGTACTTTAAATTCTAAAATATGATTTGCCTACAAAATAATCATAATGAATCTAAATCACAGAATAAGTTTTAAAAAAGAAAACAGCAAAAATAACCCAAAACATGAATATATTTGTAAACTAGTTACCTTTGGTATTTATGCAAATACTGTACTCAGTCATACAAATTAGACCATTTTCCTATAAATGTTAGCTTTGAATTTAGACTACCACCAAACTTCATCTTTCTAAGAAGAAAATCTATCCATGAAGACAGATTTCCATGTATTTCTCTTCTAGGCTAATTCCATATTCTGGGGAATCAGCCAAGACAACAATGCTCCTCTGACTAAAATGTACTCTGCTAATTAACAAACAATTCTATACAGTAAATCATCTCCCAGGACCTTATCTAGAGAGCATTTATTCAGCAAGTGTTGCAGAAGTTCTCAGTCTGCTCCTGATACTTAACTCATCTTGGGGAAATAAAGATGCCAACAAACAGCCACTGTCTCAACGATTTTATGGACGCATGTCACCACAGCTTTAAGAAATAGCTCATTCCTGTTGCTTAAACAGTTCAAATTTAAACAGGTTTTCAATTTAAAAAAACTGAAATGCTTTAACACAGTTTATAAGACTAGCATAATTCCGAAACAAATGTACAGAAAAATTAAATGGAAGAAAATTACAAACCAATCTCACTTATAAATTTAAATGAAAATATATTAAATAAAACATTAGCAATCAAATCCAGGGCTCCATTAAATAAGTCAGGGAAAAGCAGAAATGCTGAGAGTCTACCTTCAGGAAATCCTTTACTGCAATACTTTACATTAACAGATTAACATAATCACCTCCACAAACACCAACAAAGCACATGATAAAATTCAACATGGATTCAGGATAAAAAGTGAGGAAAAGGTGATGCCTCCTTAATTTGACACTTTTAAATTATTATTTAAAATAAACATCATACCAAACAAGACACTGATAAGAAGCATTTTCATTAAAGTCAAGAGTAATTCCAGGATGCCATGGATCACTGCTTTTATTCAACATGGTACTGGAGAGCCTAAACAATGTACTAAGGTAAGAAAAATGGGCATAAATACCCAGGAGGGAGAAAACTCTTGATATTTGTCACTGACATAACCAGTATCTGAAAACCTCAGCCCATGAAAACTACTAAGAAGTTCAAATAAGTTGGCCCATCTAAACAGTCTCCAATACATGAGTAATGACAAACTGGAAAATGTAGCAGAATTTTTAAAATCTCATTTACACTATGAAAAGAACTGTTAAGACACTTATAAATAAGTTTTAAAAGAAACCAAATGAAGAATACTTATATATAGAATAGACAGACAAGTTTATATTGTACAACATAGGGAAATATATACAAGGTCTTGAAGTAGCTCACTGTGAAAAAGAATATGAAAATGGATATTTGTATATTCATGTATGACTGAAAAAATGTGTTATACACCAGAAATTGACACAACATTGTAAACTGACTATAACTCAATAAAAAATAAAAAAATACCTATAAAAATTTCCTCAGATTCCTAAAATTATACCTGAATAGATAAACCTTTGTTCCTAAATGGAAAAGTATAATTTTGTAAACACGTTACTTCTCCAAAAACTAATCTATAAATTCTACAAATTCAATGCAATCTTTGGCATGCAGCTGAGTTAGCTCACTGCCTAGCATACAGTGGCACTTAAGGAAATTTGCTGAGTGAATGAACAAACAGAAGACTGCAAACACACAGAGCCAAGTAAAAGCAAAACTGAAGGACTGAGAACTGGTCACACGTGATAAAGGAAACTCAGAAACATCCACATTCCTAGTTTGGGGACAAGGATGGACAACTGTGTCACCACAGAAGAAACTGAGATAAATAGAAACTGATAGAAACTGAACACCGAGCACTTAGCTAGGTGCTGAGGTTACACATGTAAATTTTAAAATTTAAAATTCTAGGACCTTGTAATACAGAAGAAAGAAAAACAAAGATCATTTAAATGCATAATAAACACAACACTAGAGCCACACGTGGGCCAGTGTGGGCACAAAAAGGAAAAGACCTGGAATCAACAGAATAAGCCTCAGAAACAGGTAAAAAACGACAACTAACTAGTGAATGTAACAGAAAAGAAACAGACTCACAGATGCAGAGAAGGAACCAGTGGCCACCAGTGGGAAGAGGAAAGGGGAGGGGCAAGATGGAGGTGGAGGATGAAGAGGCAGAAACTATTAGGTATAAAACAAGCTACAAGGATGTACAACACGGGGAATATAGCCAGTATTTTATAATAACTATAAATGGAGTATAACCTTTAAAAATTGTGAATTACTATATTGTATAGCTATAACATATAATATTGTATATTAACTATACTTCAATCAAAAAGTATGACATTGTAAAATAAATATACAAATAAAGTTTAAAAACATATATATAAAGACCAAAAAAAAAAAAAAAAAAGAAATGAGTAAGAAAGGACCACCAGGTCAACGCTGAGGATACAGGAGCAACAAGAACAAATGTCTGGGAAACCCGTGGTGCAGCCCGGGAAGGATGCTGACTCAGGGAGCAGGGAGAGGAGCAGCCACGGAAAGGTCTACGGAGCAGCAGGGGCAAAACAGGGGAGTTGTGCGTCATGTCAGAAAGCAGGCGTCATCCAGCAGCACTGAGGGGACCGCTGGAGAAGACAGGCCAGGAAGCCCCTTCTGACTCACGATTCAGAAACACTGCAGATTCTACATGGACACAGCTAGAGGCAGATCAGTGGGGAGGCTGTGCAGACAGAACACAGAGCTGCAACAGGACAAGGAGGGCCGGAGCAGCAGGACCGGAATCAAGACATAAGTAGAAAGTTCAATTAACACTTGGATGGTATGTTTGTCTGGGTGAAACATATTTTGGGAGAGGAGGGTTGTTTAAGCACAGACTAAATAATGTCAAGATAAAGACTAGGATAAAGAGAGGAACAAAGAGGAGTGCCATTTCAATCGTATGAGGCTGATACATCTTCTGGAAATCCAGGTGGAAAGGCTCAGACTGTTAGATGTACACACTGGGAGCTCAGTACAGAAATCAGAGCTAAAAATATAAAAGTCATCAGCACACAGGTGGGGCCAGTAACTTCAGACAGTACATAGAGGGAGAGAAGGGGGAACGCAGACCCCTGGAGAATACTGAGCAGTTGCTTTATGAACTAAAATGAGAATACAAGCACAAAGTTAGCACAGGGCATGGCATGGTGCCCGCTGGCAGTGGCATTATACTTATTGTTGCAACTGACATAATTAAGGTACCAGGCAAAGTGAGAGGATCCAGTAAAGGAAACAGAAAGTCAGAAGCAGACAGTCTAACAGGAAAGGGTAGTATTTAAAAGTAACAAGGAAAATTTTGAAAGGGGAACTTGGTTTAATCTGAAGACTTCAAAATGTAAGGGCCCTGAAATAATCACTAGATTCAGCAATTAAAATTAGATTCATTAAAAGACTCCAGTTTCCTGCCATTAAGGATCTGAAATTACGTTCCTGCCATAAACTAGAAAAGTAAATACAATTTAAGGAATGAGTATTTTCAGGCCTTGTACAACAAAACAAATAGCTCAGAACTATGATCCCTGGAGAAGAAACAAAAGGCAGGTCACCCACCACCTCCCTGCCTGGAACCAGCTTCCAGAAATCAGCAGTGTGAAGGGGACCAGAGTCCGCGACCTTGGTGAGTGAACACCAGAGACATGACTTACAGCAACCAAGGAAATAATATAAGAAATGAAAACAAATATATATAAATATCAAACACTGGGAAGAGGTGAAAAGGAGAAAGGAATGGCTCCTAATTTTTATTTAAATTAGGGAACCTTCAAAACTGAAAAAAAGGAGAAATAGAGGCTGAAATGCCTGAAATCAAGGGAGACAACAGTGATTCTAAGCAGAACGTCTATTTAGAGCAGATTTACTGCCAACAGACGAATGGTAAAGCTTCAGTATTTCACACTCTGACTTAACACTAAATCCTCTGACAGAAGTTCATTTGAAATGTTGCTCATTTGCTGTTACAAATAGTTTCCAGTAGAAATAAGAACCTTGTTTCCTCAATGAATTAACTCCAAACTTAAGATCAGCTTAAAACTTTCAATTTCCAAAGTGTGTGGAAAGAGAACAGAAGGCGACTCAGTATTTTTAATATTCTGATCTCTGGTGAAAAGACACTGTCCATGTTTCATATCAACTGCTCAAACCACTGAGAAAAAGTCAAGGGAATTGTCACTGACTGACCACTAACAACCTTCCTCAAGAACTCTTGAAAATACAAATTCTTGGTGAAAAAATATTAAGTATAAAATAGCAAACTAACTTTTACATATACACAATACTAACTACAACAAAGGATAGTGAGTAATTACATACCATTTTGCCTATTGAACCAAAAATGCAGGTTTTTTAAATGAACACAATGCTAGTTAAGATGAAATGTAACAACTCTAGTTTACTGTTGGTAAGTTTAATTAACTGAACCTTTTCGGAAAACAGTTCAGTAGCACGTTTCAAAAGCTTTGAAAAATATTCTTAGGGGGAAAATTCTATAGATTAAAAAAAATCCCACAAATACGTGCATTCCAATGTTACTTATCAGAAATAAATTAAATACAAGCTAAACATCCAACAACAGAAGAATGGCTAAGTAAATAATGATCCAACATAAGAGGAAATACAAGCAATGAAAATGTTAATCATTTCTTAACATGATAAAAAAAATTTTACGAGCTTAATAAGAAAAGCAAGATATAAAAATGCTTCTAGCTCCCAACTTAAAAATTTTTAAGTATGAAGATAAATCAGCTAAACCATGATCAGTACCCAGCAAGGCTTTCACTCAGGTCTGATGGAGACCAAAATTTTTACACATAAGCAAAAGCTAAGAGTTCAGCACCACCAGACCAGCTTTACAAGAAATGTTAAAGGCACCTCTCTAAGCGAAAAAGAAGAGACCACAACCAGAAACATGAAAACCACAAAAGGAAAAATCTCATTTTTTCGCAAATATACAGTAAAGGTAGTAAGCCAACCACATGTGAAAAGCTAGCGGGAAGGTTAAAAGACAAAGGAGTAAAATTATCTACATCCACAGTAAGTAGTTAAAGGATACATAAAACAAAAATATGAACGATGTCAAAAACAGTAAACGTGGGGGGAGCAGAACAAAAACGCAGGGCTGTTAAAATGTGTTTGAGCTTAAGAGATCAGTAACAAAATAATCGTGTGTGTATATACACACACATAGCTATATATAAAGCTCATGGTAACCACAAACCAAAAACCTACAACAGATGCACAAGAAAGAGAAAGGAATCCAAACACAGTAGTAAAGACAGTCATGAAGTCACAGGGAAGAGACAACTATCGAGTCACTAAGCTGTGTAACAGGAACTAATGCAGTGCTGTAGGTCAGTTACATACACTGCGAAACAGACAAACTCATAGGAAAAAAGATCAGATTTGAGGTTGCCAGAGGCAGGGGGAATTGGATAAAGGTGGTCAAAAGAAACATCCAGTTATAAGATAAACAAGTACTAGCAATGGAAGGTACACCATGATAAATGTAATTAGCACTGCTGTATGCTACGTATGAAAGCTGAGAGAGTAAATCCTAAGAGTTCACATCACAAAATTTTTTTCCTATGTAAAAATATTCTATCTATATGAGAAGGATGTTTACTAAATTTATTGTGATAATCACTTCCTGATGTACGTAAGTCAAATCCTATGCATACACCATAAACTTACACAGTGCTATAGGTCAATTACATCTCAGTAAAACTGGAAGAAGAAAAATTAAAGAATAAAAACTAAATTTTTTAAAAATTAGTTTTCTCTGGATAATGGGATTATATATTTTTTTCTATGTGCTTTATTTCCCAATTTTATTACAATGAGAATTATGACCTTTAGCATTTGATTAGGACAAGAATCCGGGCCCCTTGCCCTGTCCATTGGATTCGTAGCAATGACAGCCACAGTACTGATGCTGTACAAGCTAGTGTTTCTAAGGGATGGCCATCATCTATAACAAATCCATCGAGGGGCGCTGATCAAAGTTCTTGTTACTGGGAGTGAAGAGTAACGTCGGGGTGGGGTGGGGGTAGTAATCGATAATCTGCATGTTTAAGCGCCCTGTGTGACTTTTCTGTACACTACTGTTCAGGTGATACTGATGAAATGCAATCTTCCTGAATGCACTTGGGGCAAGCTGGTTCCCCAGTCCAATACATTTGTATTATTATAAAAAACACAAAAAACTCAAAAAGACAATTATGAAGTCCCTACCACCAGTTGCTTCTTACTCTGCAGATAAGTCAAAGGAAGAAGACTAAAAATAAAATAATAAGCAACAAGAAGTACTTCTAATATATGGATCAAATAAAAATTGGTATTCAAATATTTGTAAGACTTAAGTACTGGGCATTCAAACTGAACAAACAGCCTTGTTCATGAAGAGTCACCAACAAAAATTAGTGGATTTTTCATACCAAAAAAAAAGAAAGTCTTTAAAAGGAGAACAAAGAAACAAAGCTAATTTTATGGGTCATATGTGTCATTAATTAACAACTAAATTGGGACCAGTGCCTCTGCCCATGACCCAGTTTTATATTTAAAAAAAGACTTGGCCTGTTCCACTTTTACCTTTACATAGACTAAAATAATCCTCCCACTGTCCACAGACAGGAAAAACTGGGGAGCCATACAGAAAGAAAGTAACTTTAAACTCAGATTGTACCTGAATCCTTACTTTAATATCAAAAATATTGGTACCTGTCCCTTCTACTTTTGACATTAGTTCAATAATTGTTCCTAAAATAAACTTGAGAGAACGACAGAAGACACATTAGCTACATCTTGTTTCTTAATCAGCATACATTGCCAGTACTAACACTTAAGTACCTCCCTTACACAAATGGAAAATTGTATTTCTGTTACCGAATAATCAGTTTAAGTCCCTGCAGCCTACAGTCATATCTTTGATTTAGATTTATGGGGAAAAAAATTACCAAAGGATCAGACTCCAAAACAGAATTTTAATTGCTTCTTGGATTCCAGTTTGGGTGGGGAGGATGTAGCTCAGGGGCGAGGTCCTGGTTCAATCCCCAGAACCTCCATTAAAAAATAAAATAAACAAATAACCCTAATCACCTCCCCCCAAAAGTAAAAAATAATAATAATAATAAAATTTAAAAATTTTCTAAATTCTATTTTAATTCATGAGGGAAAAGGACATTTACATGCTTTCGGTAATTCACCTGCTTAAACTCTGCTTTACCTCAATTGCTAATTATAATTACATTGGGCTAGTTAGCAGAATGAGGACAAAAAAGAAAAAAACTGTCAACAAGCCAATACTCAGTTAAAATGGGAGTGAAATGTGTTTTAGTTTCACAACTAAGAATTGCACATCAATTTTAAACTGGAAAATGTAACTTTCCAAAAGACAATCTTCTCACTTAAAGTCAAATTTCAGCGGGGGCGGGGGGGAGAATATAGATTATCCTTTGTCTAATAATTAATAAATACAAAAACTACAAGGTCTAGTGTTCCTATTATAAAGCGTGACTGCACTGAGATCTCCAGCTAACTTAACAATTAGCTAAGAACTAACTGCGAGCCAGGAGGGAGGTGAACATAAGACAATCCCTGATCTGCAGGGCCAGCAGCCTAGTAACTAGGAAGAGGCAGGTAAAACGCGACTCCAGGGGCAGAAGCCCTGCGCTGCAGGGAGAGGCAGCACTGAATAGAGAGGAGGGTGGGATGTGGTGGGGAGAGGGCTCCCAGCAGAGGTTTAACTGCCCCTTTCAGGAAAGCACGAGGAAGCTGAGGGGGTCAGAGAAGTGGTGAGGGACACTCCAGTCACCCCCAGCCGACATGGCACAAGCAGATGGCAAGCACTCTTTCAATAATGAAACATCCCTGGTAGCTAAGTGAGCTCAGAACTTAAAATAACAGACTATTAAAAATATTATTAAGAATAGATAAACTTTATGATAAATAAACTTTTTCTTACTGGTTTTCTGGTTACTGCAGCTCCTGTAGGGCTTGATGTCTTATATTCTTTCGTGCCCCACCTCGCACCTGGTTTCTGACCTCTCCCTGCTCTGACCACCTTGGCCAACAACCCAAACGACCCCTTCACACCATCACAGGTCAAGCGCCATTTCTGCCCCCTTCCCCTCCCCGATGCAGACACAAACAAGGCTGGTCCCAGGGAGGGAAGCAGGGAGGCCGCACAGATGCTCATTTCTGGGAACCGGACACAAATATCCTGAGGACGTCATTCCTGGGCCACCAACCTGCAGCACCAGCTGCCAGCTGACAAAGAGCAATCGGGCCAGGCTGTCAACCCAAATCACTGGGGGTAACGGCTCTGTACCTCCAGGGCGGGGAGACAGGAGCTGACGGACACCACAGGGAAGAGCCCTGGGCCCCAGGGGCCAGCACATGTGCAGTCATGAGGGTGCGTGTGCACAGTCAGGGGTGTATCATAAGTAAAAGACTCGCCAAAAAGGAACAAATGACAAAACTTCCCTTCCAGATCAAGCCCACACCTCTCCACTGTCACTGTCTGCTGTCCTCACATGCATCCTTCCTCCAGCCTCCCTGCTCTATGGCTTATCACGGAACTTGCAACACTGCACTGTCACCCTAGATTTAGCGCCCGCCTTCCCTCCAGAGCCTGATCACCTCCAAGGCAGAAATGCCTGCCCCATCTCTCCCCGCATCTCTGGGGCCCTGAGAAGCACCTTTGGTGTGCGCCTGAATGCAAGTGACTTCCAGATAACTAACGAAGCTGTGATGAAACCCACACACTAAAATTAATTCCCTACTCCTGGTATACAGTCTCCTTGGGAATCTTAACTGATTCCATTGCTTCAATAAAATCAAATTCTCTCTAACATCCACCTCCCTCCCCTGAACGACAAGCATGTTGTGAAAGACCTACCTGCAAGGACCCTCCACAGGGTCCGCAGACTCATCCCCTCCTCGGCCTCAGCCTCCTCCCACAGCACACTCTCCTGGCACAGCCACCGGTTCAGATAGCAGCACGGCGAGCTCCCCAGTCGGAAATCCCCAAGTCACCCTGTGTCTCTTCGCTTCACCCCAGTGAGGTTCTACGAACTCTTCTATTCCATCTTGAATTCCTTCCTCTCCAATCCCAAGATAATCTCCTTAGCCCAGGTCCTCTTCATCTTTCTTCTGAATGATTACAAGCCCCACCTCTGCACCTTGTCCAGCTGACCCTCCACAGTCCCAAGAGTTATTCTCTGAAAACAAATCTGATCTCATTACTCACCTGCTTTAAAAACATCAGTGACTATTTCGTTGACTGTAGAAGTTCAAATATCACAGCAGAGATTTAAGGCTTCTGAAAATGTCAGTCCCAGACAGTCTTTTCTGCCTTTTACTGTCATACTTTTTACATTCTTTGCTCCAAAACCCCCATGCTACTCATAATTCTACAATTAATGTCATGCTATTTCTCCTTTTTTACCTTCAAATCATTTACCCCTCTATCTGGGATATACTGTCCCCAGTCACCTGCTTGTAAGCCACATATAAACCATAAAGAGCTGGTTCCAGGGTCACTTTCCCTCTGAGATGCCCCTCCATTCCTCAACGGCAGAAGTCATAGATTTCCTGCACATCTGGAGCAGCGCTAACACTAATATAACATGAGCCAGATAATTTAAATTTTTCTAAAAGCCATATCTAAAAAGGCAAAAATAAAGAGGTGAAATGAATTCCAATAATACATCCATTTAACCCAATATTCAAAATACTAGCATTTTACTATATATAACCAATAACAAAATTATTGAGGTTTCTTTTTTGAATTAAGTCTTCAAAACCCAGTATTTTTTTTTTTAATGGAGGTACCTGGGATTGAACCTGGGACCTCTTGCATGCTAAGCACACACTCTACCACTGAGCTGTACCACCCACAGCATGTATTTTATAAGTCTCAATTCAGATCCTAAATTTTCATAAAAAATACTTGATCCTTATTTAGGTTTCATAAAATTTACAGTTGAAAAGTAGATTCAGAAAAAGAAGAGATATATCTGTAACTGAATCATTTTGCTGTACACCTGAAACATTATAAATCAACTATACTTCAATTAAAAAAAAAAAAAAGAAGGTAGGGGAGGGTACAGCTCGGTGGTAGAGTGAATGCCTAGCATGCACAAGGTCCTGGGTTCAATCCCCAGTGCATCCATCAAATAAATAAACGAATAAATGAATAAATAAGCCTAATTTCCTCCCCCCACAAAAAAAGAAAGAAGAAAGAAAGAAAGAAAGAGAGAGAGAAAGGAAGGAAGAAAGAAAGAGAGAAAGGAAGGAAGGAAGAAAGAAAACAGATTCACATACTCAAATTATTCCAGTCTTAAAAGTTTTCCAACAAGTGAGTCAAATACTAGTTTTAAATTTTAACTTGTAATAACTGAAATAAAATAAAATAAATTCAGTTTGTCGGTCTCACGGGCCACATTCGAAGTGTTCAGTAACCACACTTGTCTGGTGGCTGCTGTACTGAACTGCGCCAACCTACAGCACTCTGCATTCACCCATACTGACCACCCCATCACACCAGAAACGAGTATCTATTGATGAGCCCTCATTATTAATCCGTGTTAAAAGTGTTTAACCAGAGATGCTCGTCCTTGGTCAGTTAAGCAAACAAAATTCCTCCACAGGACGTTATGCTGAGACAACAAGACTCAGCTACTCTTTTATGCTGAAGAAGCAACGGTGCAATGGTCTGGTCCACTGCCATTCACTTCTGCAAATCTCCCTCCCAGGCCCTGAATGGTAACTCTATGATCAGCAGCAGGGGATGACAAAGAATACTCTGTTGCTGAAATTTCTAGAGGGTAAAAGTTTATGGCACAATTACAAAGGGAAAAATGCATCTGTGTTTAGTTGTTGAAAGCATATCCTAAATGTAAAAATCCAAGCTTAGAAGCTGAGGCTTCTCACAATAGCAAATAATAAGAATAACAATTTCAAAAAGATATAAAATTAATTCATAGTTATAGGGTACACATTTAAAGGGTTACTATCCTTTCTCTCATTTTCTGATAAATGACTATTCCTTTTTGCTTTTTCAAAAATAAGATTCTGAAAAAAAATCTGAAACCAAATATTTTGAAAAAATTTCATTATTTAAGGGAAGAATTTATAAGTTGTTACTTCAAATAAACACAACTAAATAAATAGGTTTCTAATATAGCACATGTCCCAATTCATTAACAAGTCATGATACAGCTGCTTGGATAATCCATTATATTAACTTCAAACTGAGGGTGTAGACATAAGTTTTAAAGCATTACTTCCTTAAAGTTATATTGAAAGCCTTATACATGCACAAACTGAATAAAAAGTAGATGATTTTCCACCACTTTGAACAGCAAAAAATATCTAAGTCTTGAATTCCTTAAAAGATACTCAAAATAGGTAATTTAAATATAGTATAAATCTATAAATATAAAAACATATGCATGCATTTACACACATACATGTATGCATGAAAAAGATCAAAAGAGTACATAAGCGTTTGCAATTTATTTCACGGCATTATGACTTGTTTTGTTTTGGTTTTTTGCATATCTGTATTTTCTAACTTACATAATCTTGAAATTTGTAATCTTCAAGGAGTACGTTTATTTTGAAATAAGATTACAAATTTGTGGAAGGAAACAGGGCTTTAGTTTTAAACCCACATCACAATTCTTGAACGACCTCCAGGAAGTTCTACAGCCTAAGCTACAAAGGCAAGAAACTCCTGAGATCCATGGAGGTCAGCGCTCCAAACTTCAGGTTCACCCAGAGAATTCAGAGCAGACGAGGAGGAAGGGCTTGTTCATGGTCACTGATACACACGCTGCGTTCATTCTAAGCCAGAAATGTAGTCACTGAGCTTAAAATTATAGTCCTCATAATAAGTCACTGTGAGAATACAGCTCCATTAGCAAGTTCTCCAAGCAACCACTGGACAAAGCAGGGTGGGTCAGGCAAGGAGGAAGGTGGGGTACAGTGGGACTGTTCTACAATGACCCCCTCTCTGAGCCGTTCATCCTGAGGTTTCACAAGCTGAAGACTCTGGACATTAGGTCATCATTCCCAGCCTTTCTCTCTTTGCAACCATCACCACCAACCATCTCCAGAACTTTTTTAACCGTGCAAAACTGAAACTCTGTACTCATTACACAAGAGCTCTCCCCTCTCCCCCAGCCCCCAGCAACCAGCATTCCATTTTCTATTTCTATGAATCTGACAACTTTAGTGCCTCATACAAGTGGAATCATACAGTATTTCTCCTTTTGTGACTGGCTTATTTCATTTAACATAACAGTCTAAAGATTCACCCATGTTGTAGCAAGTGTCAGAATTTACTTCTTTTTAAGGCTGAATAAACATCCTGTTGTACATGCCACATTTTGTTTATCTATTCATCTGTTGATGGAACTTGGGTTGCTTCCACCTTTTGGCTACCATGAATAATGCTGCTATGAATGTGGACATACAAGTTATCTCTGGGATTCCCTGCTTTCAATTCTTCTGGGTATTGTGATGATTAACTTCATGTATCAACTTGACTGGGCTAAGGGGGTGCCCAGATGGTAAGACATCTTCTGGGTGTCCGTGAGGCTGTCTCCAGAAGAGACGAGCCTCTGAATCAGCAGACTGTGTAAAGACTGTCCTCCCTAGTTGGGGCTGAGCATCACCAAGAGGTCCTCGACAGAACAGAAAGGCAGAGGAAGAGCAAATTCACTCTCAGCTGGAGCTGAGACACCCGTCTCCCACCCCAGGGCGATAGCTCTCCTGGTTCTTGGGCTTTATAACATCAGACTCCCCAGTTCTCAGGCCTCTGACCTGGACTGAACCACGCTATCGGCTTTCCTGGTGTCCAGCTTGCAGAAGGCAGATCGTGGGACAGCTCAGCCTCCGGGACTACAGGGGCCAGTTCCTACAGCAAACCTCCTCTGACAGAAATCCACATGTATACTATTGGTTCTGCTTCTTTGGAGAACCCTACCTGGTGGAGATTTATACCCAGAGCCCTTTTCTCTTCAAGCTCCTTAAATAAGACTTACTGTTGCCTTTAGAGGTCACACTGATGCTTCACCTGCTCTCCACTTCCCAACACCTTGCACACTCACTGAAGACCACTGATCCAAAAATGCGGGGGGGGGGGGGGGTTGTATTAATCCGCTCGCCAAATTTAAAAGCAATTTCTTTTTGCTCCTCTTGACCTCCTCATATATCCCCATTCCCAGGGAGAAAAATATAAAACATTCTATTTATATTTCAAGTGCAGGAAACAAGATCCATCTAGTAACTATCCTGTAGTTCTACAGAGAGTTGATGCTGGTCAAAACCGCAGTTTGTTTTCCAAGATCCTTGGTTCACAATTTTTAGAAAAGATTCTTAAATACAAAAGAACTGTTTCCCATAAGCCAGACTAACCCCAATCCCCATCCAAAGACTCACAATCCCTCTACCCTGCTCCAAGGCTCACTTGACACACAGCAGGTCGCCTTGTTCCAAATCCATGATTTATATGCCTGTTCCTTTTCATTAGGTGTCTGGACATTCACAGGAGAAATAAAGGTTTTCATTCAGGGTTCAGAAGTCTCTACGCATAAAACCCGACAAGTGAGAAAATCTGCGGCAGAGGTCTGAATTCTGGTAAGACTTATGAACTGCTGGCCCAGTGTGTCCTTTTGGGATACCACTGCTCCCCAGAATGAGACATACTGAAAGTGGCATGAAGACGCCTGGTTCCTTTTCACAGAAGAAAAGACCAGACAGAGGAAGAAACAAGTCCGGTTATCAGAGATTTCAGGCTTCGTACTCTATTTTGGTGAATGCACTAACAGAATCTATGACACAGACGGCTCAGAGTGAGGAACTATCATGAGGCTATCCATACCATTCTTCTAATTACAGGGCACTGAGTTATTACAGGGACACTGAAATTTATTAATTCCCTTTTAACTCTTTGAAGCTGTAGCTGAAAAGTTAAAAAGATCACATTCCTCCCCCATTTGATTACATCAAGTGTTCTTTAACAGCTGGCTATTAAGTTATTGTAACTGATGAATAAACAGATTGTTTTTCTCCATAAACACATTTAGATTATAGTCACAAAACTGTGGATGAAAAAAATTACTTCAACTGAAATATGAAATAGATGGTTTTTCTATAAAAACAAAGTTTTAAATCTGTACATACATTACATTACCTATTTAGCAATGCCACCACATGACGTGGGTCCTTCACAATGATCTGCTATAGTAAACATAGTAAATCAAGTAAAGGAAAATCTGACATACTCAAGGGAGATATTTAGCAGATAACTGACAAAGTTTTAAAACAACACTTTGCTGGCTAGGGAGGTGATACATTAATAAGCTGCATAAAATGTTAGATTTTAATTATAAAATAGATACAAAAGGCAAAAAAGAAATCTATCTTCCTTTAAAAAAAATAAAAATAGAAAATAGAATTAAAAAGAAAAAAAAAAAAGACTCCAGAAATCTACTCCTCAAGTATAACCTACTGATGTCCTGATGATGTCGTGATGAAGCCATAATCTTAAGTGCAGGTTGTGACCCTTTTCTTAGTTATCTTTCAAACATCTTGCACTTCTGTAATTTCATAATGAAATTCCTAAGCTTCATTTAATACATAAAATCTGAACTGTCTTATACCAGCTGATGAACTTTTTTGAGCAATCAAATAATGACAACAGTTTCGTGTCAGAAGCTTCAGATGTTATCCATACAGCAATGCTTCTGCCATTTTGTATTTGAGTAATTTATTGTATTTTATGCTTTTTAAAATGAGTTAAGAATATGAAAATTGGAAAAAAAAATACTGCAGCATTTCCCTATTTCCTTATAGTATGGGGATGCGCAAACATGGTCCACATCCAGTGTGTTGTCTGCTTTTGTAAATGAAGTTTTACTGAAACACATCCTTTGTGTTTGTCTCCATACTCAGTATGACTGCTTTATGCCACAAGGGCAGAGTTCAGTACTTGTGACGGAGAACGTACAGCTCACAAAACCTAAAATATTTGCTATCTGGTTCTTTACAGAAACAGTTTGCCAACTCTTGTGATAATGCCCTCCCCACTTTAAGCTAGATTTTATTAAAACCAAGTACAAAAAAATTAAGTCAATATGCATTGTACTGCATTCTGCCAAAGTAACTACTTCAAATAATTACAAAATTTAGATTCCTTCAACATTGACATTCCTCCTTCCATAAACACCTCTGAAGGGATGAACAGAAAATGCAACCTTCACCTATGTGACAGTGTCACTTTTATGTTAAGTGAGTTTCAACTGATTTTCTTAATTTGCATGTTAGTTTTAATACTTATTTCAAAGACAAGAATATTTCTCTTGCTTAACTACAGAAATATACAGTTATCACAAAGAACTTTAGTAGTTTCCTTTGAAAAAGGAAAATTTTATTTAAAAAATATAACTTTATTTGAAAAAGAAAAATACCGTATGATATCGCTTATATGTGGAATCTAAAAAAAAGACACGCATGAACTTATTTACAAAACAGAAACAGACTCACAGACATAGAAAACAAACTTACGGTTACCAGGGGGTGAAGGAGGTGTGAAGAGATAAATTACAAGTTTGAGATTTGCAGATACTAACTACTATATATAAAATAAACAACAAGTTTCTACTGGATAGCACAGGGAACTATATTCAATACCTTGCAGTAACCTATAATGGAAAAAAATACGAAAATGAATATATATGTATATGTATGACTGAAGCATTATGCTGTACACCAGAAATTAACTGAACATTGTAAACTGACTATATTTCAGTTAAAAAAAATAGAACTTTGAAAAAATAACTTTACTGGAACCTAGCCTAAGTCAAATAGTCACAAAAATTAAATGCAGACTCTCTAGCTTTCCTATTTACTGATTAACTTATTTAACTTATTCATCCCCATGTATTTTCCCCTCTGACCTTGTATCTTACATTATTACCCTATTTATTGCCTCATCCTACTGATTGCCTGCATCCCAACAAATCACCTAGCATGCTCACACTGGCTCTCGTTTTAAAAAAAAAGTCAATGTAGACTAACAAGCTGACACTAGGCCGGCAGCTTTTACATCAAATAAATCCCGTAACTAAAATCATCCCCGCCTACACTACGCTGCCACATTAGAGTCTCCTATAGAGTTTAGTGACAGTACGCCCCTACACACCTCGACAAGGTTCCTGGCAACTCTGTGCAGGTACTTTTAACAACCCCCGGAGGTTAGGGAACGTCCAATTAAAATTCCTCTTATGGGAGATAATAGGGAAGCAACAGAAATAATCCACTGTGCCACAGAGGTATCTAGCATCCATTCATGAAATGCAGCTCTGTTATAAAACTTGCTCCCCGGAACCTTGCACAATACAAGACACACAGCTGGTGCTCAACGAATAGCTAATACATGCATGAATGATTTAATTATTCCAATGAATCTAAAGTCATGATTTTTGTTTTATTCTGTTCCATCGGTGTTTTCCTTTCCAAATAAAAAATGATTACAATATTTAACAAATAGGTATGAAAAAATCTAATAGTTCCATTAAAACCTACAGTTCACAGTGGGTATTAAAAAACTACTGTTTACAGGAAGAGAAAGAAAAATACCATATAATATCACTCATATGTGGAATCTAACAACAAAAAAAAGAGGACACTAATGAACTCATTTACAAAACAGAAACAGACTTGCAGACATAGTAAACAATCTTATAGTTACCTGGAGAAAGGGGATGGGAAGGGATAAATTTGGGAGTTTGAGATCTATAAATGTTAACCACTGTTATAAAAATAGATAAAAAACAAATTTCTTCTATATAGCACAGGGAACTATATTCAACATCTTGTAATAACCTTTAGTGAAAAAATATGAAAATGACTGTGTGTATATATATATACATATATATATAGATGCATGACTGGGACATTATGCTGTATATCAGAAATTGACACATTATAACTGACTATACTTCAATAAAAAACAAACAAAAAAAAACTACTGTTTAGTGGTGATCATTTTGTAACACATAGAAATGTCAAACCACTAAGTTGTGCACCAGGAACCAACATAGTGTTGCAGGTCTATTATCCTTCAAAAAACAAACAAACCCACAGGAAAAGAGATCAGACCTGTGGTTACCAAAGTGGGAAGGGGGGGTCTGGGAGGAGAAGGAATTGGATGGAGGTGGTCAAAGGTACAAACTTCCAGGTATATTGTAAGTAAGTACTGAGGATGTAATGTACAACATGATTAACATAATTAATGCTGCTGTGTCACATGCAAAACTAAGAGCGTGAATCCTAAGAGTTCTTATCCCAACTCTTGTGTTTTCTTTTGTATCTACATGATGATGGTTGTTCACTAACCTTACCACGGTCATCGTTTCATTATGCACGTGAGTCCAGTCACTACGCTGCACACAAACTTCTACGGAGCTGTATGTCAATTATATCTCAACACAACTGAAAGAGTTTGAAAAAAAGCTGTTTTTTAATTTGATGTGTTCAAACTTCTCTGAACTTTGATGTGTTCAGACTTCTTACAGGGAGGATGCTGCAGATGCCATTTTCAAATACCTGTCTTTTCATGGTCTCAGAAAAGTGCTTATCTAGAAAACATGGCCTTAGATAACTTCACGGAAAATAACCAAATGTAGATACATACATACAAGTATCTACATTAAATTACCCCCAGTAAGTTCCATCTTTGATACTTCTATCAGATAGATAATTGTATTTCTATGACTTTTATATTCATACTCACTTAAGTAAATTTTATTTCCTATGTAATTAAAACGGGCTTTTGCTATTTTCCTTTCTTCTATTTTTAATTAAAACGTCAAAAATACAGTAGTTCTATCTGTATGTTTAAGATCCAAGTAAAGAGTATATCTATGCATAGTGAAAGAAAGCACTTACACAGCGTAGTTTGTGGACCAGGCACTATTCTAAGAACTTATTTAAAGTCATCTGATCTTCATAAAAACCCCATGACATAGGTACTACAATCATACCCATTTTACAGATGGGGAAAAAATTTGGGTACGTGTCGAGGTTCAGACAATCGGAAGTGATGGAGCTGCACTCCGAGCCCAGGCAGGCTGACTCTCGGCCTCCCTTACACTAAGCTGCCACTATACTTTACTAATGAGTGAAGTTTTTATTAAAGTTATAAATGTAATGTCGAATTTTTAGAAAGGGTTAACAGTTATATAAGGTATAAAAAGTAAACCATACCAAAATTCAAGTCTTCTTTGGAAGGACATTACAGACTAAATTGGAAAAACAAGAAAAGGACTTGTGCCAGTGAATAAAGTAAGGTCTCTGTTTGACGATGCATATGCTAATCAGGGAACAGAAGATATGCGAAGTCATACTGTTCAGCATCTTCTGACTTAACGAGAGCCTTTTCTGCTCTCCTTCATTCACTTATTCCTTCAAGATCCATTCAATACATCCTGACTGACGGAACAGAAAAATGTAACAGACAGATCTCTGTCAATGAAAAGCCAGACTCACAGCAGTAAAGTGCATTTCTCAGACTTTACATCATAAGCTCTCCCCTCAAAACACTATCATATCAGTTTTCCATAAGAATATTAAAATTGACAAAGGGTTACCAAACATAATATAAATGTGGTGAGCAATGTCATATTTAAAAAAATAAAAAACTTGCCTAGGGAAGTAACATTATCCCTACAGACTGTGAAATAGTAATAAATGCATGTGCTGGGGCCCCAGACACATCCCAGGAGGCCCTACACAACATACGAAATGCACCGAGTACACACCCCAGCACAGATTGTACACCAACACACCAACTGTGCATTTGTAAAGAACTTTTGTTTGCCTCCTCAGAAGTTGGAAAATCTCTTTTGACGGGTCTCAAACAGAAATCTAGAGTTTAGAACTGTCGGTTTTTCAGTAACATTTTTCTTCAGCAATAACAAAAGCGAATGAATATTTACTGAGCACACTCTGTTCGAGGCACTTGACTGACTCATGGAGTTTCATTATTCCTCCTCATGAGGAAGTTGCTGAACCAAAATGCAAAACCAGGTCTACTGATTTCAAAGTCCAGGCTATTACTCACCACCCGCACTGTCTCCACCAAGTAGATGCAGGAACAATCACTTCTCAGAGCTGTGTTTAATGAATACTTTTGTTACCACAGTGAAAAATATTTTCAAATTTAAGAACTGGCACATTCTCTCTCCCTAACAATACGAACAGAAAAACACTAATGAAATATTAAGTGCTAAGTTACTCCACTTCAATTTCATTTTGCCTATCTTTTAGTAAAAGACTTGAGAACATTGCTCTATACTTTCTAAAACATGCCTGGCACAGCAAAAGTAGCCATTAAGTATTCTGGCTCATAAAATAATGCCCTCCTCTCTCCGAGCACGGCAACCACACAGCTCAGTGCAGATTTCAAGTATTCCTCCCACTGTCCCCAGAAGTACATTCTCACTTCTCAGACTCATCAGAACAGATGTTCTGATTTGGGGTTTGGAAAGTACAGCTGCCACACCATGACACCACCAAAAATCCAACCTCAACATGTTGGTAACTCTCCAGCCAATCTCACTATGCAAAATAAAAACAGGATGATTAACAGTGGGAAAGAGTGTTCCACTAGGAAACTGGTTACTTGATTCAACACTGCAAATCACTGAGTGCCTGTAAGTAGGGGGCACTAGGTAATTTTAAGCAAGGAAGAAATTCTCAAGATTAATTTTCATGGTTCTTCACAATTTCGAAGTAATAAAAAAAAATTACTTGGAAATTACAAAATAACTGCCAAGACACACCCAACCAAGTTCTTTTTAAAATGAGCTTCAAATACATTTCTGACTACAGCAGTATACCTGTCTACTCTCCCAAAGCGACGGATGGGACACCCTCCCACTCAATGAGTTTCTCAAGGAGACAGAACAACTTCCACTGAGAACCTACAGCTGAATTATGTGCTAAGGTACTCAAGTAACATCACTATGGTCTTCATCTGTGGAGAAGCTACTCCATAGACAAGGCCAGATGCCTGGGGTTCTAATTAAGAGGCCAAGAATGGTAAGTAAAATTCAGAGTCACCAAAATAAGATTAAGTCCACATCTATAGGATTTTAAATTAATGTCACAATAAACAACACAGAAATAAAGAGCTCACAGAGTAGGAGAAACAAATCTTTCGGTTTAGATGTATTTTTAATATGACAAAGAGAAAAGTGAGCATCTACAAAAAAAAAAAAAATTATAGTCAGAACCTATCTAACCAAAACTGTTACCTGGGATTTTTCCACATTTTCACTTTAGCAGAATTAGACAGATGACACTTGATAGCACAATTTTTTTTTCCTCCAAAGGTAACACTGACTATGCCTCGGAGAAACTACAAACGAACAAATACACTAATACAAAGACAAGTAAAATTCATAATGATGACAACTACGGAAGTCTGACTCCTTAAAGATTCAACAATCCTTCACATGCTACTTCTGCTATCGCTGGAGACTGGACTAAAAGGCACAGAACTGTGAGCTCCTCAGGGGCAGAGACCAGACTAGACTTGGCATCAGCTCCAGCACAAGGAAAGCCTTTAATGGGCGGTGAATTCAACACAGACATTGGATACTCAATTAGGCAGAAATGTCTGCCCCCCAGAAAAACTGATTGATGCTTCACTGCATTAAGAAGTACGTATTTATTTATTCCCTAAGATTTATATCAACTATCTCCTTGCCTGAACTTGCTTCAAATTTTAGTTCGACAAGCTAAACAGAGAAGAGAATGGCGCTGATTCATCTTCCAGGGAAGTACTGAGAACAGCGCCAGCGCTAACTGAGGGGACACTCCCACTGCGGACCGAGCCCAGGGAAGACCCCAGGGAAGACAGATACAGAGGGGCAGCGCGCCCCTCGCACCTTCGGCAAGCTTTGCATTTTCTAACTTCAGCTTTGCATTTTCTAACTATTTTAAATGGTCTGAATACAGGAAATCCTTCCTTCCTCTTTTCCATCCTTACTGGAGACACAAGTCTTTCACTTCTTGTCATTTCTGTTTCTGCAGAATCAAGGTTTTCAGATCTTGAAACTGTTTTCACACTGTGCCCTCCTTGTGGGGATGTGACTTTATAATAATTTTTATATAAGTATGAACTATTTCTAAAGCAAGAAATTTTCAACATTTTAATATTACTATAGTTCTTAAAATTGCGTATGTTTACAACAAAAAGATTCAATTTAATTCACTGTATTGTTTAAAGACCACTGACAATATGCTTACCAAACTAAATGGTAATAGATTTTAACAAAGAATTCATCTCTCTAACTGAAAAAGAGTTTAGACAAAATGCATTTAGCCAAATTTTAAAACATATTATCAAAAAATTTTATCATCATCAAACCCTAAACCACTAACATCCATCCTGTACCTAGACATAAAGGCATCGGATTCTAAGGAGAAAAATTTTGCAAGGCCTCAAACACCACTTTCTCTTAGCCAAATGCAGATTATTTCACCAAATTCTCAAATTGTTTTTATCTCAGAGCCCCTTTACACACTTAAAAATTACTTGGAATACCAAAGAACTTTTGCTCATGTACGTGATATATACTGATATTTAGTATTAGAAATTAAAACTAGGAAACTTTTACATTGTTTGCTAAATTCATTTAAAAATAATAAATCTTACATAGCAACATAAATATATATTTAGAAAAAAAATGATAGTCTCTCAAAAAACATTAGTGAGGAAAATGGCACTGTATTATATTTACAAATCTCTTCATTATCTGGATTCTCATAACTGCTTCTACATTAAATCTGTTGCAATATGTTGTTTTGGTTGAAATACATAACGAAAAAATGACCTTATTCAGATATATAGATGAGTAAGGCTTTCTATTTTATTTGTATTTTATTTTAGTAGGCTTTTCAGATAATTGTGGACATTCTCTGACATTCCTCCAAAACTCAACGAGTAGTAGTTTCTTCAAGATTAGTTACAATGTGGAATCTAAAGTCACATTAATTAACTATTTTGCACTTTGTCACATTAAAATCCATTGGTCTATCCTGCCTTTGAATGACTCTTGTATACACCATGCATTGCTCATTTGAAAAACATTAATTCACTGAGTATGCTTATTTTCCACATGTTGAAACATTTCATTTTACAGTATCAAAACAAACACAAAATCTTTAATATCACCACTGCTTTCATCAAGAAAAATCTTGAGACTGAAGCTATAAGCTATCATGGCAGATACAAGTCTTCAAGATTCTAATTTTCACTTGAAAGCTTGAATTTTATCATTTGCAACAAAAAACAATTATTTTTTTTAAAGTGATGGGCTTACTTTGTTCATTTCTGAGAAAATGTCTAACAAATGCCCTGCTGTGAATAACCAGTCTGTCCGTCATTCTTTCAAGCAGAATTGGTGCTCCAATTTTTAAAAAGTGACTGGTTAAACTTACACCTCAATCAAACAAGGTCAAAATTCTGATATAATTATTTTTAAGTATCTTAAGGTAGATATACTGCCTTGACTTCATCACACACTGAGAACATGCAATTGCTTCTTCAATGTAAAAAGAAAGTTACCCAGGGGAAGGGTATAGCTCAAGTGGTAGAGAGCATGCTCAGCACCCAAGAGGTCAGGGGTTCAAACCCCAGTACCTCCACCAAGCGGAAATCAATTCCTCCCCCTAATAAAACAAACAACACAAGAAAGTTATCCCTGCCCACCTTACAAAGCAGCTGTAAAGCAACCACATGTGGAAGCACCTATCCCAGGGCTTGACACAGTACAGATGCTCAACAGGCAGTGGTGGGTTCCTTCCACCATCCTCTCACTGTAATATTGGTTATTCTCATGAATCCTCTCTAGTTTTTATTTTTCTATTTCTCATTTAAAACCAAGTAGTCACCTGCCTACTTTCCAACTACTTACAAGTTACTGAATTCCACTCTGTAAGACAGAAAAACAGACAAGTAGTATTCAACCACAGGTTTCAAAAAGAGGGCTTCAGAAGTCAAGCATCCTGTAGGAAGGCTGCAAGAAATAAATTTCTCTGGCTGAGAAGCCTATTCCTGCTCCTCTTCCTTTGATGTACCAAGTTACATTCATGATTTTCCAGAAATTTGAGCTCAAGTGTAACCACAACACACTTCAAAATAACTGTTGTGATAAAACTGTTTGAGTCGTCATTCTGAGTTTAAACCATTTGTCTGGCATTTACTGAAGCAATTGCTAAAGATATTCTATGCATACAGATGAGATTTTTCTCAAGAAAAATGCAAAAATGTCTCCACATCTGTTGTTTTTGTTGATATGTCACCTAGATTAGCAAATTCTTTCCTACAAAGAAAACAGGGTGAAAACACAGAACATTTTAAATATACACATTTTTTAATGACTCTATTAAAATTGTGTCATCTTTCAACCATCTTTTTCTGTTACTCTACTACAATCAGACTAAAATTATACGTGTGTACAACATACATACATATATATATATCGAAAGAGACAGAAAAATGCCCAGTATCGCAAGTCAACTGACACTGTGACTTTAATCTTTAAACATAATGTCTAAGAGCTTAAAATCACGGACTGGAAAACTCAGGCATTAAAGTCTATCAGAATTGGTCTACAGACATGAAGAATTTTATATCCAATTGACTTTACACAGTATCCAAGAACTCTACAACACGAGGCACACATCCATTCCATATTCCAAAGGACAGGTACAGCCCAATGCACAGCAGATACTCGTGCCACATCAGCACCAGTTCTGACTGCCTCCCATGCCCCTTTCCAGGTGCCAGCACCACTACTGTGCCTTTCTCTGGTTACCATCCTCTAAATGATGCGATTCTGATGGGACTGCCAATCACGCTCCCCTGCACACCTCACACCTTCTTTATGAAGGGACTGGCAGTAAGCGCAGTTCTGACGAAGCAGAGTGCTCAATCTACCTGCTGGAGACGAGCAGCAGACTTCATTCAGCTAGGATGAGCTGTCCCTGCAAAGGCTTTTACATGGGAACTTCCTGGCCTTTCTTTTGGCTCTAATTGTGATGATAAAAGCCTGGAGCAGTCAGTAGCTATAACCTGTGTTCTGGGTTCTCCAGGGAAACAGATATAAGATGTGTAAATAAAGAGATTTATTTCAAGGAACTGACTCATGCAATTGTGAAGGCTTGGCCAGTCCAAAATCTGCAGGGCAGACTAGCTGGCTGGAGACCAAGAGAAAAACAGCAGTCTGCTGGCAGAATTCCTTCTTACTGAGGGGAGATTCTAGTCTCTGTCCCAGCAAGGCCTTCCACTGATCGGACGAGGCCCACCACATAAGGGAGGGTAATCTGCTTTATTCAATTTACATGTTAATCTCATCCAAAAAACACCCTCACAGAAGCATCCAGAATAATGTCTGGCCAAATATCTGGGCACCATGGTCAAACCAAGTTGACACATAAAACTAACCATCAAAAGTTCACATCAACTGTAGACGTATCATATAAAGTTTTTTTTTCCTAATCAGTATTGCCTTTACTATACAGATTATTCACTACATTATTTGTTGTCAAAAGTTTGCTGGAAGAAATAGACAGGATACAATCCTTGGCTTTAAAGACTGCAATCTGAAGAGAGTAGGAAATGCCAAAGGAAATTTTGTTTTGCTATTCCTATTTTATAACACGCAGAACTCCTTTCTACTTGAAGTCTAATCTTCAGAACTTCCTACACTGAATTAGCATCAGTCTGGGAACTCCATCCCGGCCAGCCCTCCCCGTCTTTCAGGGCAGTTGGTGTCAAGGACTGACCTGGCACAGAGTGGGTGTGATTTGTGACCACCCAGAGACTCTGTCTCAGAAGAAAAGGGTATGTCAGACAGCTATTATCTGTCTGCCTGGCACCTCTCCCTTATTCTGGGAGCAGCATATCTTTTGAGGAACTGTTTCTCCTCAGATTCCAACCATAAAGTTTGGGTATGGTCCAACCATGGCCCTGGCCATAAATACAAGCATATCTGAAGCCAAGGCAATTCCTTCTCCAAGATTTTCTGCATAATAACTAGGGAAGAAAAAGAGATACACTAATAGAAAAACTAAGGATGTGACCCTAGCACTTGTCAGCAACTTGCCCACAGCCAGGTGGAAGAATTCTGTCTGGAAGAATGACAGAATCCAGGAGAGAGAATCAGACATGACAGACAGAGAGGATAAAAGGAATCCAGACAGGAAGAAGACCCTAGTTCCAATCACCCCAATGCCCAGGTGAATAAACCCTTCCTGCAGTTTGGTTACACGAGCCAATGAATTCCCTTTGGCCTAAACTAGTCACAGTTGGGTTCCTACCATTTACAACTAAGTTCTGACTAATACATAGGAATCAAAGCAGCAAAGGTAAATAAAGCCAAATTCATCTAGGAGTAATGAGGGAGAAGGGCAGGTGAATTTAGAAGAAAGGTAAAAAAGAGACTAACTTGCCTTAGAAAAGGAAAAGGTGAGAAAAGGGTCAGGAAAAGAGGTGAAAGGGAAGGAGCCTTCCGCAGTCTGTGGCCCAAGGGCACCGTCCGCACGAATACACACGCAGGCACTTTTTGGAAAGACGGTTTACGGCTTTCACTAGATCCTCAGACAGGTCACAACCAGACAAAGAGGAAAGGGCCTGATAAACAGATCGATGCTAAAGTAAAGCAGGCCCTATGTTCCAGAAGGAAGCTAGGGATAGGTAATGAAGCATTTCCTTTCTATTATCAGCAGTTTCTGAGAAAAGACCCCCGGCAGTTAGAACCAGGAGTTCTTTTCCTGGGAGAAGGCATGGTCAAAGGAAGTAAGAGCTGTCATCCGAGAAATCTCAGTTAATTTTGCCTTCACGTTTGACCCAAATGTAACTCCAAGCTTACCTAGCTCCTCTCCCAAATTTCCATCTAATTAGACATTTATGCCTAAATTTCCTTAAAGAAGATTTATCAGTTTTCACTTTATAATTACTTTGCCCAAAACTTTCACTTTAAGAATCTGGGCTTGAAGGACACCTTGAAATGAGAGCAAAATCTGGTCACTCTAGTCTCCAGGACTGGCCATACCTACGTCAGCAAGACGGGAGAGAGCTGAGACCATGTGAGGGGGCTCTCTGGCGCCAGGTACACACAGCAATTTCACACAGAGGATTTCATTTAACTATAACAACAATTCTTAGTTCTATTTTTAGAGGTGAGAAAATCACGGCTCAGAGATTAAGGGACTGGCCCATGTACCTACAACTAAGCAGCAGCAGATTTCAAATCTCAAAGACACACTGGTCCTGACTCAAGTTCAGACACCGCACTGCCCTAAGCGAAAAAAAAAAAAAAAGAGAGAGAGAAACTGCTACTGCTTCCTAAGATGCCAAACTTGACCCACATTTTACTGAAGAAAATTTTATGTTACAAATACTGAGGATTAGCTTTACAGAGAAATTCACCAAAACACATTCAAGCCATTATACAGCAGAAATCATCAGCCCCCAAATCTCCCAAGAGTCCTAATTTTGGAACTGCTCTAGCAATAAAGGAACCAAATAGGAAGTTTGTGGTGAGTCTGAGCAGGTGACAAAGCAGAGCTTCAGAGAATTTAAGGAAGCTCAGTAATGGCCCCACTGGTTCCAGCAGCACGGCGGGGTGGGGTGGGGCGTGGGGGCTACTTAACAAAAAGATCCATCAACAGCGAGCGTGGATTTGGATGAGAGGGGACGTTGTTAGCTGTTGCTGCACAAAGCTAAATCATATCTGCTTTTAGATTCGGCACCATCTTTGTGGAAACAGACTTGGGAAAATCTCTAACAAATCTCTAACAAACACAAACCTTTTATACCTAATCCTGAATTAACCAGAAAATCCAATTAGCCTGAAAAATTATGTCTCTTGCCATTCTCCTTTGTATAATAAATACTGCTTGTATAATAGATTATTCTTTTAAATATTCAGAATCATACTGTGTGAATTGCACACACAGTATGATTCTTACTTTATAAAACTACAGATAAATATATGCATGTATAATTAAAATCGGTACTTAATTTTTTTAAATCTGTATTTTTAAATACAATAAACATCTTGTATTAACAGTCCACATAATTTGGGAACAAAGACTAAAAGGAAATATTTAAATACCTTTCAATCAGAAACAAAGCTTAAAACTACAATTAGAGAATTGATTTTGTGAACCCAGTATAACCCAATATAACACCTCAAAATGTTGATGAATTGTTCCATATAAAAAATTTTCCAGATTAATTTCAGATCAGATGTCAAATGCCAGAAACACATTAGTCCAGCATTGTCAATGAAGAAATTCTTTCTATAAACACATCTGCCAACATAGAAGGCTAGTAGAGAACATAATTTAAACATTTCTAGATTTATAGTCATCATAAATATTCACACTGTATTTAATAAAATGACTCTGAGCCTTACAGAACTTTGGCCTTCTTCTCAAAGCCATCTCTTCTCCTCGCACCTTGTCAGCCTCAGAGACAAAGGTCTACCATTTCAACTCCCGGGTTTTAGACCATACTTTCTAACAATGGGAAACTTGATACCCAAGGCTGGTAAGACACATATATTAAAGGAATATTCATGAGATCATTAGAGAAAAACAGGGTTATCAGGAGCAAAGTGTACAGTTTTGAAGGCTGTTCTAAGGTTTGGAGCTCCAAACCAACACGGATTTTCAAAGTTTCATCTTCAAATCAACTATTAGTATGACCTTTGAAAAGACCTAAAAATTTGCCCTGAGGAAGATACTGCATATGATGTGTCCATTTTACTGGGGAAGGTGGGGGGTGCAAATTGAATTTTATGGTTTTTGACTCAAATTTTGGAATCTCTCTATTGCATTACAACTTTTTACCCCCAACTCCATCTCTCTGGTAACTTTATTCATAAAGCCTATGCTGTGTCAAGGTCACAGCACTTCCAGATGACTGTATTTAAACAGAAACACATATCTTTGATGGGACATTAATCTAGGTTTCCCCTTCCCTCCCATGTATCTGTGGCTAAACACTGGTGGTCGTTACAGAAGCACTGGGCATATCTACGATGTACCAGGGTCCTATATACTAGGCATCTGACACACAGAAATAAACAAGATATGGTTAACAACTTGGCCTGGAGAGCGCAGACTGACAAGTGAGAAGAAAGAAAACCATCATGAATGTGATGAGGACAACAAAGGAACAGCACAGGGCGCAATGGAAGCTTCTGATGAGAGGACACCCCCCACCCCTAGAAGTAGAGCTGACGAGACCGTTAAGAGGTCAAGACAATGAATACCTAAAAACTACCATTAAAAACTTACCAATCACATCCAACTCTGGGAAAAGGGAGTAAACGTACTTTATCTTATTCCTCACACTAGGTATAAACAAAAACACTGGACATAATACATGAAATAAACAGAAGACAGCTCTGAAAGGCAGAGAGAAGGGAAACCAACTGTGACCTCAGGACCCAATGAGCAACATGCTGGTGAGTTTCTGTGTTTGCTTTTTGTTTGTTTTGATTTTTTTTTTTTTTTTAGTTTTTGTTTTGTTTTGTTTTTCTGCCCTGGGTTTACTTTTGGCTTCATACATCCCAGATTTAAAGAAGGAAGTCAGCAACCCAGAAACACCAACAGGCACAGACCAAAAAACCCCAACAAATCCCTGCCCGAAAGCCAGCAGAAGGGCCAGAAAAGGAGAAGACTAGCAAGACTGAAACGGTCAGACATTACCGCTCTACTGCAGCCAAACACCACAGAACACACCCACAGCCCCACCCGCAGGCCACCAGCAGGGGCCAGCAGGGCTGCAACACAGCACCCAACCCCTGCCAGGGTGGAATCAGAGGAAGCAGGGGAAGGAAGCAGGGTGACCACTGCGGTCGGGAACAAGAGCCCACACACACAGAAGAGGCTGAGTGGAGTCAGACTCACCACTGCCAGGGCAATGGGTCATCCTCTGACCCCGGACATCAGTGCAGGCTGTCAGGGCCAAGCAGAGAGGCACTTCGACCCCTCCCAGCCAGGAAGTAGCAGGGAGACTGACTGCGGAGCCAGACACTAATGAGGAAATTCTTCAGACACAGATCCTTGAGGAATTTAAAGCCTCTGGTACCCACAACTACAGCAGACACTAAACACAGTCCAATTTCTAGCCAGATTAACGGAACACTGCACATGAGAGGCCTGTTTACTTCCATCCCTATCAACCAATAAAACTTGTCTAACTCTCACCAGAAATTACAAGGCATGGCTAAAGGGAAGAAGGAATCACGTAAAGAGATAACGTGAGCATTTGAGTCAAACTCAGACACGGCACAGATACTGGCATTATCAGACAGGGAATTTAAATAACTTCTAGTGGTATCTTAAGGACTATAAGGGGAAAAGACAACACACAACAACAAATGAGCAATGCCAGCAGAGAGATGGCAAAATCTAACAAGAGAATCAAAAAGAAATGCCACCAGTTAAAACACTGTTTAACAGAAAGAGAAAATGCCTTTGATGTAATGATCAGCAGACTGGACATGGCTGGAAAAAGAATCAATGAGCTTAAAGATGTCAACATAAATTTCCCAGTCTGAAAGCAGGACAAATACCAGAGATCCACGAATACCAAAATGTAAACAACAATACAACAATGAAAAAAACAGACACACATAGCATACGTCCCACCAGAAACCATGTAAACAAAAAGAGAGTGGGTAAAATATTTAAAGTGTTGAAAGAAAAAAAAACCACCAACAAGAACTCTACACAGCTAAAGAAATTACACATCAACATGAAGCAGAAATAAGTACTTTCTTGAACAAACAAAACAGGGAATTCAGCACCATCAGACCGGCTCTGCAGGAAATGCTAATACTGTTACCACGGCATCACTCCCCACATCAATCCACAGACTTAAGACAATCCCTATTAGAATCCCAGCTGGTTTCTTTGCAGAAATTGATGAGCTGATTAAAAACTTCACATGGAACTGCAAAGGAGCCAGAATAGACCAAACACTCTTGAAAAAGTACAATGAAGCAGGAGTAACACATTCCGATTTCAAAACTTACTACAATGTAACAGTAACCAAGTGCAGGCTGAAGGACAGAGGGACAGACCAATGGAACAGACTGAGGATCCAGAAATAAACTCACATGTCTATGGTCAACTGATCTTCAACACTACTTAGGTGTAAATCTAGCAAAACTGTACAGGACTTAACACTAAAAACTACAAAATGCTGTTGAAAAAAATTAAAAAAGATCTAAACAAATGGGGAAATGTACAATATACGTGGACTGGAAGACTCAACATAGTAAGATGTCCATTTCCTCTGAAATGACACACAGGTTAATGCAATTCCTACCAAAATTCCAGTAAAATGTTTCACAGATACGATTTAAATCATGAGGCAATTTAAAACTTCAATTCCTCTAAAATGTATAAGAAGAAGGAAAGGAACTAGAGGAGCTGTGTTAGTTCCCTGTGGCTGCGGTAACAACTTAGTGCCAACAGAGGCTTAAAGCAACAAACCCGTATACCCTCACAGCTCTGGAAGCCAGAGGTCCAGACACAGCACCCCAGGACTGAAATCAAGGTGCTGGCAGGGCTGCGCTCCCTCCAGCGGCTCGAGAGAGTCCTCTGCCTGCAGCCGCATCCTTCCTGACATCAGTGCCACCACCCTCACATCTCCCTTCACTCCAGCTTCACGTGGCTGCCTTCTCTGTGTGCGGTGCCCCTCTGCCTCTCTGCCGACTAAAGAGCTCTCCAAACTCAACAGTACAAAAGCAAAGTGACCAATCAGAGAATGGGCCGAAGTCGTCAAGAGACATTTCAATGAAAAGGATCTACTGATGGCAAATGAGCACGTGAAAGATGTTCAACATCACTAGCTATCAGGGAAATGCAAATTAAAATCAGGAGATACTATTACACACCTATCAGAATGGCTAAAATAAAAACAGTGACGATACCAGATGCTGGTGAGCACGCAGAGACCCTGGATCACAAGCGCTGCTGGTATAAATGTAAATGAACAGCTAGTCTGGAAAAACGGGTTGGCAGTTTCTTGAAAAATTAAACATGCAACTACCATATCATATAATTAGCAATTATACTCGTGGGCATTTAGGCCAGAGAAATAAAAAGGTGTGTTCACACAAAATCCTGGGCAGAAATGTTTAAATGCAACAGCCCCTGGAAACCCAGATGTTCTGCACTAGCACAGCCCATCCAAACCACAGAACACGAGTCAGCGACAAAGGGGGCCTGGATCAGTCTCTGGAGAACTGTGCCGAATGAAAACAGCCAATCCCAAAAGGTTCAAGAGCCTATGAGACCACTTATATGACATTCTTGAAACAACAAAATTATAAAAGTGGAGAACAGATTAGTGGTGGCCGGGGCTAAGGAGGGATGGGGTTGGGGGGGTGGCTACAAACAGGCCACACGAAGGACCCTTGTGTTGACAGAAATTCTCAGCATCTCGACTGTATGATGCCCACGTGCTGACTGGGACACCACAGTAGCTCTGCAAGACGTCAGCACTAGAGGTCACCTGACAGGGGCACGGGGGCTCTCTCTACATGATTTCTTTTGTTGTTGTTTTTTGGGGGTTTTTTGGTCTCCACATGATTTCTTACAACTGCTTATGAAACTACAATTATCTCAAAACGTTTAATTAAAGAAGACTGATCACAGAGTTTGAAACGTGGCAGACGACGCGGACCAGCAACAAACCATCAACACCGCAGAAGAGCCCCTGGTCCTCATCAGGTTCAGCCTGGATGAGCAGATCCATGTGACAATGGGAAGTGACGCAACGCTTTGAGGCAGGCTGCAGGGTATGACCTACATCTAAACATGACGCTGGGAGATGTGGAAGGAACTGTTAACAACTACAGAAACTGATGAAGAAACGTACAAAGAGATACATCAATCAACAAAACGGATTATTTCAATGCTCTTTGTCCGGGGAGATGGTGGTGTGCTAGCTGGCCTGCCGTTAAGAGTTGGCTGAAACAAAGGATTTACCCTGTGAGGAAAATAGGAGACTTTGTATGACTGACTCTTCAGATGCAAAAGACACTCAAAAGAGAAACCTGCATACATTTTGATATTAAGAAATGACCAAGACTTCTTCCACTACTGAAATAAGTTGATTTGCAGACAACTCACAAATCCTTCCGCTCAATGGCATTTTACTGTTTCTATAACCTTTTCAGTAAATGTGATCACCAAGATGCAGAACTCTTTTTTCAGGGGCTGATTTGCTCCATTGTTTTTTCACACAATTCTGGGTTTTTTCCGTTAAATTAAATTTTTATTCCTTTTTTTGACTTAAAAAAGAGAAGACTGATGAATGATAATACGTCAGAAAAATGAAAATCTCCCAGCAGAGACAAGGGGGGAGGGTGTGAGTGCTGACTGGGAAGGGGCTCACAGCTGTACGTAAGCACTAAGCCATACGCTTAAGATTAGTACAATTTACACATATGAATATATGCTATGCCTCAATGAAAAATTATTTTAAATTGACATTTGATTATTAATCTTGCTCACTGTAATAATGGTAACGTATAAAAATATTTTTAATTGTCTGGAAATTTATCCACAATGAAAGGTACCCTGCAGCAGAAGCTGTTTAGGGGAGCGCGGAGGTCCCACTATGACAGGCTAGGGAAGGAGTGGGAAGTGAGCACGTATGTGCAGCTCCTTCCAAAGCCGCCAGTAGGGAGTGGTGAGGCGGCACTCGGAGGGGACGGTGCTGTGGAAGAGCTTTACTAACACAGGAAAACACGAGCAAATTCACATGCTGAAGGAAAACACCTGGTAAATACCGAGTCTAAAGCCATGAGCGCAACACTACACAATCTTTAGCAAAGGTCTGTGGAAAGGAGGGCAAAGCAAACATGAAGAGCCTGTCCCCGTAGGAGAGGCAGCCCCGCACTGCCGGAACCAGGGAGGATGCCTGCTCCATTCCTAGGTCTGATGGTGGAAATGACAGTAGCAGACATGCCAGCAACACGACATCTGAACGGTACTGATGTGCTCTGTGACAGCCAGCCCCCACGGTGGCCCCCACGGCCCCTATCCTGATACCCACACCTGTGCTGGCTCCCCCGACACAGAGAAGGGCTGAACTGCACCATCAGGAAGGTGTGACAGTGTGCCACTGCCAGCTCCCACCCTGTCCTCTCAGGACGGCTCCTTTCGGGGGAAAGCTGCTCACGACATTCAAGTATCTGAAAAGAGGCCAACCACACCACGTGAGCGAGCCACCAAGAGGCAGCCGCCTGGCCCTGGCCAAGCCTTCATAAGATGGCAACATAATGAGAGACCTGAAGCCTTTAAAACCTCTAACCAAGCTGCTTCTTAATGACTGACCCGCAGAAACTGTGATGTAATGGATGTCTGTCTGCTGTGTTAAGCCACCAGAACTGGGAGTCATTTATTCAGCAGCAGCAGGTACCCAGCCAGGTAAGCATATGAGATACACAACAGCCCACTGCATCCTCAGCAACTCTGACCCCCACGTTAGGAGGACGAAACTGAGACACACCAAAGTCAAGTCATTTGCCCCAATTACCTGACAACTGGTGTGATTTGGAGCCAGATTCAAATCTAAAGCCTGCATGATGAACTGCCAGGCAGGACATCCTCCCCAAAGCAGATGCAGACTCCCTCCCGTGGCTTTTACTTCAGCATGAAACAGAAGGGGAGAACTGAAGGACACAGAAAAGGTCTGAAACCAATAATCATGACGAGGTCTGGCGAGAGAAATCTAACAAGATTTCCCAGCAGCCCAGGAGAGGTTAGGAGCCACGAGTGTCCCAGTGTGAACTGAAGATGACCACGACGAAGAGGACACAGGCTGCCGGTGTCCCCACACGGAACACGGAAGGAACTTCAAGTGCGGAACAGCAGTGAGGGCCAGACAGCAAAGGAAACACACGTCTCCCAAGTCCAGTAAGTCCAACAGGGAGCCACCAACAGAAAAATTCCAGACACACTATATGTTCTTCGTCAAAGTATCGCAAAGACTAAAGACTAAGACAAGAGATGACTAACAGACAGTGCTCTTCACCTAACTGCCTTCATCTCAAGCATCAGAAGTTTTTCTAGAGAACCTTCCCCTTTTCCTATATTCGTTCAAAACGTCTCAAGAAAAACTGAAACTCGCGAAAGGAAAAGAACAAACTAGTTCCATTACAAGCCGACCACAAGTAAGGGCAGCTTCACACCTACTGACTCATTTAAATTGATGACTCAATCTTACAACATAGCTTTAGGCCAAAAGTTTATCAACTTACAAATTCACCTAAAATGAAACTTTTCTAATACACTCAAGTTTCAATTTCATTAGTGTGCTTTTGTCACTTTACTTGAAAAACTGGCACAAACGAATCCCAAAATAAAGTTAGGTAAGAAGGGGGAAAAAGAATCAAACTACAGATACAAAATTTTATTCAGGCTAATGTTCAATGCAAGACACTTAAAACACAAAAGTGCATGAAAAGAACTAAAGGTTGGTGAGCTCTCTTTATATATATATATAAATATATATATTTAACATGCAAAGTTCATGAAAAAGTTTCAAAGAACAAGAGTTAGTCATTAACATTCCTGTGACATCTTTCCTCATATAACCATTATTACCTGAAGACTTAGTGGAAACAAGTCAAAGTGAGTGCAGCTGGAAAACAAACTTTTTCTAGTAAAAGAAGTATCATCATTGGGTACACTACACAAATCCTTTGTACTTTATGCATAATCAATAGAAAGAAAAAAAAAAAAGAAACTTGTCCACACTTCAAGTGGCTCTAGTCCTGCCAAGGAACAAGACTTAAGAAAACCTTAAAGGGAGCCTCCATCAATCCTACAAGGTTTTTCATATATTCTCTCTCTTTAACTTTGGATAAAACCCATGTATTCTGAAAACATAAGGCAGAACAACCAGTTCTTAAGTCTGACAAATATTTTAATTACAATCTATAATTCAGCTTTTCTGAAGGTGGCCCAAGTGTCTCCTCGTCCACTTTCGATCTTACCCTGATCTGCTCCGTGGAGCTGCTGCTGAGCTCGTCGCCGGACTCGGAGTCCTGGCGTAGCCTTTCTGAGCCTTCTCCGGTCGAGTCCCAGGACTGCTCCTGGGAGAAGCTCGCTTTCTCTGCGTCCAGGAACTCGGGACCGGGAAAGTGACCAAAGAAGCGCGTCCTATTCTGGCCAGAAACTTTCGGAGAATGTGAGTCACTGGTGAACTTCCCGTTATTATGGGTCAGGTCCAGGCTGAGAGTCTGACCTGGGCTGTAACTGGGTCCAAAATTCTGATTGGCATCACGAAGCAGACCTGATCCTTGAACAGATGACGATGGCTTTCCGAAACTTGAGAGCTCAGGCGGCTTGCTCACATTTTCTGCCGCTCTCTGGAGGTGGAGGCTCTGCACGGCTTTCACAGAATTATTTGGCAGCCCCCTTGCCTGTTTCACGGGCGGCATCAGAGCTTTGCGGCCGACCTCCTTCACGTACTGGGCGGGCACGTAGAACGCTTTGGAGTTCTCGTCTGGCTTGACCTGCCACCAGTCGTCATTGGTCTTCTTCACCAAGAGGTACCGCTCCCCTTGCTTTATGACAATCTTTCTGTCCTTGGCCTCATATTCGTAGTCATACTCCACCTCAATGTACACCTGTCCTGGGACAATCTTCCCTCCTCTGTCAGCCATTTTCACCAGTAACATTCACCTCTCAAAAAGGACGCTTTGCCACATTATGGCTCCGTGGTTTCTGGGATTAATACAGCTATTTTTATTTAAATGCAGGAAGAGAATGGAGGAAAAAAGTTAACAGTTTGGATTTTTAATAGTCATTCACAAGCACCATATAATAAAGAACATTACCTTCAAACCTCAAACCCAGAAAGTAAACATGTGTCTACTACTGTACGTACTGTCCTGCTTTAAACACACTCTCATCCTAACTGTAATCCACATTTTTCAATCATTTATGACCAAAACCAAACCAGTGACTGGAACAGTAAACATGCTGACCAGCCAGACACACAACTATCAAAAATAAGAGAGAAGAACTTCCCTTCTTTTCACGACTACCTCAAACCTCCTTCACATTCTTAGAAAGACTCCCTAATAGTAACTGACACACTCACCAAGGGCCAGGCATGGAGCTAGGTTCACTGTTTGCATTCCTAAAACCGTCTTTGAAGTTAAAGCTGAATTTCAATGACTCTGAATTTCATTCAACGACCTTGTAGTTCTTTACTTTCTAAAATGATCAAGTGCATTAATGAGTTTTTTTAAAGAAGAAAGATATCCAAATATAGGTTTCATGTTCTAATACAAATGGATTAAAAAAGCACTGGTATTTTTAGGCAAAATACACACACAGATACAGCAAAGAAACTGCTGGTTTACTTTTGTTTCCTCTTATATCCACCCCAGGAGGACCACAGTCCTGTTAAGCTGAATCCCACAAATGCCAACAAATAACAGTCTCTTTACTTGTAAATGTTAAAAATGCACACACACATACTGTATGTACACATACTGTACGTAAGACACAAAGTCTACTAGAAATACCCCTAAATTGGCTTGAGAAATCTAGGGGTCAGTTTTTCTTCTATACCAATTTCAAACACTTTAGTACCTCATAAAACACAGCATTCAAGCTTCAAAATGATCCAGCATCTTGATTTTGCTACAATTCAAGTCACACCCCAACCACTGAGGGATGAATTATGTTCCCCAAAAAGGTATGTCTAAGTGCTAACACCAGGACTTGTGAATATGACCTTATTTAGAAACAGGGTCTTAGCAAATAGGATCAATTTGAGAGTAGTTCACCCTTGATTAGAGTGGGCCTGAAATCCAATGACTGGTGTCTTTATAAGGAGAGGGGGATTTGGAGACAAGGAGGGGAGACACACTGGGAAGACCACTGAAGACAGAGGCAGAAACTGGCAGTGAAGCAGCGACAAGCCAAGGAGCTGGAGCCCTGCCAGCAACCAGCAGGCGCCGGAATGGGGCGGGCAAGGCAGGACTGTCCCCTGGAGCCCTGGAGGGAAGCACAGAGGACGTCTGGTGCCAGAACAGTGAGAGAATGAGTTTCTGCAGTTTTAAGTCACTCCGTTTGCAGCACCATGCCACACACTCAACCTAACACTCCAGGAGCCTCAGGCAGACCCAAGGAACTCAGGATGCTGCGACGCACCAGAAATGTGCATGCAGGGTCCCGAATCCACCTACCAGCACCCGGGTACCGCGTGTGATGTTATTCACACTGCACGTGCAGTAAGCCCCACACCCCTCCCGACAGCATCCTCTGGGACAGATAAAGCCCAGGGGATAACTAGTTAGTCATACAATTTCAGCAACTAAAGTTTACTTTCTAGACAAACTACCTGAATAAGTTTAACATAGTAGTGTTGTTTCAAAAAATAATAAAAATTAAAAACTTACCTTAGAAAGAGAACTAACCATCCAGTATCACATTTAAACCTATAAAAAAAAAATGAAGTTCATTAACTTTGACCAAGATAACTTACAGAAGGCTAGGCACCTAGTGTTGCTCATGGTTTCAGAACGGCCACAAGGAGCACAGTGCAGCTTGACGCATCACGCCTGTGCCCAGCACCACCCTCCAAACACGCACAAACACACAGTGCGCTGGGCCCCTGCCCCTCCTGCTTCATTTCTACCTTGCTTCAAGATCATTTCCGCCCTTATTTTCTGTTCTGACACAAACATCTTTTTAAACTTCTAGGAGAAATATCTTTTGTAAAGTCGTTAAAATGACAGAGCTGTTTCCCAAGTTTATGATACTGAGGAGGTTCAAGAGAATGAAAACAAATGTTAAAAGCTGTTGGGAGTCACTGCGTCATTCCCTGCAGATCATTCACAAGCAAGTACACCTTTGCAGCAATACACCTGGGGGTCATCAGCCTAAGCCAGTGCTCAAACTCAGAACCACCAAGAGCGGGCGACCAGATCAGATTCGGTGAGACACACAATGCCACCTGTTGTGCTCTCGCCAAAAACATGTTTAAGCTTAAGCTAATTATCAAGAAACAAACCCAGAATGTGAGACATTTGGTTAGAAACAGACTTGAACTCTTCAAAAAAAAAAAAAAAATCAATTTCACACTGAATGAAAAATGGAGGGAGAGTCTTCTAGATTCAAAGGAGACTGACACACGACACCCAAATCCACCTGGTGATCTAACAGGTACATAAGACTCAACCACATCCAAAATCTACTTCCTCTCTCTACCCCACCCCCGCCCTGCAAAACCTGCCTGGTCTTTCCTGACACAGTAAATAGAAATTCTAATCTTCCAAGTGTGCAGCCTTTATTTTCGTGCATTACCAGGACATTAGTCACCAGGAGTTTTAATCCGTTTACCTTCATAAAAGTTTTTCACGACAACTTTTCAAAATTCCACACTGAAATACTTATCCTGGGGTGATGTGGTTTTTTTCCTTTTACTTTCCAGGAAGTAATAAAATCAGAAACATCCCTGAAGAAACTGAAACGGGTGAAGGAATATGCGGAAGGTCACAGGGGCTCAAGCATCCCCTAACTGGTCAAACATTGACCCGCAGGCATGGAAAAAAGGGAAACACAGAGGAGAACGAGTAACCTTCACGGTTTCATGGGGGCAGCAGAGGGGCTGTGGGCTGGAGACCACCACCGCTGGGGGCAGCCTCGCACTGCCAGGCTTCACGACTGCGCCTTCCCCACCGACTACAGAGGTGGGGAGGAGTTAGGGAGAAAGGTAAGCCAGTTTCACTATGTTCAACACCCAAACTACAGTTTTAGTTAAAGGAAATGAGAACTGGGGGAGCACTGAAGATGGAGAAGTAGTCAGAAGACGTCTAGCTGGAACAGGCGGTCAGACACAAGGCAGGGGACAGGAGCAAGGGCTAGCACATGGAGACCAAGGGACTGGGACAGATTTCTAGTTACCACAGGGATGGAGGGGTGAAAGAGGGGACTCCCCTACAGAGAGATGATTAACATAATAAACTTCTAGCAAGTCGTGGAGCAGAAATTATGGATTACAAGCCAAGGTCTAGGAAAAGTTGGATAAAATAAATATGAAGAGAAAAGCCCCACTGTAAACTATAGATTCAAATACAATTAAAATAATTGTGGGGTAGCTCTAAAAACTTAGACCCAAGCGAAATTGACCTGCAAACGTGTGAGCAACCTATGGGGCCTATTTTCATTTAAAAACATAAGCTGTATTTAGGGCAGTGGGTACGTCTCACTGGTAGAGCACGTACTTAGCACCCATGAGGTCCTGGGTTCAATCACCGGTACCTCCATTAAAAAATAATAATAAGCAGCTGTATTTTTTTTAAATGTTTGTGGTTTTAATTTTGGTTTGTTTCTTCCTCTAGTCCCCAGTTCTTCTCTTTAGATTACGTTGAGCACTCTTTACCCTGGTATCTTAAACCCCTCAAGAGTTTCAATTAGAATCTCTCTGAATCTCACTCATTCAACTACGACACCCTCTGAGCACAACACCTAACTGAACCGCATGCTCCACTCACCGTCCACTCAGCCTTACTCACCACACACACAACTAAGGACCCAGCCTCCAGTACAGAGTGTGCCTGTCTACTGCCCAGTAACAACCACTGCTTTTCTCTGCAGTTTCAAGAACATCCACGTGGGCTCTTCATGCCTCCTACCAGTGGTCTTCTTCCTCACGGTTCACCACGACAACATCCACACATCCCCACACACACACCCCCCTGCGCACATCCTTTACTTCTTTCCCCCCACCAGTCAGATTCACCTCCACCACGCTACTTTGAAACTAATGATCTCTTCCTTTCAGTCTGCCAATTTTCCTCATTTTCTTTCTGCACAAAGTACGCAGCTCAGCAACTGTGATCTTCCTTCCCCAGGACATCTGTTTTAATCAACTACTTCTCTCAGCGTGATATCCTTACAAGGTATATCAAAGAAGTCAACAAGGAAAAAAAAATCCTAAGAGAAATATGGTAGACATATCCAAAATTGATGAGCTTACAATTTATAATGATACATATATGTACAAAGTACTGAGGAATTCTAATACCATGAATGACAAAAATGTTAATAGAGCCTCACACACATATTAACCCACTTAAAAACACCACAATTGCAGGACTGATTCTTGACAGGAAGTCCTCCAGTAGCTTTTACAAGTGCTTGTTGGAAATTAACACTCCCTAAACAGACCTCTACTAAAGAAATCAATTAAATTTAAAGAGCACAACAAAAAAGTTAAAAATAATTCCAGCGTAAGTTCCAGAATAAGAAACTATTCTACCAAATAATTCTGCAGACTGTGACTTAACAAGAAATCAAAGGCCATAATAGGGCACTTAAGGTGTTTTCTCAATGCACAGTCCCTGTTTCTTAAGAGTAAAAATAATAGAGAATGTATGACATTTCTCTAGGCCTGAAGAAGAGAAGGAAAATATAGTGATTACTATTACAAACTATTTTGGCCATAAAGAAATAGCAAAAACAGGAACAGCAGAAAGGATATAGGAATAAACCAGGTAACTGGAAAGCACCAGAAAACACAGTCAAGCATAAACTGGTAAAAGAAATTCAAAATCATATTTAAATATGCAACAAAAATGAGGAAACAAAAGAAATGCTTGGGAAAGTATGTATATTTTAATAAAAATGCCATTTGCATGGGGTATTTCAGAAAGGTTTGTGCCACGAAGTGTTTCTTAGAAATGAAGTGGACATAACTTTTTCTTGGATTGTTACAAGAGGGAGAAAATATTCCAATTTAAAAAGGAAGAAATATGACCTTGGGTTTGGCAAAGAGTTTTAGATATATCACCAAATGCAAAATCCATAAAAGAAATAAAATAATAGGGCTTTATTAAAATTAAAAACTTGTGGAAGATACTGATGAGAGAATGAAAACACAAACTACAGACAAGAAAATATTTGTAAAATACATATCAGATGAGATGATTTTTGTATCAAAAATACACAAAAAACTCTTAAAACTCAACAAAAAGAATCAAAATTTTTAATGGAAAAAGGATCTGAAAAAGACACATCATAAAAAAACATGCAGATGGCAAATAAGCACATAAAAAATGCTCAACATCGCATCATTAGAGAATTGCAAATTAAAACGAGAGACCATTGTACATCTATTAGAATAGCTAAAATCCAAACAATCTGACACCACCAAAAGCTGATGAGGACGTAAAGCAACACAAACTCTCGTTCACCGCTATTGGGACTGTAAAATGGTATAGCCACTTTGGAAGACAGTGTAATAGTTTCTCACAAAGCTAAACATGGTCTTACCACACAATCTAGCCATCACACTCCTAGGTATTTATCCAAATGAGTTGAAACTTTATTTCTACAAAAAATCCTGTATACAAATGTTCATAGCGGCTTTATTTATAACAACTACCCAAAACTGGAAGCAACCAAAATGCCCTTCAATAGGAGAAAGGATAAACTGAAACAGCCATACAACAGAATATTATTCAGTGATAAAAGCTATGAAAAGTTGTAAACGAATCCTAGATATGTTTTGCTAAGGGAAAGAGGTCAGTCTCAAAAAGCCACATACTGAATGATTTAACTCATATAACATTCTGAAAACAGAAACAGACTCACAGACATAGAATACAGACTTGTGGTTGCCAGGCGGGAGTGGGGTGGGAAGAGATAAACTGGGAGTTCGACATCTGCAGATACTGACTGGTATATATAACATAGATAAACATGTTTATACTGTACAGCACATGGAGTATATTCAATATCTTACAGTAGCTTACAGTGAACAAGAACATGAAAATGAATATATGTACATCCATGTATGACTGAAGCATTGTGCTGTACACCAGAAATTGACACAGCATTGTAAACTGACCATACCTCAATAAAAACAAAACAGAACAAAACAAAACTCATATGACATTCTGGAAAAGTCAAAACAACAGAGACAGTGATTGCTAAGGGCAGAACAAAGGGGTGGAGGGTTCCATAGGTGAAGCACAGGAGATTCGTTTAGGTCAATAAAACTATTTTGTGTGATACTGCAATGGTCGATATATGATATTCTGCATATGTCAAAACCCATCAATCTTTACAACGTAAGTGAGAACTTCAATGTATGCAAATTCTAGAAAGTCATTTAAGAGTTCAGGGGAATCCCAGGATGGATAGCAGATGTGACAAGACAATCTAACAGTATTACAAACACACAGAATGACCTCACTGAGTGGAGAGGGGATGAAGGGAGATGCAGACCCCACTTATGTTGTATGTAAGTGAGGTTTATAAGGATATAGGCAAAGGAACTGCCTACTGTATTTTTTTAATGTTTTTTTGTTTGTTTGCTTGTTTGGGGGGGAGGTAATTAGGTTTATTTATTTATTTGTTTATTTAATGGAGGTACTGGGGATGGAACCCAGGACCTCGTGCATGCAAAGCACGCGCTCTACCACTGAGCTATACCCTCCCCGTAAGTGCTGTATTCTGAGAGCTACAGACGTTTCCAATAGGGGTATGAGTTAAAAATTCTGATACTGCTATACATGTATGCACCCTAGAACTGATAATTAAGTAAACGGCATCTAGACGGTGGGCACCACCTATCCCAATGTTGACCTGGGAATTTATAGACATGCAAGGGAGAAGGCTAGAATGATACTGTGATACAGATTTGACTTGGAGACATCAGTATGAACTCACTTTTAGCTCACCATGGATCACAGACAATTACAAAAAGAATTATTACAGATGTATGTCTACAGGCTGCTTCCACATATTTCCTCGCTGTCAGTAAAAATGACCCCTGGCAGCAACAAGTACTCCAAGCACCCAGACTTGGTTTCTAATACCATTCTCCAAATAAAGGAATCAAGGCTCTTTGGAGAAATGGCTGATTCAAGCCCTCAGACAGGAAATACACAGGACAAGCCTACAGCTTCCTGTAGTGCCATACTGACACACTCTCCCATCTTGTTTTCAAGCACTTGATTTAAATGCTGCCTATCACTAGACAACTGTCTTCTTAAACTGACACTCAAATTAAAAGTGGTATCAAGCATATTTGATATTCACATTAACATATCTTAGGGATTTCCAGTCAAGATGGCAGAGTGGCAGGACCACAAGCTCAACTCTCCCCATGACTAACAAATCCACAACTGAATGCTAAACAACCATTGAACAAAAAGCCCAGAACCTAGCAAAAAAGATCTTCTGCAACTAGAAACATAAAGAGGGAACCACAGCAGGACGGTAGGAAGAACGAGCTTGCATTATAATTGAGCCCCATTCCCCCTGGGTGGGTGACCCACAAGCTGAAGATCTGTGAAGTCGCAGAGACCCTCCCAAAGGAGTGACAGCTCTGAGCCCCACGTCAGGTTCCCCAGCCCAGAATCCGGCACTGAGAAGAGAAGGAGACCCCAGGACATCTTGTTTTGAAGGCCAGAGGAGCTTGGTGCTGGGAGCCCCACGGGACTGGGGGAAACGGAGACTCCATTTGCTTGGGAAGCGTACATGGAATCTCGTGTGAGCCAGGTCCAAGGGCAGAGGCAGTGATTTCATAATAGGAACCTGGGCCAGACCTGCCTGCTGGTTTTGGAGGGTCTCCTGGGGAGGGAGGGGACGGCTGCGGTTCACTTAGGGGACATAAAAGCTGGTGGTGACATTCCGGGAGTGTTCATCTACATGAGCTTTCCTGGAGGCTGACATCTTGATTGCATCATTAGCACCAAGACCTAGCCCCACCCAACAGCCTGTAGGGAAGCCTCAGGCCAAAAAACATACAGGGTGGGAACACGGCCCCACTCATCTGCAGACTTCCTAAGCCACAAAGGCCTCTGGACGCAGCCCTACCCACCAGAGGTCCAGGACCAAGCTGCACCCAGCAGTGGGCAGGCACCGGCTCCTCCTGCCAGGAACCCTGCATAAGCCTCTAGTCCAGCCTCACCCACCAGGGGCAGATACTAGAAACAAGAAAACAATAATCCTAAAGCCTGTGGAAGGAATCCACAAACACATAGAGAGATAGATGATATGAGGCGACAAAGGATGATCTCCCAGGCCAAGGCACAAGATAAAATCCCAGAAGAAGAAGTAGGTGATGAGGAGATAAGCAATTTATCTGAGAAAGAGTTTAGAGTAATGACGGTGAAGATGTTCAGGGAACTCAAGAGGAATATAGATGCAAAGACCGAAGTCTTTAGCAAAGAGTCAGAAAATATAAAGAATACCCAAACAGAACTGAAGAACAAAATCACTGAAGTGAGTAACACACTAGAAGGAATCAAGAATAGACTAAATGAGGCAGAAGAACAGATCAGTGAGCTAGAAGACAGATTAGTGGAAATCACTACTTCAGAACAGAAAACAGAAAAATGAATAAAAAGGGATGAGGATAGTTTAAGAGATCTCGGGGACAACATGAAGCACTATAACGTTCGCATTATAGGGGTCCCAGGAAGAGAAGAGACAGAGAAAGCACCTGAGAAAATTTTTGGAGAGATGATCACTGAAAACTTCCCCACCTTGGGAAAGGAAACAGTCACCCAAGTCCTGCGAGCGCAGAGAGTACCACACAGGATCAACCTAAAGAGGAACACACAGTCATCAAACTGCCAACAATTAAGGATAAGGAGAAAATATTAAAATTAGCAAGAGAAAAGCAACAAATAACATACAAAGGAACTCCCCTAAGGTTATCAGCTGATTTTTCAGCAGAAACTCTACAGGCCAGAGGGGAGTGGCATGATATATTTGAAGTGATGCAAGGGGGAAACTTACAAGCAGGAATACTCTGTCCAGCAAGGCTCTCTCTCATTCAGACCTGATGGAGAAATCGAAAGCTTCAGAGATAAACAAAAGCTAAAAGATTTCAGCACCACCAAACCAGCTTTACAACAAATGTTAAAAGACCTTCTCTAGTCATGAAACCATAAGAAAAGAGAACAAAAAGAAGAAAGAGAAAAACAAAGACCTACAAAAGATTGCTTTGGCTATTCGGGGTATTTCATGGTTCCTTATAAATTTTGGAATTGCTTTATTCTACTTCTGTGAGGAATGTCGTGAGTATTTTCATGGAGGATGTGCTGGATCTGTGGATTGCTTTGGGTAGTGTGGCCATTTTGATAGTGTTGATTCTTCCAATCCAAGAGCACAAGAAATCTCTCCATTTCTTTGTGTCATTTCAGCTTTCAGAGATGACAGGTAATCTCTTTGGTTAAGTTTACTTCTAGGTATTTTGCTGTTTTTGATGTAATGGAAATGTGTCTTCCCATTATAAAATTCTGGTTTTTGAAATGGAAAAAAAAAACTGAATGAAGGGCCACAAATGGCAAAATATCCTGTTTAATGGATGAATTGTATTTCATTATACACACACACACACACACACACACACACACACACTGCATCTCCATTATCTATTCAACTATTGATGTGCACTTAGGATGCTTCCATGTCTTGGCAATTATAAATAATGTTGCTGTTAATAGCAGGGTGTATGTATCTTTTTGAGTTAATTCCTATTTTGTGGTTGGTTTTATTCCTTTGGTAACTGTCAGTTTAAAAAGCTAAAGCTCTAAACGTTCTTAGAAACAATGAACAATACATACATGTAAATTTAAAAATACATGTGCAGTGAAAAAAAATGAGCTATCAAGCCATTTTGACATGGAAGAAACTTAAAAGACATATTACTAAATGAAAGAAGCCAGTCTGAAAAGGCTACAAGCTGCACAATTCCAACCAAATGACATTCTAGAAAAGGCACAGCTACAGAAACAATAAAAAGATCATGGTTTCCAGGGATTTGGGGAGAGGAAGGGAAGGAGGGATGGATAGATGGAGCACAAGGGATTTTTAGGGCAATGAAATTATTCTGTATGGTACTATAGTGATGGCTACATGTCGTTATGCATTTGTCAAAACCCATAGAATGTACAACATCAAGAGTAAACCCTAATGTGAACTATGGACTTTGGTTGCTAATAATGTGCCCATTATTTGATTGTACCAAATATGCCACACTGATGAGGGATGTTGAGGGTAGGGGAGTATATACGTGTGGGTGGGGAGGGCTATGTGGGAACTCTGCATTTTCTGCTCAATTCTGCTGTAAACCTGAAATTGCTCTAAAAAAATAAGGTCTATTAAAATATTAAAAAAAGCAACAAAAAAAAATCTTACATTACAAATAATGAAATACCCTTCAAATAATTTAAATAAACTTACATTTCTTTTGTACTTTACATTTATACACTGCATTTATGGAGAATCACAGTGCCTGTCTCATCAAAATACAAATTACATTTATTTAACAGGTAACAGGGCTCTCCACTATCAGTGGATGTTATAGCTTCAAAATCATTCTAAAATGATTTCTTACACAAGGAGATGTAAATACTGACCCAACTAATAATACGACAGAGCAGAAAGTGAGGAGTCCACTGTATTCCAGAAAATTTTGTAAAACTCAGTACTTTCATAAACAGGTCTGATCAAGCCCTTTCTGACCAAAAAACATTAAACTGGGTTTTAATCCCTTGGGAATCACTTGCACACACTAAGAGTTTTACGGTGATGCTGGATACCAGGAAGAGTCTAAAGGTAAAAAACTCCTAATTAGTAAAAAGTCTAAGGAACAAAAAGAATTTTTTCTTGAGCCAATAGATTAACTTCTTATTCCTTCAAATTCTATTTCATCAAAAGCTGCCTGTATCAATAATAGCTCCCCATCAACCTTTACAATCACCCTATGAAAATCTTTCTACTTCTACATTTTTCAGATCTTTACTCCTTTCTCTGTGCACTCGAATCAGTGGATTCTTCTTTCTGTACCACCCTCAACACCTGAGTCCCACGTTTTAATTTCTTACTAAGAACTTTCTAAAATAATCAGTTAAAAACACACACACAAGGAGAAAGAACTTGACATTTTTACAGTTCCCACAATTTTCATCTTGCCTCTGTGGCATCTCACACACCCTGCTTGGAGTAACACCACCTTGATTTTCCCTTGGAGAAGCAGCCATGCCCATGGTCTTAGTCCAAAAAAATAAGATATAGCCCACAAAGCAAAGATACATTCATCTACAAATATATATAGTGATGATTAAGGTCTGGCCATTGCAAAGTTCTAGTCAGACATCAGTAACTTAAAAAAAGAAAAAATACTCATTATAATGCTTAAATTATGCTAATCTACTTCAAATTAACATTCTGATAAGAAGAGTCAAGGTGGGCAAAGGACTTGAATAGACATTTTTTCAAAGAACATATACAAATGGCCAATAAGCAAATCAAATGCAAATCACAACCACAATGAGATACCACTGCATACCCATTAGGATGGCTACTGTAAAAACAACACCACAGAAAAAGCAAGTGCTGGTGAGGATGTGGAGAAACTGGAATTCCTGTCCATTGCTGGTGGGAATGTAAAATGGTGCAGCCAGCAGAGAAAACAGTATGGTGGTTTTTCAAAACATTAAAAATAAAATTACCACATGATCCAGCAATCCTATTTCTGGGTATACATCCAAAAGAATTGAAAAAAGGGACTCAAACAGATATATGTACACCCATGTTCATAGCAGCATTATTCACAGTAGCCAAGAGGCAGAAGCAAACCAAATGTCCATAGATGGACGGATGAACAGCTAAACAAAATGTGGTATACACATATAATGAAACATTATATTGCATATATCACCACAATAAAGAGTCACTGGAGAATAAAATCCTCACACAGCTTTTACAGATCCTCCGTGATTCTTCATTTTTATTCAAATTTAAATTTTTTTACAAAACATTAAAAATCCAATAATGCGAATTAAAACCAAAATAAGATATCACTACACACCAACTCCAATAAATGTATTTTTTAAAAACAAAGACAATGTAAAGTGCTGACAAGGATTACCAACAACTGGACACAGTACAGTGCTAGTGGGGATGCTAAATGGCATAGCCAGTTCAATAGTTTCCTAAACATACATTCTCTGTAGACTATATTCTGGGCCATAAAATTAATAAAAATAAATCTAAAAGGACTGAAATAATACAAATAATGTTCTCTGACAATTGAATTAAATTATAAATTAATAAAAAGATATCTTAAAACCCACAAATTTGTTGTTGGAATCTGAACAATGTATTTCTAAATCACCCAGTAGTCAAAGAAGAAATCAAACAAGAAATCCGAACTGGATGAAAATGAAAACATGACATCTCAAAATTTGTGGGGTGCAGCGTAAGTAGTGCTTACAGATAATTTATATACTAAATGCCCATAATTAGAAAAAAAAAAAAAAAGGTCTAAAATCAATGATGTAAGTTTATGCCCTAAGAAACTAGAAGAAAAACAAATTAAACCCAAAGTAAGAAGAAAGAACTTGATCAAGATCAGAACAGAAGTCAGTAAAAGAGAAAACAGAAAAATGTTATGAGAAATCAATGAAACCAGAAGCTGGTTCTCTGAGAAAATCAGTAATACTAATAAACTGCTAGCCAAACTGACCAAGAACTAAAGAGAAAACATGAAATATCAGTATCAGGAATGAGACAAGAGACATAACTGCAGATCCTAAAAACAATAAAAAGAAGGTAAGAGAATATTATGAACAACTTTATGCTGATAAATTCAACAACTTAGACAAACTGGACAAGTTTTCTGTAAGATACATTACCAAAACTTGTTTAAGAAGAAACAGATAACTTAAATAGTCCTGTATCTATTAAATAAATTAAATCAGTCTTTTAAAATCTTCCCCCAGAGAAAATTCCTGGCCAATATGGCTCCACAGGTGAGTTGTACCAAAATGTAAGGAAGGCAATACCAATTCTACACAAGTCTCTTAGAGAAAACTGAAATGGAGGGAAAACACCCTGGCTCATTCTATCAGGTCAGTATTATTCTCATACCAAAACCAGACAAAAACGTTATAAAAAAGGAAAACTACAGATCAATATCCCTCATGAACATAGACACAAATGTCTCAGACACAAACTTATCTCCAACAGAGAACTCATATCTGGAATATACAAAAACTGTACAAGTCAGTAAGAAGACAATAACCCAATAAAAAAAAGGACAAGAGATACGAACAGACAAGTGTTCATATCCAAGGAAGATCGACAGACAGTGAACAAGCCCATGAAAGGATGCCCAACATCTTTAGCCGTTAGGGAAATGCAAACCATAACCACAAAGAAATAACAGCACACATGTACTAGAGTGACTAAAATTTGAAAGACTGACCATACCAGTATTTCTCAAAATGTGGAGCAACCAGAACTCTCACATACTGCTGGTGGGGATGTAAAATGGTACCACCACTTCGGGAAAAATTGGGCAGGTTCTTAAAAACTTAAAATATACGTATACCATGTGGCCCAGGGACTCTACTCCTAGGTATTCACCAAAGAAAATGGAAGCATGTGTCCACACAAAGACCTGTAGGTGAGTATTCACAGTAGCTCTATTTGTAATAGTCCCTAATGGAAACAACCCTATGTCCACCAACAGGAGAATGGATAAATGAATTATGTAATGTCCACACAACAGGATAACATTCCGCAATAAAAAGAAATGAACTACTATGAAAAAGAAAAAGAAAAAAGAAACAAACTACTGAAACAATAAAGTGAATACATTTCAAAATAATGTTGTTGAGTGAAACAAATCCAGATAAGAAAGGCCACATACGATATGATTCCACCTACATAAAACTCTAGAAAATGCTAACGAATCTGTAGTGACAGCAGATCAACAAGGGGAATGAGTTTACCTTTCCGCTCAAGGAAATTAGGAGGCGGGTGATAGACATGTTTGTTATCTGAAAATGGTGATGATTTCACAGGTCTATTCATATGTCAAAACTCACCGAATTGCACACGTAAAGTATGTCCAGCTAATTTTACAGCAAATCAGACCTCAATAAAACAAATTAATCCTAATAATGCAAATTAAAACCACCAGATATCACTAACCCTCCTACCAGAACGGCTGTAAATACATAAAGGATACTTTGTAGGGTAAGGAAACCCGCAAACGGAATTCTCATTCATTGTTGGCAGTAATGCAGGTGGTGCAGCTACTCCGGAAAGCATGCTGGCAGTTTCTTACAAAGTCAAGTAAGATCTAGCAATTCTTCCTCTAGGTTTTTACCCAAGGAAAATGAAAGCATAAGTCCAAGCAAAGGCCTTACATGAGCACCCATAACAACTATTCATAAAAGCCAGAAATTGGAAATGACCCAAAGGCCTATCAACTGATGAATACCTCAACTAATTATGGTACGCTCATCTGTAAAACAGGAAACAATATAAACCTCAGAAGATCCTGGGGAGAATGAGTAGTGAAAACATGAAAAAGTACTTAGTAAACTACAAAGCATGACACAGAGCACCCCATTAATCACAGCTTACTCAAGGAAGCCAAGTGGACCCAGAAAAGCACAGAACACACAGTACGTAGCCTTCTGTGTCTGGCCTGCTTCACTTAGCGTAATGCTGCTCAGATTCAGCATGCTGCTGTATGTATCTATAGTTCAGTCCTTTTTATTGAGTGTTGTGTTTTATGTTAGTGTATGTACATTATAACTCAACAAAACTAATTTAAAAAAAAAACAAACCAGTAATACACAGCAAACTACAGGTAATTTCCAGCCAACTTTTAAAGATATCACTCAAAATTCAAAATGTATTTTAAATTCTCCTGTGGTAAAGGAGCGCAAAACTTGGGGTCAGAGGACTGAAATTTAAATTAGGATTTGCCCTTATCAGCTCCCAGGCCCTCAGAACCTTAACTATCTATAAAACAAAGAAAACAATACCAACCTCAAAAGATTCTTGTGAAAATGGAAAGAGAAAACGTATTTTGAAAACTAAAAGTCTTGCTACAGAATCTCAACATTAATCAATGCTTACTCAAAGAAACAAAAGCTGTGAGAACAGGAAAACACTCACAAATGACCTGATGGCTTATAAAGTTAGCCCCTCCTCAGATGTCCCTGTTCCTGACTCCTGCTAGCTATGTGACCTAAGGCAAGTCACCTAATCTCTCTGAGCCTCAGCATTTTTCCCATTTGGAGCTTATTAACAGTCCACATCACATCCTGGGAGAATTAAATGAGTAAAACGTGTAAAGCACTAGATACGCCTGGCACATGGCAAGTGCTTTCTAAGTTTTAGCTCGTCACAAAAATACTATTATTACCCCACCAGACCTAGTACTGGCCTCCATCCTGCCCCCTCATGCCGCAGCAGTGCAGGTCACCCTAGTGATCTAGGTCACTGCTTCTCATTTTTAGTGAATGACAAAAGCACCTGGAGAGCCTCTAAAAAAAACAAAAACAAAAATGTTTTCTCTTAGATGAGTTTCAGATGTAAACAGTTACTGCAATGTTAAGCTCGTACAGAGTTCCCGTACGTCCCATTCACAGCTTCCCCTACTTGCGTTTAGTACATTTGTCATATTCGACGAAACAATACCGATCCCTCACCATGTCAATATTCCTTAGTTCTTCCCTGATGAACTTCTTTTCTGGAATCCCATCCGAAACACCACATATACATTCTGCAGTCCATATATATATCCTGCAGCTTTTAAAACCAAGTTACTGAAACACCAGATATTTTAATGACAGTAGGTTTGAGGTGGGGCCCCAAAATTTACATTTCTAACATTGCTGATAGGGCCAATGTAAAAACATGCTTAAAACAGCTCTGATCTAGATTCTAGACTCCAGAACCATGCTGTTCAACACAGTGGCCACTACTAGCCAAATGCGGGTACTGAGCATGGGACGTGTGCATGGACAGTCTAACAGATGTGCTGTGAAATACACGTGAAATTTTGAAGACAAAGTGTAGATAAAATGATAATAAAATGTATTTCATGGCTTCTTTTTCACTTTTTATCACATGAGTACTGAAGACTTTAGAGTTACCCAGGTGACCGGCATTCTACTTCTACTGAACAGCAGTAGTCTGCGGTCCAGGCAGCATCACCATTCTCTGGGCACTTGTTCCAAGTTGAGGTGATTCCCATGCACATTAAAGTTTGAGAAGCACTGGGTTATGGACAGGGGAGGGGTGCTTAGAGAGGTCAGCAACTGGCAGTTCAGTTCAAGTAAAAAGCTAGTCAACTGCAAACTGACACTGCAAGATATTAAGTCTATAACATCAATAAAACTGATAGGAAAATGGCTGAATCACAGCAAAGCCATCCACAAATGAGGATGTGGCACAATGAGAACAGTCAGCAATTGAAGAAAAGAAAAACCACAAAGACAGCAGCCCAAAGGGTTCCTCAAAAGACGGTAATTGGAAAAGCATGATGTGAAGTACAATGGTGCCATGTGGTACCACAATACCTTTTCACATCTGATTCACTCTACAAAACGGTGCATGTTTGCAATTACGACTAGAACTGTTAAACATAAGATAAAATAAAAGTTTAATTTCACTTCTCTCGTCTGCTATTTATCATAAAACTGTCATGTCCATTTTAGGCAGATTCAGTTGCTTTTTCCTAGCACCAGCTTTCTCAGACTAAGCAAAAATAAGGCTACTATTTAATAATTTTACACATCACCATATTAGCTGTTTTATTTTAGTTAATTTAAAAATTTTACCAGGCTTTTATTTTCAGAAATAAACCGCATTAAAGTACTTACATTTTTAAGGCCCACTTCCTAATGACCCATTTAAAAAAAAACTCACTACACATATTTTCTAATTAAAAAAAAGCCAAATCATTGACAAGTAATACACTGCTTTCCTACAGCATTTACATGTTTCCACTTGTGCCTCACAACAACTGGTGCAGGTGTAAAACACTACTGTGTACGGACAACTACGGATACCGTCATATTAAGAATTAATGAAAATTGACACAACATTGTAAAGCGACTATACTTCAAAAAAAAAATCGATGAGTTAGCAATCTCCAACTTCTGGTGGTTGATAAAGCAGGAATAGAAACCTATCACCGAACACTGGGGCGTACACATGGAATCTGTTACTTTACACCTTTAATTCGTTTTTCTCCTCAGAGAGACCCCAGTGGAACACCTGCAACCATGGGTCCCACCCACGTGCCCAGCTTCCCTGGGGTGCAGGCTGCCAGGCTCAGGGTCAAGTCTTCAGAGCCTGCTCTGGGTCACCACTCTGGGTTCCCACATCCCTGCTCAGAAACTTCTCCAAGAATTTTTAAAACAAGAAATAGAAAGAGAAAAATCCTGGCACCAGCAGCCAGACCGTGTAGTCAGAGCAAGAGACACAGAAAGATCCCATTCCGTCACACGCCTTCGAGTGGATCAGATAAGGGCATTGGATATCGACAAATACATCTCCAGGCCACCGATTCCCAACTTTTAGGTACGGAAGAGGCGTGGCTAGGAGCTACATACTTTTTAACAACCTGTGACGGCAACATTCAGTCCTCCAAGGTCTCTCCTTTAGAAGCTGGTGGCGGAATCTGAACCAGACCCGAGGGACTCGTCGTCAATGCCCCCTCCCCAACATCACCTCCCCTTCCGACTAAGTGCACACACGGCCCGTGAACCCTCCCTCCACATGGCACAACGACCCGGAAAGCAACAGAGGGTTAATAGCCTGGACCCACAACAAACACCTCCCTGGAATGACAGGAGAACTTTCACAAGGCTACGCTTGGAAGCTTCTGCTTCTGTCTTTCTGCAAGCGCGCTTAGAACTGCGGCTCGGCGGTCCGAGGGAACACATCACAAGCCTCGGACACGCAAGGCCCTGCCTTCTTCTCCACTGGGGACCCTGCGGCCGGTTCTTCTCAAAGGGTCTGCATAACTGAAGATACGACACATTAAGGACAGTCATTCTCAGAGGACAACCCACCACCCCGAGATGAGCTTGCAGAGAATTCCTTTAAAGTTAAGGACTAGGAGGCGATGCCTCGCAGGAGGGCCGGGTTGCAGCAAGTGCCCCGGGCAGGGGCGGGGAACCCCTGAAGGCGGCAGAGCCCCGAGTGCCCAGGGAGGCCGGCAGCCCCGAGGGCGCAGGCCGGCTCCGTGTGGGGGGCGGAGGGCACCCCCTCCAGCTCCAGGGAGCGGGCACGCGCGGCGGCGGCAGGCGAGGAGGGCGGGAGCCCCGCCAGCCCTTACACACACACACACACACACACGCACACAGGCACACACCGACACCTCCTTCCTGGGGGCGGGGCGGCGGGCACTGCCCTCTCACAGGAAGTCAGGGAACCCGGGGGGCAGATGCGCCGCAACTTCCAGCCATTTAAACCCCGTCGCCCCCCGTCGCCCCCCGTCGCCCCTCGCCAGCCGGCCGGCCCCCGCGCCCCGGCCCCGCCGGCCGCACCTCGGCGCCGCCGCGCGCCAGCACACGCCTCCCCGGCCCCGCCGCCCTCGGCGGGCACAGCCCTGGCCCCGGGCGCCTTTGTGCAGCGCCGCCCGACCTGGACCCCGTCAGTGGGTCCCCCCACCTCACCGAGGGCCCGGCGGTCTCGCGGGACGCGACTCCCGGCGGCCCAGCGCGGCGGCGGCGCGGCGCCTAGACGAGCCCGAAGGGCACTCACTCGGCGTCGGCCGCGCCGGCGCGTCCCCGCAGGCGGCTCTCCGGGAGGCTAAGTTCCAGGGCACGTCGGAGCGCGCCGGCGCGGGGGCGGGGCGCGGCCACGTGATGGGGGCGTGGTATGGTCACGTGACGGGGGCGCGGCGCACGTGACGGCCCGGCGGGCGCGGGGAGGGGAAGGGAGGGGAGGGGCGGGGAGGGGAAGGGAGGGGAGGGGCGGGGAGGGGCGGTGGCGGTGGCGGTGGCGGCGGCGGCGGTGGCGGCGGCGGCGGCGGCGGGTCCGGGAGGACGAGGAGGGGTGGCCGGGTGCGGGGCGCGGGGGCGTGGGCGCTTTGTGAGCGCGGAGTGGGAGACGTGGAGGGGACACTACTGGGGAGAACCGGCAACGGTCGGACGGGACACGGCCCGAGCGCTGGGGCGGCAAGCGGGTGACCCCAGGAGGAGGGGCGGTGGGCCTGCCCGCCTCCTGGGAGCGCGGCCGGCTGTCGGTCGGCTGTTCCTGGGCCCAGAAATCCCGCAGGGAGATTCGGCAAAGGGCGCTGACTAAGGGGGACGAAATGGAGCCCTGGAGACCCTGATCCCTGAAGGGGTCCTTGCGGACCTCCCTTCGCCGCGACTACAGAGCAGAGCGCGGGCCCCGCGGCCCGCACGCAGCATTCAGCCGCCCACGCGCCTGCTGTGTGCAAGCCCCGTGGGGCCACAGTGTCATTGCCCGAAGTCACCCCAGTTTGCAGCGTCTGCAGGATGGCAGCGTAGAATCCGGAAGCCAGAGACATAGAAGGTTTCTCCTGGTTATCAAGAGATCTGCTGGACTGGGAATCTGGAAAGAGACCTGACTTCTGCCATTGTTATTTCCCCCTTGTCCACCTCAGCTGTCAGAGGAACTTGTTGACAGCTCCACAGGCCTCTTCTAAGTGCTAAAATTCAGTAACTGAGAAAAATAACCGGTATGTGTTAGGCCTGCAGAAACTACTCATTCAGTAACCAATTGTTGACTGTCTACTATGGTGCTGGGGTGAAATTTTATGTAATACCAGAAAAAAAGAAAAAGCAAAACAGAAAAGTCCAGGATATGACTCAAGACCACTCTCTGGAATTGGCTCTTTTCTGTCGTTCACCTCATGCTTGAAGATGCCATCGTGTCTGGCTTCCTTATCACACGCCGAATTCCCAGTTGTCCTTTAGAGACGGCAAAGAAACCACTGGGACATTGGCAGGACTTTAACAAGTGTAGTGCACTACCTTCTTATTGAGTCTAATGGGAGGGGGACAGCTAAAGTTTTAAGAAACCCTTCTTTTACAAAGGAAAGATACTTAAAATATGCTTGAGACCGTGCTCTCTCAATACGCTCGATACCCGCTTTCCTTGGCATCAGTGGTCTTTTCTGGCTCTCTCTGTTTCTAACAAATTCCCTTTTCCATGCCCCTGTTCAGCAGAGTATTGCTGCCGTATGCTTTTGAAACTATTTTCCGTAGATTCCCTCGTAATCTCTTTTTAGAACCAAAACAAGTACAGACTGCAGAAAGGAAGCTATGCCCTGATGGGGATGTGCTAATCACTTTATCTTCCCTACTCCCCAAACCAGAATTGGGCGCCGTTGGTTTCAGCAAGAGGCAGAACCAGTGTGTGTATACTTGCTGGTCTGCTGGTAACACCACTTCCTATTTCCCAATCTCGTCTCAGATGATACCGCAGAGGCCACAGTCTGCTGATCACTACCAACAGCAGATGGAGTCAGATAAAAAGAGCTCTCGCCCAAGTGTGTTGTTTGAAAAGACCTGATGGAAACTATGAAATCATACGCAACATTGCCTCTAGTTAGTTTTTAAATAACACTGGTAGCATATGTGCTCCGGATCTCAATAGATCACTCTCAGGAAATTGACATTTAACTCGCTTCCTAAGAAGCAGCATGGAGTTCCAGAATGTAGGCCACAGAGGCAGAGATTTGAGTTTGATTTGTTTAGATACATATGTCCCAACTTCCTGAAAGCACTTGGCATGCGGTAGGTGTACAATAAATTCCTGTTGAATGCATTTTTGAGTAAAAGTACTCTGTAAAGTGCTGAATAAACTTGTCCTGCCCTGTTCTTTATTCTTTAATAGGTAACCCATTTTTCACTGTGCATTTCTAAGTGGGAAGTATAAAATTGTATCTGGCATCACTACTTTGGTTAAGATACGTACAGGAATTTGGCAGTCTCTGTCAAAATTATAGATGCGTGCATACTCTGAACCTCCAGGTTACTTCTAGGAATCTAGCCCACAGATGTAGTTCCACCCATGAGAAATGAGAAGGTATTTCTTATCCTATCACTGAGAATAGCCAATGATTGGGAACAACCTAAATATGTCCATCAGCAAGCCACCAGTTAAATTATGATATACCCAGACATTTTAACACTGTGTAGCTGTTAACAGCAAGAAAAGACTAGGTTCTTCATGTTTTAATATTAAGATTGCCAAGAATTTTTTGTTGAATGAAAAAAGCAGAAAAATGGAACAGAATAATGTATTGGCTTGTATAGACATTAAATTGGGAAAAACTAACTGTTGAGGTATGAGAAATCCATGGAGGGAGGGCATAGGAAGATTTTTCACTGTATTCATGTTTAAACTTTTTGATATTCAAACCATAAGAAGGATTTATCTGTTCAATGTTTAATTAAAAAATTTTCCAGTATCTTTATTTTGTTACTCAAACATTCAGGCTTCATCTGTTTTATCAAAGTTTACCTGATTAGAACATCAGGTAAACTAGTACACATATCAGGCAAACTTTTTAAAAATTTAGAGTTATTTTCATTAAGTTCAAAAGTCTGTTTAAGATCCAGTTACTACGTATAGTTTGAGGCTGAATATACATCCTATCAAGTATATGTACATTTTCAACAGTGCTTTGTTTTTCTTAAAGTAGAGCCTTGCTTAAGTTTTAATGACTTGGATCCTCTGTTTTAAACAATAAAATTAGAATTTCATGGACCATTTGTTTGTCTCCTAATTAAGGTCAAGAAAAAAATATTTGGGAAAAAACACTGAAGGCATGTGTTTCTGTGTTTGTTCACTCGCCCACTTTGTAATGTCAACTGCATCCTGTTTCCATGGGTTACACAGATGCCCTGCAAATTATTTTGCCTAATATTTTTCAGTATTTGATTATATTTATTTGTGGGCTTAATTTCCAGAAATACCAACGGGAATTATAATCATAGACTATAATGACATTCAAATTTACATAACATCATCTCTAAGGATTTTTTTGGATGCTCATTCGGTTTACTAAATCAATTTAAAATACAGGAAAAGAGGAAAAGAGTGGTAAGTTAACCCATTAAGTATAATTGCAAGCGGAGCAAGTTTTCTTTTTTCTTTCAGGATTTTAAGAGCTGTATTAGTACTGTCTTGTGAAACCTCCCCATTTTCACTATATAAATTTACATGATCAGTTTTTTTACACCCATTAAAAACAAGTGCAGGCATGAATAATTAGAACTTACAGGGCAAATTGCCACCTCGACCTTTTTTTTTTTTCAAAATTATATAGGCAGAGCTTTTCAACACAAGAAAATTAATAGTTGGCCTTAAAATTTAAACTATGTTATCAGCCAGTCAGTAACTCAGATAAATTTATACTGATAATTTTTCTGCTTACAGCCTTTGTATAAAATATACATTTATTTCACTTTTTTGGGGGTGGGGATAATTAGGTTTATTTCTTTATTTTTAAATGGACGTACTGGGGATTGAACTCAGGACCTTGTGCATGCTAAGCATGCGCTCTGCCACTGAGCTGTTCCCCCTCCCCATTCATTTCACTGTCCTGTATAACTCCAACTTAGATAAAGGTAGTAAGGAAATGACCCTAATATTAATAAAAATCAGTCATCAATAATTTGTGATTTAAGCCTATTTGCATTGCAGGAGTATTTGCCACAAGTAGGCAGCAATGCAGTGTTTCAGTGTGAAACACAGCTACAACAGAAATAATATTTGTTGATTTAAAAATAATACTGTGTCCCTAACTTTGGGAACCAGGCAAGGATATCTGCCTTCACCACTCCTAGTCAACATTATACTGGTGTTTCTAGCAAGTAACTGGAGATAAGTAAATTTGTAGATAAAACTGCGTATAAATTTATGTAATTGGGTACAGTAGATAAAACATCCAAACAAACACATTGCTAAAATCCGTATGATTGGTATATCAGGGTGGGTGGGAGGATTAAATGAGATAAAAGAACCAAGCTCCTTTGGTACCACCTGGCTTTTGGGAAGTGGTCAGTAAATGATAAAACTGAAGTTCTCTGGAGTTTTTTCAACTCTTAGTAAAAGAGTAATTTGTTACAAAATCGTAGAAGACAGACCTTTACAGATTTACGTAGGTAGGAGATAAAAATATACCTCTTTCTTAGCTTGGGTTCCTCTGGAAGGTGATGGAAGTACCAGTAAGGGGAGTGAGGAAGTGAGACAGGGAAAAAAGCAATCAATCAGGAGCACTGAAACAAGCCTACGGCAACTGGAGGTTAATCCCACTAGGGAGATTCTGGGAGCAGAGCAAGAATGGCCTCCCTTTTGTTTCCAAATAAAATTGAGCAGCCCTAAACTCAAATACAAACTTGATTTTGTGGGATTTTCAAAACACATGTGCAGAATGGAGCTGGCTGTCATTGTCACATTTTCCTGAAGATGCTGGATGAGTCTTCCTTGACAGGAGCTGGGGCACAAGCCCTATTAGCTGAGCATGTGAAATTTACCTTGCTTGGGGTGTATATACTTACAAAATCATGTAAAATATTGACTTAAGGAACCAACCCTGGAGTTTTCTCTGTTCCACATTCAGGAGGTAACATTAGTTTTTGTGCACTCAGAATTATATTAAATTATTATGATATTAAAATGCACATTATCATGTTTCTTGCTGGAATGGAGGAAGGAGAGGAACAGAACATCTTCCTGCCAAAAACACAGTCTCCACCACCAGGTCCTTCCAGACGATCGTTGACATCAGCCCTGGCACAGGTTAACACAGCCCATGACCACAAGACGTCAGCGAAAGCTCCAGGGATTCAGATTTCTGTTTTCTCAAATTTGAGTTTCTATAACTTTAAGAAAATTGATTCAACTTTTCATTTTTATTTCTACTTGGATATGACTCATTTTAATTTCAGAAAACACAATAAGCAATATCATAAGCAGTGAGCAAAATCACCCTTCTGTAGAAGGAATAAATTTTAAGTAAAGAGATGAGTTGTATCTTCATATGGCAATCTAGCTAGTTAACAAAAGGACAAAGGCGGTAGAGAGGGATAAATTAGGAGCTCGGGATTTGCAGATACACACTACTATATATAAAATAGATGGAAAACAAGGTCCTACTGTACAGCACAGGGACCTACACTCAATAGCTTGCAATGGCCTATAATAAAAAAGAATACGAAAAAGAATATATATGTATATATTAATGAATCACTATGCTGTACACCAGAAATTAACACAACATTGTAAACTGACTATACTGCAATAAAAAAAAAAAAGGACATTACCAGTTCTTTAGATCAACTTTGCCTAGTTATTAAAGACCTTCAGTGGTCGAAATGATTGTGGTTTTGAAAGGGAAGAAAAATTCAATTTTCAGGGAACACTGCACTGCATCTGTTGATGTTATCATGACAGTATTTAGGTAGCTGTCATGGTAACCATAATTTAATTGTCCGCTAGTGACTTGGAACACCCAGGCACCCCAGGAAGCAAGGATGATTCAGCAGGCGGCACACTCCTGTCCTTGTGAGCCAGAAAGATACCAAAGCTCTCACTCAGTGTTGCAGACACCCTTATATGAAACAGAAAATGTGGCCACTATGTAATCTGCAGCACTTTGCACAGAAGCAAGGTGCTGACTTCCTTCAATATTCCTGGGAAGCCTATTTTCACTGATTTTGAGGCAGATTTTTTCTTTGTGCTAATGTGCAGCTTTTATTTCTCTTCTTTTTGTCTTTTAAGGCAAACATTCTTTTTTTTTCCACTAATTTACAACATATTCTTCACTTTAGTCTTTGGGGTACAAGGTCAAGGAGAAAGTAAAACAGTTCTTTCTGCTGCCTTACCAGTTTTGTTTGAAAGCGAGAGAAGAGATTGAAATCAATTGCTAAAAAGAGATCTTTTCTCTCTCTCTATTCATTTCCTGGTGTAATATCACAGAGTCTAAAATTGTCAGGATGACCAAATTTCAAATCCAGAGCTGTGCTAAAGTTTCCACTCTTTGCATGCTATTCTGGAAGACCTGTGGGATTGGGGTGAGCTGGCTAATGAAGCTGAAACATCAGGTACCCGCAGTGTGCAAAAGTCAAAAAGATTTATTGTATTTATTTATTTGGGTTTTTTTTTTTTGGTGATACCATGTATAGGTCATTGTTCTGCAGCTGTCCTAGAAAAAGCCTCCTTCATTTTCTTCTTTTTCCTTTCTTTTAATTGAAGTACAGCTGATTTACAGTGTTGTGTTAGTTTCTGGTATACAGCATGGTGATTCTGTTATACGTGTATATATTATTTTTTATATTCTTTTTCATTACATTTTACCATAAGCCATTGAATATAGTCCCCTGTGCTATACAGTAGGACCCTGTTGTTTATCTATTTTGTACAGAGTAGTTTGTATCTGCTAATCCCAAACTCCTAATTTATCCCTCCCCCACCCCCCACCGTAACCATAAATTTGTTTTCTATGAGTCTCTTTCTGTTTTGCAAATAAGTTCATTTGTGTCATTTTTCTAGATTCCACATATAGTTAATATCAAAAGATTTATTTTCACAAAAGTAATAAAAATAGGCGAATAATATGGCTACTTTGAAAAGGCACCAGAAAAGTTCTTGCCACTCTCTTACCATTTTTTCCTATTTGGTTGGCACATTCATACTATTGTACATGTGTGTATGCACATCCAGACTAGAAGAGAGAATTTTGTATATATAAGTATTTATTAAATCATACTTATGACGGGTGGAAATACATGATAGAAAGCAAAAATTCTTTCATAGTTAAATAAATTGGAAGAGAAAAAGAAAAAAAAAAAACCCTCCCTTGGTTTGACAGATTGGTCTCAGCTCTCCATCTGAGCATATGGCTTCACCGGCCCCACCTGTAATTATGTGTTTGAACTCCTGACCATTTCAAAGAATCTACTAATTCAACTTCCCATAGCTTTACACAAATAAACCAATTTGCTGCCTGTTCACCGAGTCTCTGATGAAGAAGATTCTCTGATGTACTGATGTTCAATTTCCTTTACACAAGCCACTTTATTCCTGTAAAATTGTTCCTGAGTTCACACACTTTTACTTAAACAATCAGCCCAAAAGAAGGATGTATTTCCTTAAATCACGAAGACTCCAGAGGCCTCTTCCTTAGCCGCTCACACATTTATTTCTTCTCGTACTAATCAATATGTCGAAGCAAGATTGCGTGCTTTCTGTCAAACTGGTTCCACTTCATTTCGGTGACCTTCGTTCCCCTGGGTGTTTGCAGTCCTGCACAGGCTGACAGACAGTGGTATTATTGCCTTGCAAGTATGAGTCTCAACTGAGGCTTCCGTTTGATTCAGATCTGCTCTTTGATGCTTGTTTCTTGAACTGTTCGACGCGTAATGTTTTGCGTTTAAATAAATTCACATTCTGTTGTCAGAAAACTTCGTATACAGATTTTAGCCTATTTGAAGTCATTATTTCTACTATAAACAAAAATTTAGTTCTCACAGACCAAAGAGGGAGTTTGGAAACAGTTTCTAGTAAAGATGATAAGGAAATAAAATTGAATTCTTTACTTGATGGTGCTCAGTAACTTTCTACCCACTGGAGCGGGGAAGGAAGGAAGTAGAAAGATTTCTTGAGGGAATTTAGAAGTCCTAGATTAGCATTCCAGCTGCATCACTAATTAGCAGTGTCATTTTGTACATGTGTCATCTTGGAGGATGCCTCTCAGAGCCTCGGTTTTCTTCCTCAAATGAGAGGTTGGCTTGGATGATTCGAAGGTCCTATCTATTCCCAGTTTTCCTTGATTCTCTTTATGACCTCAAGATATTTGACAAAGGAAACCATTTTGGGGTCTTAAGTTTTAAAGTAACATTTCCTACAATATCATAATACTTAACACTCTTCCTTTCAACCTTGAAATATTTTTCTCCTATGATGTAATCTTTTTACATTATTTATTTAAATTTTTTATTGATGTGTATTTGATTTACAACATTAGTTTCAGGTGTACAGCAAAGTGATTCAGTTATACATATGCATACATATGTATTTTCTTTTCAGATTCTTTTCTACTATATGTTATTACAAGAAATTGACTATAGTTCCCTGGTTGCTACACAGGAGATCATTGTTGTTTATGTATTTTATATATACTAATGTATGTCTGTTAAAATTTTTATTGAATTTTTTTATGTTTAATGGAGCCACTAGGGAATTGAACCCAGGACCTCATGCATGCTAAGCATGCGCTCTGCCACGGAGCTACACCCCACCCCCACCATGATGCAGTCTTTAAAATATCCCTTGGGTAAGAAGAGGAACTATTATTATCCCCACTTTTTTCAGTTGGGGAAATTTAGGGAGTTTAGCGTCATTATCAGCATTTGTGTCCCAATTACTGGTCGTAAGCTCCGCCGGGGCCAGGGGGATGCGCTCTGAGCCTGGCCCCCAGCAGGCACCAGCGCAGGGGAGAATGAATAGCCCAGCTCCTGCACGTCACTTCAAAGCCCGGGAGTCTGAATTTATGCCCCCTTCTTGTACTTACTCTATTGCATCAGGTAAGAAAAGTCATCCACAGAAGTATGTGTCAGCCTTTCAGGAAGTGGTGACAAAATAAAGGATGACACTCCAAGTTACATTAAATTACATAACATCTGATTAAATCGTTTAAAAACCTACCTGAAATGGCGATGCTCTGGGGAGCCACCTTCACAGTGACTCAAGCTGAGACCTATTCCTGGTGTTGGATAATGTATACACACTGTGATATCTGAAGAGCGGGCAGAATACCTAGAATGCAGTATTAAGACGAGAACTGGGTTCAGAAAAGGCACAGAAACACTTTACCACGGTAGCGCGAACTCTGCTTTCCCTCGGACAGCAGAGAGAAACCTGTCCCTCACCTCTCCTGCTCTTCCTGGCTCCCCCTTCAGCCTGCCTGTCCTGATGCTGAAAAGACTTAAAAGGGGAAGAATTCACAGTGTTGCAGACAGAAGGCCTTTCTTTGGGCTGTGCTGGTTCATCCTCTTTGTAAATGGGGACAACAAAGACCCCAAGAGAGGAACAGACAAAGGACAGAAGTAAACAATTCACAAAAGAGGAAATTCAGCGGTTTGACACACAGTGGGAAAAAGGTTCCATCTCACTAGTCATCAAAGATATGCAAATTAAAACATTAATGAGAGACCTTTTAGCAAAGTGTCTGGTGGTTTGGTTTTTATGGTAACTCTCAGTGGCATCAGCATGAAAGCTGTTTTCTGCACGTCGCTGGCAGCGGTGTAAACCCATTTAGCTCTGTTAAAAAGAAAATTGTCAGTGATGCAAATCAAAACTTAAAGCATTAAAATATTTTATGCTTTTTAAACTAGTCATTTCACTCATGGGAATCTGTTCTAAGAAAGTCTAAATATGGAAACCCCTTTGTATACGCCAGTGTGTGTACAAATAGGGCTATTTGTAAACCAAAGAGGAGAAACTAAATAAATTGTCCAATAATAGGTTAATTATGTATGGCTCGTCCTTCTAATCACCTAGGAAAATACATACGTTATCATGTACAGTGAGAAATCAGGTCATAAAAACCACGAAACAATCATTAAAAAAAACCCATTTTTTTTTTAAAGATGAGAAAATCTTATTTCTAGGGAAAAAAAAGCTTATGGAAGAGAAGACACTAAAATGTTCCTAGTGGTTGTCTTCAGATTGGTACTCTTCTTTTAACTTTTCTGTTTTTTCAATATTTTTATGTTGATCACTTAGGACTTTTTATAACAACAAAAATGTTAAAGGAAAAAATGATAAAAGCTTAACATTTTTCATTATAGTCCTCTTTTAAAAAATATTGTCTAATGGAAAAACGTAATTCCCTGGATTCCATCTCTCATAACTGTTATTTTGTCTTTTTGGTTTCTATACTGTCCTCACCTATATTAAGTAGATAATTGACCTATTTACCAAAACAAATGGAAATGTTCCTAACAGTTTCCTTAGAAGTTTTGTATGAATGTGCCCTAAAAAACAACTTTATTTAAATTCATGCCAGTTTACTCTGAACTCTATTTAAAATTCTCATCTCTCTCACAAGCTAGAACGTCTTTTTAGAGTTTAATTGTGACCATGTTGTTATTGTTCAAAAAGAAAAAAAGGAAAATGGTAAAAACAATGATAAAAGTTGGTACTATTTAGTCTTCAAAAAGAACAGCATGACCTTTATCGGAGGAATATCCAATACTGAGAGACAAAGAGCCCAGAGGAGAAAATGACAGGTACTCAGTGGGGTGAAGTCCTTTCACATAAGACCCGTCAAGGAGAGAACTGTAAGCTGATTAGGGGCGACAGTGCACGATGGATGATTTGCACGAGATAGTGTGTTGGGCTGGACTTGTGCAAAGCCACCGAAACTCGAAACCAAGTAGTTATACTCCACTAACCAGATTTTGAAAGACCAGTGGAGAATTGTCAGCAGGACTGAGAAATGCCTCTAGATTTCATCAGCAGTTTCTGCAAATCCCTTTCCCTTCCTTTTTCTTAAAATACCCTCCCTGAATTTGTGGTTTCTGTTAGGAACATGCACTGTCCTTTTGGCCCTGAATTTGATGAATTCTCCTTAAATAGTAGCAGTTTCACTCTATCAGCTGTTCTTTATTTTATTATTATTTTTTAAGTTTGTTTATTTGTTTGGGGGGGAGGTAATTAGATTTATTATTTATTTTTTAAATTATTTTTTTGATAGAGGGACTGGGGATTGAACCCAGGACCCCCGTGCATGCTAGGCCCATGCTCTACCAGTGAGCTACACCCTCCCCCCATCAGCTGTTCTGTAATGTGTGACTGGGAAAACCAAACCAACAAACAAAAAAGTAACAAGTGGTGCAGACTGTTTCGTTCTATAATTTTACACTAGTAAATTAAAGACGGATGGCATGATCCCTTGTATAATGGCTGTTGTTATACCCCAGCGGGGCAGATTTTGCAACCATTACTCATCCTGTTCTCCAGGGACTGACCATTTTTCTTACATTACCCAGCGAGGGCTCACAGCCCTTTTACTGCTCACGCCCTCGGGAGCATTCCATTCCCCGTGCTCACCCATTATGGGTTATTGCCATCTGGTGGAAAAACAGGGCTGCCTACCAGATGGTGGTTTTGAAACTTCCGGAAGTAAAGTGAAGTCATTTTCATCGGGATAAAAATGCAGGCTCGGGGTTCGGAAACGAGCAGCATCCCCTGCTCCACGTCCGGCTGCAGGACCACCAGAGAGCTCACTTTCTATGATGGTCACACAAAGCCGGTGCTCGTGAAAACAGCTGTGCCGCATTTCTAAGGAACCCTATGTCAGCAAAGCAACAGTGACAAAACAAAACAGAGCGCGGATGTCCCCACCGCCTCTCCCTTCACCAGGGAGAGATGCGTTAGATTACCTCCCACCTCTGTCACAGCACACTGGGGTCGCTGAGCAGTTTTCTGATATGTTAGTTCTTAAAAGGAGGTTTATTCAAATTCAAGATTTAACATCGTCTTCAAAGTGACAGGATGAATATCAATTCCAAAATAACAAGGCATTTCTTTTCCCTGGATTGCCATAAAATTTACTAACACCATCAATTTTTAAAAAAATCTAAATTAAAAAAGATAGCAGGCCTGAGCTCCTCAAAACTGTCAACATTATAAAAGACAAAAATGAAACAAGTTTCTGCTGCACAGCATAGGGAACTATATTCAATATCTTGTAGTAACTTATGGTGAAAAAATATGGAAATGAATATATGTATATTCATGGCAGGGCACAGCTCAGTGATAGAGCACATGCTTAACATGCACAAGGTCCTGGGTTCAGTTCCCAGTACCTCCACTAAAAAAAAAAATTAATTAATTAATTAAAAAATTAATAAGTAAACCTAATTACCCCCCAAAAAGTGAATATATGTATATTCATGTATGACTGAAGCATTGTGCTGTACACCAGAAGTTGACACATTGTAAACTGACTATAGTTCAATTAAAATATATATATATGTATATAAAATAAATTTAAAAATAAATAAAAGACAAAAATGGCAGAGGGACTGTTTCAACTGAAAAGAGATTAATGAGACATAATCATCAGATGAAGTGAATGGTTCTTGACTGGACTGTGATTCTGGAAAAAGCAAAGGGTAATTAGAGAAATTTGAACATGTGCTATACATTGGCTAATGTTATTGTATCAGTGTCAAATGTCTTAGGTAGGATAACGCTATTGTGGTTATGCAAGAGAACGTCCTTTTCATGGAAAATGCAGGATAAATATTTAGGTATGAAACTTTTAATTGGTTGAAAAATACAGAGAGAGAAATAAAGCATGTGGAACAAAATAATAATTTGTGAATCTTATGAATTTTCATTGCTCCATTTTTTCAAATGTTCCATAGGCTTCACATTTTTCAAAATAAAAAACTGGGACAAAAACAACAACAACAACAACAACAACAACAACATCAACAACAACAACAACAACAACAAAACCACTGGAGACTCATCTTTTAAAAAACTTTAAAGGGAGCGTCTTTGTCAGCCCATAATAAAAAATGTCACTGCTGCGCAGCAGGTAACTGACTGGGTGTATCACTCTAGTTATAGGCCTGTTTGTCTAGTTACTAGATGTCAGTAAGCTCATTTAGTGGAATCAAAAAGCGTCAAGTGGTTTCTACTTCCAGCCACGATGGAACAGGAGTTGGATTTCCCTTCTTACCATAACTAAAAAATCGGACAAGATATATGAAATACTGGTTCACAGATACTGGCCAAGAAAGCTTAAGACAGTTGCCCTCAGAGAAGGGAAGCACATCCAGGGAGCTCCCTGCCTCTGTTCCAGCTCACTGCCTGCACTTTCCAGGCTGCTGCTCCACGAAGGAGAAACTCAAATGGAGCCCAAGGGATTCTTTGAATTAAGGAAACAGAGTTGAAAATGACAGGATTGAGGTGAAAGCGGTTAGAATTTGCAGGGCCAAGTGCTGGAGAGGAGAGGGCCCTGGAGAACCAGAGCTTCCGGGCACTGCAGAGGGCTCCCTCCAGGTCTTCTGAGCAGTGATCAGCACATTCCTGCCAGGAGACTCCCTGAGGCTAGAGAAAGTACTGGAGGCGGAGGCAGATCGGAGATCAGACAGGGCCAGGAACAGCCTGCATCCCCACCAGGAAGAATGAAAAACCTCTTAACTAGAAACACTAACCACAGTGCTCAGACCAGAGCTGCTTCAGGAGAGGGCGAGATTCCCTGTGGACTGAGGGCTGTTTCGGCTCCACAAAGTGTAAACGTAAGCCTTGAAAGGATTAAGTCGTTGTTTAATTGCATCTCAGGATGAAGCTCAAAGATATTTATTGGAATACAAAAGAAAAAAAAAATCCACAGGGGAGGGGTATATTAGGAGTTTACGATTAACAGATACACATTACAGTATAGAAAATAGATAAACAACAAAGACCACTGTACAGCACAGGGAAAGATATTATTTCTTATAATAGCATATAATGGAAAAGAATCTGAAAAAAAATTTAGGTATGTACATGTATAACTGAATATCCTGTACACCTGAAACTAACATGGTAAATCAACTACACGTTAATAAAAAATAAAATTAAAAAAAAATCCAGCACACAGCAATGCAAAATTCATAGTCTAGCATCTTCACAAAATGACAGCATAAAAAGAAGCAGGAAAATACAACCCACGGTCAGAGGAAAAGCCCATCCATAGAAACAGCCCCAAGGAGCTCCGGTCAAGACGGCGGAGAGGCAGGACCACGACCTCGCTGCTCCTCGCAACTACAGCAGAACCACAAGTGAGTGCTGAACAACCATCGAAGAAAGACTGGAACCTGGCAAAAAAGGTCTTCTGCAACTGGAAACATAAAGAGGGAACCACAGCAGGACAATAGGAAGGGCGAGATCACGTTATAGTTGGGCCCCATTCCCCTTGCGTGGGTCCTGGCATTGGAAACAGAAAGAGACCCCAGGACATCTGGTTTTGAAGGCCAGAGGGGCTTGGTGCTGGGAGCCCCACGGGACTGGGGGAAACGGAGACTCCATTCACTTGGGAAGCATACACAGAATCTTGTGTGTGCCAGATCCAAGGGCAGAGGCAGTGATTTCATAGGAACCTGGGCCAGACCTGCCTGCTGGATTTGGAGGGTCTCCGGGGGATGTAGGGGTTGGCTGCAGCACACTCAGGGGACATAAAAGCTGGTGGTGACATTCCGGGAGTGTTCATCTACATGAGCTTTCCTGGAGGCTGACATCTTGATTGCATCATTAGCACCAAGACCTAGCCCCACCCAACAGCCTGTAGGGAAGCCTCAGGCCAAAAAACATACAGGGTGGGAACACGGCCCCACTCATCTGCAGACTTCCTAAGCCACAAAGGCCTCTGGATGCAGCCCTACCCACCAGAGGTCCAGGACCAAGCTGCACCCAGCAGTGGGCAGGCACCGGCTCCTCCTGCCAGGAACCCTGCATAAGCCTCTAGTCCAGCCTCACCCACCAGGGGCAGATACTAGAAACAAGAAAACAATAATCCTAAAGCCTGTGGAAGGAATCCACAAACACATAGAGAGATAGATGATATGAGGCGACAAAGGATGATCTCCCAGGCCAAGGCACAAGATAAAATCCCAGAAGAAGAAGTAGGTGATGAGGAGATAAGCAATTTATCTGAGAAAGAGTTTAGAGTAATGATGGTGAAGATGTTCAGGGAACTCAAGAGGAATATAGATGCAAAGACCGAAGTCTTTAGCAAAGAGTCAGAAAATATAAAGAATACCCAAACAGAACTGAAGAACAAAATCACTGAAATGAGTAACACACTAGAAGGAACCAAGAATAGACTAAATGAGGCAGAAGAACAGATCAGTGAGCTAGAAGACAGATTAGTGGAAATCACTACTTCAGAACAGAAAACAGAAAAATGAATAAAAAGGAATGAGGATAGTTTAAGAGATCTCGGGGACAACATGAAGCACTCTAACATTCACATTATAAGGGTTCCAGGAAGAGAAGAGACAGAGAAAGCACCTGAGAAAATTTTTGGAGAGATGATCACTGAAAACTTCCCCACCTTGGGAAAGGAAACAGTCACCCAAGTCCTGCAAGCGCAGAGAGTACCACACAGGATCAACCCAAAGAGGAACACACAGTCATCAAACTGCCAACAATTAAGGATAAGGAGAAAATATTAAAATTAGCAAGAGAAAAGCAACAAATAACATACAAAGGAACTCCCCTAAGGTTATCAGCTGATTTTTCAGCAGAAACTCTACAGGCCAGAGGGGAGTGGCATGATATATTTGAAGTGATGCAAGGGGGAAACTTACAAGCAGGAATACTCTGTCCAGCAAGGCTCTCTCTCATTCAGACCTGATGGAGAAATCGAAAGCTTCAGAGATAAACAAAAGCTAAAAGATTTCAGCACCACCAAACCAGCTTTACAACAAATGTTAAAGGACCTTCTCTAGTCATGAAACCATAAAAAAAGAGAACAAAAAGAAGAAAGAGAAAAACAAAGACCTACAAAAGATTGCTTTGGCTATTTGGGGTCTTTCATGGTTCCTTATAAATTTTGGAATTGCTTTATTCTACTTCTGTGAGGAATGTCGTGAGTATTTTCATGGAGGATGTGCTGGATCTGTGGATTGCTTTGGGTAGTGTGGCCATTTTGATAGTGTTGATTCTTCCAGTCCAAGAGCACAAGAAATCTCTCCATTTCTTTGTGTCATTTCAGCTTTCAGAGGATAGGTAACCTCTTTGGTTAAGTTTACTTCTGGGTATTTTGCTGTTTTTGATGTAATGGAAATGTGTCTTCCAGTTATAAAATTCTGGTTTTTGAAATGGAAAAAAAAACTGAATGAAAGGCCGCAAATGGCAAAATATCTTCCATTTTATGGTTGGGTTTTATTTCATTTTATATATATATATATATATACTGCATCTCCATTATCTGTTCAACTATTTATGTGCACTTAGGATGCTTCCATGTCTTGGCAATTATAAATAATGTTGCTGTTAATGGCAGGGTGTATGTATCTTTTTGAGTTAATTCTTATTTTGTGGTTGGCTTTATTCCTTTGATAACTATGTCAGTTTAAAAAGCTAAAGCTCTAAACTCTCTTAGAAACAATGAACAGTAGGTGTATGTAAATTTTAAAATACATGTGTAGTAAAAAAAATGAGCTATCAAGCCATGAAAGACATGGAAGAAACTATAAAGACATAATACTAAATGAAAGAAGCCAGTCTGAAAAGGCTACAAATGGTACAATTCCAACCAAGTAACATTCTGGAAAAGGCACAACTATAGAAACAATAAAAAGACTGTGGTTTCCAGGGGTTTGGGGAGAGGGAGGGAGGGAAGAATGAACAGATGGAGCACAAGGGATTTTTAGGGCAATGAAATTATTCTGTATGATACTATAGCGGCTACATGTCATTATGCATTTGTTAAAACCCATAGAATATACAACATTAAGAATAAACCCTAATGTAAACTATGGACTTTGGTTGCTAATAATGTGCCCATGTTGGTTCATCGATTGTACCAAATATGCCACACTGATGAGGGATGTTGAGGGTAGGGGAGTGTATATGTGTGGGTAGGGAGGGCTGTGTGGGAACTCTGTATTTTCTGCTCAAATCTGTTGTGAACTCTAAAAGAATAAAGTCTATTAAAAGAAAAAAAAGAAACAGACCTACATATGGAACTTATGATAGAATTAGTGGATAAGAGCATCAAAACACTGTTTATAAACATACTCCATGTGTTAAGGAAGCATGACAAAGAGATATATAGAAGATATTATCCACACTGAACTCCTAAATATGGAAAATACAAAAAATTACACTGGATGGGATTAATAGCAGATCTGATAACACAGAAGAAAAGAATAGTTAATTTGAAGACAAAGCAATAAAACCTATTTAAAATGAAACACAAAGAAAGGAAAGACTGGAGATAAACACAGGTCAGTGAGCCATGGGGTAACACCAAGCACTCTAACATACATGTGATTAGAGTCCCAGAAGGAGAGGAATGTGGGAGGGGAGGGTGGAAGCAGAAAGACTATTTAAAGAATAATGACCAAAATTTTTCCATGTTTGATGAAAATTATATACCCACAAGATCCATGTACTCAATGAACCCCAAGGACAAGAAACATCATGACATTTATAAGACTTTATAGTCAAATTGATTAATCTAGTGATAAAGAAAAAAAAAATCCTAAAAGCAGCCAGAAAAAAAGATTAAGTACCTAGACATCTCATGGAAAATACTGAAAGTAAAAAAGCAGCCAACCTAGAATTCTTTAGTTAGTGAAAATATCTTTCACAACAAAAGCTGAAAAATATTTTGAGACATGTGAACACTAAGAATTCATCGTCAACTGACCAACATTTCAAAAAATGTGCTTCCTCTTCCCTCAGGCAGAGGAAAATGAAGCCAGATGGACATCTGGATGTACAAAAGGAATGAAGAGCACAGGAAATTATAAATAGGTGGGTAAATATTTTTTTTAATTTTTGTTCATATTTTTTACTCTTTAAAAAAATAACATTAATGAATTTTGATGTTTATAACATGTGTCTATATAAAATGAATAACCATAGTAGAAGAAAGATTGAGAAAAAAGAAATGTAAAAAATCATTGTAAGATTCTTAAATTAATGTGAAATTCTACTTGAAGGTAGACTGTTATCATTTAAAGATGAAAACTGTAAACCCTAATACAAAACACTAAAAATACAAAAGAGCTGTTCTAGTAAGCCAAAAAAGGAGAGTAAATGGAATAAGTTTTTTAAAATTCTTAGTTAACTTGAAAAAAGGGGAGCAAAAAACAAATGGGATAAATTGAAACCAAATAGCAAGTAGGTGAGTTTAAACCCAACATGTTTAAAAAATTACATTAAATGTAAATATTCTAAACACCAAAAATAAAAGGCAAAGTTTTTAATACAAAATCTTTATATACACTTTAAATATAAATTCACAGATAAGTTAAAGGATGGAAAAGTGGTATTAACAATAATCACAGGGGAGGGGAAAGCTCAGTGGTACAGCACATGCTTAGCATGCACAAGGTCTTGGGTTCAATCCCCAGTACCTCCATAAAAAATAAACAAATAAATACATTTTTAAAATAAACCTAATTACCTCCCCCACCAAAAACCCCGACAATAATCACAAGAAGTCTGGAGCCACTATGTTAATGTCACACAAACAGTTTAAAGAGCAGGAACATCCAGGGAGAAAGAAGGTCATTGCATGATGATAAAGGGGTCAGTTAATCGTGAGGGCATAAAAACCCTCAATGCAATGTACCTGATATCAGTGCTTCAAAATACATGAAGCAGCAAACTGGCAGACTACAAAGAGGCATAAATACATGCACAACTGTGGTCAGAAGTCTGTAGCCAACATTCGTATCCCTAACTGATAGAACAAGTGAACAGATAATCAGTAAGGATATAGGACACTTGAACAATGCTTTCAACACACTTAACCTAATTCATAAAATGGTGCACAGAACAGCAGAAGAAAGCACATGCTTTGAAAGAGCACATGAAACATTTCTCAAGAGCTAACTATATCATGGGTCATAAACAAGTCTCAATGAACTTCAAAGATTTCAAATCATATGAATATGTTCTGTGACCACCAAGGAATTAGATTAGAAATCAGAAACAGAAGTACATCTCAAAAATTCCAAAATGTTTAGAAAATAAACAGAAGACTTCTGAATAACCTATAGGTTGACTTAGAAAAAACAAAAAAATTTAAAAGTGTTTTGAAATTAGGTTTCACGAAAATGAAACATTGCATATTAAAATTTGTGGGATGCAGTGAAAGCAGTGCTGAGAAATAAATGTACAACATTAAAAACTTCTATTATAAAGAAAGAAAGATCTCAAAGCTAGGATCTAAACTTCCACCTTGAAAACTAGAAAAAAGCTCCCACAAATGATATGCAAATTATACAGAAAAAAGAAAATAATAAAGACAGAAGCTAGTGGAATAAGAAAGAGAGAGAAAATCAGTGAAATAACCATTGCTTCTTTGGGAAGATCATCAAACTTAACAGACTTCTAGCCAGAATGGTCAGGGAAAAAAAAAGAAAAAACACAAATTATGAATAACTAAATTAGAGAGGAGAAATCACTACAGAGTCTATAGACATTAAAAGGCAAAAAGGATAATATAGTGAAAAACTTCATGCCAATAAATTCTACAACATAGAGGAGATGGACAAATTATATTTTTGGAAAAAAAATCTACCTAAGTTTATTCAAGAAGAAATAGATAACCTTATTTTATGTCTATGAATGATTTGAAATTATAACTTAAAATCTTCCTGTAAAAATACCCCAGGCCCAGATCTCTTCACTGGTGAATTCTACCCAACATTTAAGGAAGAAATCATATCAATAATGTGCAAACACTTCCAGAAAATTAAAAAGGTGGAAATATTTTCCAGCTCATTCTGTAAGTCCAGCAACATGCTGAAATCAAAACCAAAGACATTACAAGGAGCATTTCAAAACACACCAATATCCCTCATGAACATAAACATAAAAATCGTAGACAAATTTTGGCATATTAAATCCAACAGCAAATAAGAAGGAATCATGATCTTGTGGTGTTGATCCCAGGAAGGCAAGATAAATTGAACACTCAAAAATCAAACAATATAATTTACCATGTTGACATACTAAAAGTTAAAAACCATATGATTACCTCAATAGATGCAGAAAACAATCACAAATATTCAATATACTTTTATGATTAAAAAAAAAACTCGCAGTAAAACTGAAACTAGATGCCCAGTAAACAATTCTCTTACTCCCACCCCTCTCCGTCCCCTGACAACCACCATTCTACTTTGTGTTTCTATGAGTCTGACTACTTTAGGTATCTCATGTAAGTGGAATCGTTGAGTATTCATCTTTTTGTCACTGGCTTATTTCACACAGCTTAACGTCCTCAAGGTTCATCCATGTTGTAGCACGCGACATGGTTTCCTTCTTTTTTAGAGATGAGTAATATTCCATTATCTATAAACATCACATTTTCTTTATACATTCATCTGTTAATGGGCATTTGGATTTTTCACCTGTTGACTATTATGACAACTTCTTTATCCAGTCATTTGTTGATGGACATTTAGGTTGCTTCCATGTCTTGGCTATTGTAAATAGTGCTGCTGTGAACAGTGGAGTGCAGGTGTCTTTCTGAATTAGAATTCCCTCCAGGTATATGCCCAGGAGTGGGATTGCTGGATCATAGGGTAAGTCTATTTTAGTTTTTTAAGGAAATTCCACACTGTTTTCCATAGTGGCTGAACCATTTTGCGTTCCCATCAACAGTGTAGGAGGGTTCCCTTTTCTCCACACCCTCTCCAGCATTTATTATTTATTATTTATTATCTTGTTAGATGATGGCCATTCTGACTGGTGTGAGGTGATGCCTCATTGCAGTTTTGATGTCTTCAAGAGTTTTTAATTAAAATGCAGATACTCCAAAGAGAAAGAGAGAGGGTGGATAATAAAAACTAATGTCCATGAAAGACTTTATTTTACACTTTACAGCTTTGGAGAATTAGAGGAGATATTAGTTGACTTGGAAAGATATTGGAGGGGAGCAGATTACCATTTACAACATAGTAGGTACAATGTAAGACATACATCATGCACTTTGTGATATGTAACACCCTCCTGAGTGGAATGATTACAACACCACGAGGTGATTATTATTTACTTGCCCTACACAGATTTTGTTTCTTTTACAATAAGCATGTCCTATGTATGTCAGTTATTTTTCAGGTAAAATTTTAATTTAGGTTAAGCAAGAAAGCACTGAGGCCTCCAGTGGGTTTAAGCTCGAACTACACAAAGTGTGCCAGAGATCTGGCGAGGGGGTAGGGGGACATTTTAACATAAGAGGACGTGTCTAGTCCAGGAAGGAGACGTGATGGACTCTCAGAGGTCTAAGTCTTGGCAAATCTAATGTAAAACCTTAGCGTCTATTCCACCGAGTAGCAGCTGAACTCTGCCAGGCTCTTTGACGGGCGCTGCTAGAGATCGTGTTGTGACTGTGAGTCAGGGAACGGTTTCACCACACGAGGAAGCAAATGACGAGGTGGTTTGCCTGGAGTTCACAGTTGCACTCTGCTCGGTGTGAGCTGTAAATACACAAGCCCTTTTTCAAAATCTGTGACACCCTGAGAAGATCTCACATTCAACACGAGCAACCAAACCAAATGCACAGACATATGCCAGCAGTCTGCCACCCTCCCCAGAGGACGGCTTCAGACAGACACGCTTCTTCTAACTAAACCACTTTGGTTGAGAAGCACCTCAGGCTAATGGCTGAGAATTTTGCTAATGACACATGTGATTCAAAGACAGGTCATCTCAGAACTTCAGAATGTAGGAATGTTTACATTCTAGCCCATTTTTGCAGGTAACAGCTTATAAAATACTCTGAAATAAACAGTGAAGATTGTTCTCTGTCTGAGTATAATTATATGCAGTGTTTCAATTCATTTCACCAAGCATATGTTGAACACCTGCTGTGTGAAAGCGGAAGATACAAAGAAGAATAAGCTTGGATCTGTGCACACAGGGCTTGGAGGTCACTGCGGAGCCAGCCTGCCTGGTGTGAGTGATGCTGTGGAGCACATGGAGGGGGATGCTGGTGAGGGCGTGCGGTGCTGGGGGGTCTGGGAGAAGATGATGCCGGAACTGAGGCCTGGCAGGCAGACAGGCTGGAAAGAAGGGCTTTCAAACTGACATAAAAGCACTGAGAAGTTCCAGAGCCCAGAGTTTAAAAAAAAAAAAAAAAAAAAGCAAGTAGTTTCAAAAGATTGAATTGGACTTCTGGCCAAGATGGAGTGACAGGGCCTCCATTTACCTTCTCCTACGTGAAACAATTAAAAAAAAAAAAAAACAGGAAAAATACAGAAAACAACTGTTTTCAGACACTGCACACCAGGCAGGGAAGGACAATGATCCCTGAGGGAGAGGAGACAAATGAGGTGAGCCCTGTCACTGTCCCAGCTCGTCCAGGGGCAGCTTAGAGACTGGGAACCGTGAGGAACCGGGGTCCAGGAGGGCGTGGCCTCTCAAGTCCTCAGGCAGCATCTCAGGGTGAGGGGCTCTGAACAGGGAGGGAGCTGCGGAGGGTCCCCTAGAGTCTTCAGCTGAGCACAGATCAGCACCTTTGTGTGAGAAAACTGCTCAAGGGTCAAGGGCAGGACCGGAAAGACTAATCCTGGGCTGAAGAACCTCGTAATTCACAGGGCACCAGGCAGAATACGCAGAGGAGCGCCATCTCAGCACAGCGACAGAGTTAGCTCTGGAGTAAAGACTGCTCTCATCCTGCCTGACAGAGTTTAAGAGAAGCTTCGAAAAGATCAGACTGTTGCCAAGTAATTTAACTGCTTCTCAGAATCAAGCTCAAGAAAATATTGATAGAAATTGAAAAATCTCCTGCACCTAAGAAGGTAAAATTCACAATGTCTGGCATCCAGTGAAAAGTGACCAGGCATACAAACAGGAGAACACTGTGAATAACGAGGAGAAAAAGGCAATCCACAGACCCAGACCCAGAAATGATACAGACATTAATGAGACCAAGATAGAGTTAGTGGAGAAAGACGTTAAAACAGTTAGTATATTAATAACTATATATTATGTTCCATATGATTAAGAATCTAAATGAAAGATTAAGCATGTTAAATAGAGAATGGAAGACATTAAAAAAAAACCAACTTGTAGACCTGAAAAATACAGTATCTCAGTGAAACATATGCTGGATGGGACTAGCAGCAGATAAGACACTACTGAAGGAAAGAGAAGTCACCCATAGTAAGAGAAACTTTCCAAAATGAAACACACAGAGGAAAAAGAGGAAAAAGGTTGAAAGTAAAATGAGCAGAGCATCAGGGAACTACGGGACAACTTCAAGTTACATACAAATAACCCTGCACTTGCGGCCGAAGTAGATTGGTTTATGGGTGATCACCTTGACCATGGCTGGGCGGATGACTTTCTTCCTTGGGATTTTGAATTTAGGACCAAGAGGGAATCAGGCCAGTCTCATTCTGCATGATGGAAGCTGGGAAAATGGAAATCCTCACTGTCTCCTGCCAGGTAGACTGAGAAGCAGAAGTTACTCTGTATCAAGGGGAGCTAAGAACCAGGAAAACAGGGTGTAGGGGTGTAATTTGGAGAGAGCAATCATCAAGTTTTCAGGTCCGGTTTCCATGTATTTCTGAGCCTAGTTGGGTAGTACCCCTAACCTGCTGAGATTCTCCTTAGATTCCATGCAGTATGTGTTTTTGTTTTGTTTGTTTGATTTGTCACCTGTAATGAAAAAGGCCTTAAATTAGACAGAGATAATAATGCATTTGATTTTGGATGTGTTAAAATGTTACTCAATTTTTGACACTCGTTTGGAGCGTCTATCGGGTATCAACATGGAAGCGTCCACTGTGCAGGTGAATAGACTTATCTGAAGCTCAGAAAAGATGTGTGCACCCCAAATGTATGTTTTTATTTATTATTATTATTTATTTCTATCACTCTACAGAATAGACCACCTAAATCAAAGGGAGTACATGAAATTGACCATGGCGATCATGTAGAGGAAAACTCAATAAAACCAAAGGTAGAGGCTGGAAACAGCCACATCAAAGAGACACAACGAGCATCAAGGGAAAGACTGAGAAGAACACTTTCCAAGCCAGGATGAAAGGAAGATGCAGGGAAGTCAAGGAGAGGAGAATCTGAAGAAAGGAGAAACCCATGAGCTTTTCAGGTTCCTAAAGGACAAAGACATTCCTGAACCTTTATTGGCAACCACCAACTTCCTATATTTCTGACCTTACTTCCTTTTTTCTGCCCATATATACCACCCCTGAGTCCCTGTTTCCCTGTTTCTGACCTCAACATGTGAATTTAACCATAGTTACTCATCTCTTAGGAGAGCTTGATTTTGGCAATCGTTACCCTGCATTATTCCACAATACCTGCCGAGGATTAAAGACCCAGTCAGAGCAAGTCAACAGAGAAGAGCTGAGCCCTTCTCCCCAAAAGACAACCGCAAGCCAACAGGACCGGGAGAGCGAGGGAGGAGCTGGAGGAGAATGGATGGTTTTCCAAGAGGAAGTCGGGCCTCGCTGATCAATAAAGCTCTGGCTGGAGGCACGTATGCATGTGGACAAACGCTCATGAATGGCGTCTATTAAGATTTTCAAAAAGCCTTTCACAAAGTGCTACACAAAAGGCTATTTTAAAAACTGAGTCATGTGGTACGATGGAGCCTGCTGCAATGCACAGGGAGGCTGCTCAGAGACAAGGAACAGTGGCTTAGGACTGAGGAGCACTTCCTGGAGGAAGAAGGCTAAACACTGGCACTCCCTTATGACTAGCCTTGGTTAACGCTTCTGTGAATTATTTGGAGCAGTGATTATGAGAAGCCCAAGGATGTGGGGGTAACCTGAAGTTAATGTGGAAAGTATAGAACCAGTTTTCAAATGGGCAAAAATATTGAACTTAGGGGAAAATAAACTAAAGGCCCTTCTCAAAAGATCCCTTTACTCATTCATTCATTAAACAGTGGCCGAGGATTTACTGTGTGGCTAGCTATTGTGCGCTATTTAGCTATTGTGCTACAAGTTGGGCAGGAAATAATAATTAAGAAGGCGTTTCTCCCCGCTCTTAGGAAACTTAAATGGAACAAGAAGACATTTCCTGAATCTTGAGAAAAGTAAATTTAAGGTGAATAAAGGAAGTAGTTCACATAATAGGAAACACATGGAGCTTGATTTTTCTAAGCATTATTTTCTAAGCTGATAAGGTTGAAAATTTTAGAGGGCGGGTAGAGCTCAAGTGGCAGAGTGTGTGCTTAGCAAGCACAAGGTCCTGGGTTCAATCCCCAGTACCTTCTCTAAAAATAAAGAAATAAGTAAACCTAATTACCTGCCCCCACATCCCCCAAAAGAGAAAATTTTAAATAAACTCTGAATATTTAGATAATTTCATAAAAGGCACTGCTATGATGGTTTGGTCAAGGGAAAAGAGAGTATTGGGGGGGCCACATACATAACGTCTGGATATATTAGGACCAATTTTTGTTGTTGCAAGGGATAAAAACTCAATTCAAAACTAACTAAAAAATACAGATGATTGGATAAAGAAATTAGGTATATATGTACAATGGAATACTACTGAGCCATACAAAAGAATGAATTTTTGCCATTTGTAGCCACATGGATGGACCTAGAGATTATCACACTGAGTGAAGTAAGTCAGAGAAAGACAAACATCATATGACATCACTTATATGTGGAATAGGAAAAAAATGACACAAATGAACTTATTTATAAAACAGCAACAGACTCACAGACATAGAAAACAAACTTAGTTACCCTAGGGAGAAAGGAGGGGAGGAGGGATAAATTAGGAGTTTGAGATGAAGAGACACAAACTACTGTATGTACAATAGATAAACAACAAGGTCCCACTGTAGAGCACAGGGAACTATATTCAATTATCTTGTAACGGCCTATAATGAAAAAGAATATGAAAAGGAATAGTTATATATATGACTGAATCACTATGCTGTACACCTGAAACTAGCACAACATTGTTAAGTCAACTACACTTCCATTTAAAACAAAACTAAGAAGAGGCAAGCCTGACTCAGGCAGAGCTGGGTGCAGAGAGGCAGGAGATGAGGACTTGGTGAGGCTCGCCCACTCTGCGTCTCTGGGCTGCTTTATTCTAATCATTTTTTCACGTGGAGCAAAGGAGGCCTAGGGATGGGCATGGAAGACAGAAGAATTCCGGTTTTCCATGTTTCATGGCACTTGTGATCTTAGGGGATCATGTTTCTCCCAGCACCCATGTCAATTGCTGGAAAAGGACTCTAAACGGCCCACCCCCGCACCACTCACTCTGGCCAGAAAGTCCAAGTATTGTTACTGACCAAGTTAGGGACACCAGAGCTGCCCATCCCAAGGCCCAGCATGAGGGGAGCTGTCAGCCTCCTGGAGCCACACAGACTGAGGAGGAGGAAGAAGATGCCAAACAGATGGTGGGCCGACAGAAACAAGAGAGGACAGCTATCTGCTTCCTCTCGTTAAGGTCACCCTGGGCTGATTTTGGTTAGGGGAGAAGCCTTCAAAAAGTCCCCCTGTGATCCCCGCCTCCCAGGATGCACACGGTCGGTGATGCCCTCCCTTCAGTGGGGGCTGGACTTAGGGACCCAGAACTGAAGAATAGACTAGGGCAGAAGCGAGGGGGTTAATTCTGAGCCTGCAGGTTCCAGTCTGACTCTTTCCAGCATATTTCACTCCGGGGAAGCCAGCGACCAAGTTCTGAGTCAACCCTGTGGAGAGGCCCAGCTGAGTGAACTTGGAAGCCGATTTCCTGAGGCTGATAGTGGCCAGGTGTGTGAGTTTGGAAGCGGCTCCTTCCCCAGTCTAATCTTTCAATGAAACCGCATACCTGGCTGGCAGCTCTGCTGTGACTTCATGCAGCTCGGCTCAGCTGTGCCCAGATTCCTGCTCCACAAAAACTGAGAGATCAGCGTTTTCATCTATAAGCCGCTAAGTTTGGGGGCAATTTGTTAAACAGCAATAAATAACTATCATACTGGGGTTGGTGCAATAAGGTAATATTCATGCTCTTATGTACAAAGGACCAAAAATAGATAAATACACACAGGATCAGGCAGACGAGTCTGTTAAACGTCATGTGAACCAGGACCTACCATATAGCACAGAGAACTATATTCAATTTCTTGTAATAACATATAATGGAAAAGAATCTGAAAGGAAAAACTATATATGTATGTATATGAATAACTGAATCACTTTGCTGTACACCTGAAACTAACACTGTTAAATCAATTACACGTTAACAAAAATTTTTTTAAATGTCATATGTGATTCTGTCATGTGTTTGGTTATTTTCTGTGTTGAACGTGAAGAAATGACTTTTCTCCCCTCAACGAAACTATTGGGTATTATTTTTATCTATAACTAGACTGACGACATAGTAACTATACTAGCATCTTATTAAATACAAATCTTAAAATAGGATACAGCAATTGCAAAATCCTATAGTTAGGTGAAGTCTAGACATCATTTGGCTATGTTCTGGACTGTTTCTCTAATTTTTTCATGGTTCAAATAAGGTTCCCAATGGTAATTTGAGGTTAAAAAGAATCATTTGGCCAAGTCTCCTTTGACTCGTTTAAAAGATCTGAAACATCTCCCTGAAGTCAAGGTCTGTAGAAGGGCAACGTGACTTTGAGATCTGTTTATGTCTTATGTTTGTAGGTTACCTAAGTACCTCTCCCCGATCAGAAGTCTCAAATAATCTCCAAGGAAGAAAGAAAGAGGATGGAGTTCAGTGCCCCAAGAATGTTTATGGAAGCTAATTTTCTTTAGCAGCAGCTTTACCGTAAAATAAAAGATCTGTTTAAAACTTCTGAAGCCTGGGTATAAGCCCCACACTGACATCGCGCTATAAAAAATACCAAGTTGTAGCCCCGGAAAACTGGTAGGTAACAGACGTGCTGATTGACCTCCACTCAAGTGCTAGCACCTGCTACTATTTTCAGAAGTATAATAGCTACCCTGGGGCATTTCTAACTTAGGTGCAATGTTGAGAGGGATTTTCTAATGAGGATTGCCCTAATATTTCAGAAAATTCTAATTAGTAGCTGATCCTCTCTCACCGCACAGCCTCACGCTGCTGCTCTGAGTTTCTTTTTTTTAGACGCGATAGAAGAGTCTCCAGGTAGTTCTGAAGGTGCTTTTGATAATGATGTAGCCCAGGGTACGATGCTGCGTCCGCGGTGTCCGCGGTTACTTCCGGGAGATACGGCTGTATCCAGACAGCGCTGAGCGGGCTCAGTGCGGAACCCAAATGGATGATCTGCTTGTGTATTTTGGGAGACCAGGATCTCAAAATCAGCCTCTAATGTGCCTCCCACTTTCTTATAGGACCCAGGTTTTCTTCCAAGAAAATGGAAGCAGGGCCCTTTGCTTGGAATTCACTGGAATTTAATGAATACTTAGAATTTATTACCAGTTAACCAGTGAACTCATTTTATGGTGCCATTCCTTCATCCTTTATCAGTTCTCACTCGTGTGTAGAAAGTTCCATGTTTTGACATAAAGTACGTTTGGGTCGAGTTGGTTTTTTTGTTTGTTTTCCCTTTTCTTTCCTTATATAACTTTCTACTACTGCAGAGGACTGTTTTGAAGCTGTTTAATTTTTGTTGTTTTTCAGTTCTTTGAAGCTTAATGAGGAAAAATGTACAAATCTATACATGTTCATACAAACATACCCCCTTATTACATAGCTAGCCTACAGTGGTGCTGGGTAATACCCAAAGTTATTGACCCCAAGGGACTGAGGTAGTATCTGTTTGTTTTTTAAGTTGTAAAAACTTTATCCTGTTTTTTCCCCTTGGTGGAGGTACTGGGGATTGAACCTAGGACCTGTGCAAGGTAAGCACACACTCTACTGCTGAGCCACCGCTCCCAGCCCAACCTGGAGTAACATTTGTGTTGATGGATGCTTTGCAGTCTGTAGGACCTGGAAAAGAAACAGGACTGATGATCTCATCTTGTCTCTCAGAGTCAAGAACTTTGATGCCCCAACCCGTAAGTCTTTACAATGCCCTGGAATCACTGCAGAGCTAATCTGGTGCCATTAGAGCACCACTGTGGAGGAATTCTGTGCACCACCACCTTGACTTTACATTGGAAAGCTAAGATTTTTATCCCACCAGATAGTTCACAGAGAAGTGATTATTATGTGTGATCATCAGCCTACTTAAAGTAGAAAGGATTTCTATATATAATAGCAAAGGAAACAACCATAATGGGAATGACTGATAGATTTTGGGACAAAAAAGGGAAAACCATCTGCAAGTTAAAAAAAAAAAAGTGGGGGGAGGGTATGGCTGAGTGGTAGAGTGCATGCTTAGCATGCACAAGGTCCTGGATTCAATCCCCAGTCCCTCCATTAAAAAAATAAAAAATAAAAATAAAATAAACCTAATTACCTCCTCACTCACCCTAAATTTTTTTTTTAATATCATAAATAAAACTAACAGGAAAATGAAAATAATGGAAGGTATTTGCAAAATGTATGACAAAGGATTAGGGCCAATTTTGTTTGGTTTTTATTTCATAATCATTTACTTAACTTTGCAATCCAGCTAAACCTGGAGGGGGGTAGGGAAAATATGGAGCTCAAAGAACTGCAGTGAGAAGGGCCGATGTTTTTAACACAGAGAGAGTTCTTCCCAATCTCCATAAATAAAATTAAGTTTCTGTTTCTTTTCCTCTTCTGAGGATAGAGACAGTCAAAACGGTCTAGCATGTGGCACACCGCCCTAGGCTAGCTTACCACACAGCCACAGGACATAAGACCAGGCTACCCTGAGCCCCTGGGATTGGATTTGTTTACTTTTATAGCCAGAAGTGGGGCAGCGCCAGAACCCACATGCGGCGTGTGCTCAGGTCCACTTCCAGGGGCTTGTGCCCTGCGACTGACCCTTCTCGTGGGAGCACCTGGAATGGAGCCCCACACCTGCCGGCCCTGGGCCTGCCAAGTGTGCCTGTGACCAGATCAAGTGTGCTCTTCCTACCGAGGAGCAGAAAATTGTCAGAAAAGTATTGAAGGCACAGACAAATGGAGATTTTTGGAATCACAATTGGGGGGGGGTAATTCAGTTTATTTAATTTAATTTAATTAATTAATTTATTTATATTATTTATTTATTTATATTATTTATTTATTTATTTTAAATGGAGGTACCAGGGTTTGAACCCAGGACCTCGTGCATGCTAAGCATACAGTCTACCACTGACCTATACCCTCTCCACTGGAGTCACAATTTTTTTAAAAGTTTTTTTTCATTTGTGATTTTATTTATTTATTTATGTTTTTTGCTGCACTTTAGTTTTATTTTTGCAGGGGGAGGTAATTAGGTTTATTTATTTATTTATTTTTTAATGGAGGCACTGGGGATTGAACCCAGGACCTCCCACATGCTAAACATACACACTACCACTGAGCTATACCCTCCCCTCACAATTTTTTAAAAAGCAAAAGGCTAGAAAAAAAATTAACTCCTGGGAAAGCAGATGGGACTATTTTCACCAAATCTAGGGATATATTTGGGGTGATCTGACTTTCAACATAGCCTATGTGTGAGACCAGGAATCCATCTGGGGGGACCTGGGGAAAACCCAGGGAGGCGGGCAGCCCTGCTTAGGCAGCTGAAACTGAAGTTCAGAGCAAGGCTCTTGGGGGCCCGTTGGGCAGACACGCTTGTTGGCATGGTATTTACACTAGGGAAACTCTAGAGAGAGTCGTCAGGACTGGATGTTACAATGGTAGCTATGTTTTATGGTTGTTTACTCTGTGTCAGTGGAATGTAAGCCCTGAAAAGGTAATGGCTGGTGATTGGTGGACTGGCATCTGTTTTGTTCACTGCTGTGTCCCCGGCTCCTAGCAGAGTAATTGGTACACAACTATAAAATGTAGCTAGTGCGGAAAACTGGACGGCCGCATGTAAATCAGTGAAGTTAGAACACTCCCTCACATCATGCACAAAAATAAACTCAAAATGGCTTAAAGACTTATGAAGACAAGACATGAGAAACCTCCCAGAAGAAAACATGGGCAAAACGCTCTCTGATATAAATCTTAGCAGTGTTCTCCTAGGGCAGTCTACCCGGGCAATAGAAATGAAAGCAAAAATTAACAAATTGGACCTAATTAACAAGCTTTTGTGCAGCAAAGGAAACTATAAGCAAAACAAAACAAAAAAAAAACCCCTACAGAATGGGAGAAAATATTCGCAAATGATGAGACTGACAAGGGCTTAATTACCTGAATACATAAACAGCTCATACAACTTAATAACAAAAAAACCCAAACAACCCAATCCAAAAATGGACAGAACACCTAAACAAGCAATTCTCCAATGAAGATATACAAACGGCCAATAAATGCTCAATATTGCTAATTATCAGAGAAATGCAAATCAAAACTACAATAAGTTATCACCTCACACCAGTCAGAATGGCCATCATTCAAAAGTCCACAAGTGATAAATGCTGGAGAGGGTGTGGAGAAAAGGGAATCCTCCTACACTGTTGGTGGGAATGTAGTTTGGTGCAGCCATTATGGAAAACACTATGGAGATTCCTCAAAAACTAAGAAACAGACTTACCATAGGATCCAGCAATCCCACTTCTGGGCCTATATTTGGAGGGAACTCTAACTTGAAAAGATACATGCACTCCAGTGTTCAAAGAACACTATTTACAATAGCCAAGACATGGAAACAACCTATATGTCCATTGACAGATGACTGGATAAAGAAGATGTGTGTATTTATATACAATGGAATACTACGCAGCCATGAAAAAGAATGAACTCATGCCATTTGCAGCAACATGGATGGACCTGGGGGGCATTATGTGAGGTGAAATAAGCCAGACAGAGAAAGACAAACACTGCATGATGTCACTTACATATGGAATCTAAAAAATACAATAAACTAGTGAATATAACAAAAAGAAATGGACTCACAGATATGGAGAACAAACTAGTGGTTACCAGTGGGAAGAGGGAAGGAGGGAGGGGCAATATCAGGGAAGAGGATTAAGAGGTACAAACTATTAGGTATAAAATAAACTACCAGGTTGTACTGTACAACATGGGGACTATTTTATAACTATAAATGGAGTCTAACCTTTAAAAACAAAACAAAACAAAACAAGATAAATTGTGAATCACTACATTGTACACCTGTAACATATATTATATATCAACTATACCTCAATAAAAAATTAACAAATAAAAACCAAGATACCTTATGGTCCATAAGCTACATTGGCAAAGGTTCTCTAATGAAGATGATACCCATGAGGTTTGGGCCAAGGGTGTGAGAAAATAGGCACTTTAGTCTATTTTGGGGGGGTGAGGGAAGGGGGACAGTATGTGTTGGTGTAAACTTTCAGGACAGTAGTTGACAGAAGGTATCAAAAGCGTTTCCTCCCTCAGACCCACATCTCCTGATTTATTATCCTAAGGAAATATCTGTGGATTACCCAATGACTTCCACCCGAGAAGGAAGGTAAGAGGTTCGAGCCTGAGCCGTGGAGTCAGGCAAGCCTGGGTTGACAGGGTGGTTCTGCACCTGCCCCATGTGACCCGCAGGTTAAGTGGTGACCGCCAGCGGCTGTGGGACCTTGGGTGAGGTATTTACAGCCTCTAGGCAGCATGGCCTCATCTGTAAAACGGCTGTCATACCAGGATTCACCGCGGGACGCAGTGAGGAGGAAATGAGAAAACGCACAGGAGGCACCTGGCACAGGGCTGGATGTGTGGGGAGGCATCCACCTGCGTAAGCCAAACGGGGGAAAGCAGCGTGCGCTCAGCCCGGCATTATTTACGATGGTGAAAAGGAAAACAGAAATTGCCTAAGTGACTTAAAATAAGTATAGAGAAGAAAGACCACACTGGCCTTGAAAATCATGTTGCAGATGAACAGTTAATGGCAAGGAAAATAATCACAATACATTTTCAGGTGAAAAAAGTTGGTTATAAACAGTATGTCCCATATAATCCCAATTTTAGGGAAAACGTGCAGAAAGACAAATATGATTTTTCCACAATAAAGACGCCTTATTTTCTAATTTGAACAAACTCTGCATGTTATTGATAGCAGACATATGCGGGGTTTTGGATGTCCAGCATCACCGCACTTCCTTGTAATATCCCAGTTTTCTTATGGGGAATCATCGCTGTCCCTCCGGGAGGAGTCGTGGCAGGAGGGTGGGGCTCCTTCATCGCCCCTCACTGACGGAGCCAGGAGGACTCAGCCCTGCAGGCACCGCCACAGGACTAGCGGACCTTTGGGAGGACAGTCTCAGCATGGTGGTGGCCCTGTGGGGGGGCTGGGACTTCCTTGATCCCTGCCCTTTCCCAAGTCTGGTCTTCCTCCTCCTCTCGTGTTCCTGAGCCCCTAATAGCCTTCTATTCTGCTTGTTAGCCAGAATCTATTTCTGTTGCTTGCAACCAAGAACTCTTACAAATAAGTTATTTTTAATAACTGGGAAAATGAACAAAGCAAGCTGCACTTAATGAAGTGGCAGCTCCAGGACCATTCTTTGCAGGAATAGTCTAAACCGAGGTGAGGCTGAGGTAGGGTAAGGAAGAAACGTGAAATGACCTGGCTGTGGCCACCGGATGCCAAACATCTGGTTGGAAACTGGAAAGATTCATGAAAAAATTTACATGTTCCCAAACCTCCAGTGGTTTGACTTCCAGTGGCAGCTGACAATTGTTATTCATTCATCTTTGTGATTCGGGCTGATTTGGAATTTAGAACAGTAAACGGAACCACAATGAACAAAGACCTTAAGCAGGATACTAACCGAGCACATAGACTAGTAGGTACGAGAGAGACTCCTGTGTACCGTGCAGTGAAACCACGAACCTGAAGATAATATGCTTTCAAACTCAATCCCAGGGGAGCGATGTGAATCACAGCTTCGCTGTTATGTGAATAATAGTAAACACTATTTAATAATAGTGAACACCTGCATATATTCATCTGCACTTAATTTTGGCAGCATGACACTATTTGTTTTCAGAAGTTTCTAAAGCCATCCACTGTTAAAATGATTACCGCCCTTGATACCAGTGCCTAGATATGAGTCATGCACCCTCAGCTCTCATCTGTACAACATGCCAGGACTGTCGGGTCCCAAAATCTCTTGGCTGGCCTCACTTATTTTACCAGTTTTTCCTCTCTTATGGAGAAGACACCTGCCCACTGTGAGTCTGACCCAGATTTGGGCACTGTCCAACATCTATAGAACACAACAAAATTAACAGAAAACAATGATCCAGCTTTCCGGGAACAGTCACATATTTAGATACGATTTTCACTCACTGTGCAGTGTTCTGTAATTTGCGATCTGTGCTGTTGAGGGCAGTAGGAAAATCAGTGTTACACAAATTTACTCAAACCAATGCTGCTCACAGTGTGATGTGCATAAACACTTGAGTGTTTATGGAAATATTTATTATTGAAAGTTACCATCTGTTTTTTGGGGGCAAACTTTGTGCATCTGACAGCTAGTTTTAAATTAATTTATTTTTATGACATTGATTTTTAAAATCCTAGGGAAGTAAGTTAATGTAATCTCAAGGTCCGGTAGCACCAGGAACCAGCCCTGGGAAGTGGTGAGAAAACTTTATGGGCCGCCTCTAACAGACCAGCTGAGGTTCATTCACTGAGCTAATGGTTACCGAGTACCCACAATGAGCTAGACATTGTTCTAAGTGCAAGGGAGGGGGTGGGGAGGGATAAATTGGGAGTTCGAGATTTGCAGGTACTACTATATATAAAATAGATAAACAAGTTCATACTGTACAGCACAGGGAACTATACTCAGTATCTTGTAGTAACTTATGGTGAAAAAATATGAAAACGACTCTATGTATGTCCATGTATGACTGAAGCGCTGTGCTGTTTGCCAGCAATTGACCCAACATTGTACTGATTATACGTCAATAAAAATATACATATACAAAAAATAAAAAAAAATTAAAAAGAAAGTGCGTGGGATACAAGATAAACAAGATTTCTGTGAAGCTTACTTGCTAAAGGGTAGGGGTAGGAGAAGCCAACTGTAAACAAGTAAATAAATAAATCATCACTTCACAAAGTGTGGTCCATGGACCTGTGGGGATCCCCACGACCCTTTCAGGGTCTGCAAGATCGGTTTCATGAATGGGTGAAATATCTCCCCAGAGTGTGAATGAATGCTGGGTTTTCACATAGTGAAGTACACAGAGTTCATTGTCACGGTTTCAGCTTCAACGCGGCAGTGACCCTTTCAGAAGCCGCTACTTGTCAAGTCTGGTATCAGAAAGGAGCACCCAGTTACCTGAAAAAGCTTTGTCTCCCTTTTGCAACTACACAGCTGTATGGGGCCAGACTGTCTTCATAAACTTAAACCAAAACAAGACATCACAGCAGAGTGAATGCAGCAGCAGATGTGAGAAAAGAGCTTTCTGTTCAACCAGATATTAGAGAGACCTGCAAAGCGTCAAGCAAAGCCATCTTTGTTTTCATATAAAATATGCTATGCATGTTTCCATATAATGAGTTTGTACTGATGTTTAAAACCAGTGAAAACATACTTTGAATTTTTCTATTAATTTCTAATTGGACAAATATGAATAGACACAAACCGCACCAAGAAGAGCCTTTTGAAGCAACGAGGGCCGGAATCTCCCACAGGGCGTTAACCCCCCACACTTCCAAACTGCATCACCTGTCCTCTTGTGCGGCCTGGTGCGAGGCCAGAACCCCTTCCCTGCCGTGTGGCTTTATCCAAGTCCAGAAGGAGCAGGAGGAGGTAAAACTCGGGGCATGTGGCCGGCCTGTCTATGTAGTGACAGCGGGAGGGGACGGCCTAGCTCTCCCGAGCCCAGAGACACGTTGGGCCCAGACGGTCGAACCACATGCTGTGGTGGAGCCAAGGGTCTGGGCGGGGGTTGGGGGGTGCTACCAAGGGCACTGGGATGGCCTGTATTCTTGGGTCGTCTTTCCATGGCAGTACACACAGGTCTAGCTCATCCTTCCAAAGAGAAGTATGGCCCTGTAAAGATGAAGGGTCACTTTTAATAACTAACTCCTACTCTTGGGCATTTGGGTGATTTCTAACTCTTTTACTTGATGCACAGAGCTGAAGGGACGAGCCTATGAAATAAGCAATGAGAAGATGAACAAGGTCATCGCCGGAGTGGTTAGTGCTGTGAAGACAACCACGAGTGTGTGAGCCCCGTGGAAGCAGGGGTGCTAGTCTGCCTTGGTCACCGCTGTATCCCCAGCACTTGGCACATGGCCTGTCATGCAGTAGGGGCTCAAAAGTCTGAAATAAGATGCGACAGTGATTGGGACGGGCACTTGGGAAACACCTGCATTTAAGCTGGGAGCTGAGTGAGGGGAGAGTCAGCCTTGAGAAGCCCCACGTGGGTTGCAGGCAGAGAGGAGGGAAGCGCAAAGGCTCAGAGGGGAAACTGCCAGGCATGTTTGAAAACAGAAAGGTCTGTGCACTGCAGGGCAGTGAGCAAGGGCAGAGAGTGGGAGATGAGGGTGGAGCGGAGGGCAGGGCCCAGTCAATAGGGCCTTCTTTCTATGGCTGAGTGGTAGTCCAGGCAGTGGAATGTTACTCATGCATAAAAAAGGAGGGGGAAACAACCTAAATGTCCATCAACAGATGACTGGATAAAGAAGATGTGGTATATTTATACAATGGAATACTACTCAGCCATAAAAAGACAACATAATGCCATTTGCAGCAACATAGATGAACCTGGAGATCATCATTCTAAGTGAAGTAAGCCAGACAGAGAAAGAAAAATACCATGATATCACTCATATGTGGAATCCAAAAAAAATGGCACACATGAACTTATTTACAAAACAGACAGATTCACAGACATAGAAAACAGACTTATGGCTACCAGGAGGGAAGGGAGTGGGAAGGGCTAAACTGGGAGTTCGAGATTTGCAGATACAAACTACTATATATAAAATAAACCAAGTTTCTACTGTATAGCACAGGGAACTATATTCAGTACTTTGTAGTGACCTATAATGAAAAGAAATATATGTACATATATGGATGACTGAAGCATTATGTTGTGCACCAGAAATTGACATGTGTAAACTGACTGAACTTCAATAAATTAAAAAACAAAAAAAAGAGCGAGAGAGAAGGGATCCTGCCATTTGCGACAACACGGATGATCCTGGAGGACGTTATGCTGAGTGAAATAAGCCAGACACAGAGAGAAAAGAACCATGTGATCTCACTTCTGTGTGGAATCTAAAAAAGTCAAACACACAGAAGCAGAGAGTAGAGTGGCGGTTCCCAGGGACGGGAGGTGGCGGCAGTGGGGAGGGTACAGAGTCGCAGCTGTGCAGGGTGAGTGAGTCTGGGGATCAGCGCATGGCGTGGTGACTGCAGGTAATAACCCTGCACTGAAGCCAGGAGCATAGATGCCAGGTGCCCTCATGACTCCGTCAAAGGGACTGTGTGAGCAGACATGCAAGTTAGCTTGGCTGCAGTCGTACTTCACTGGGTATACGGTCATCCAGTCTTCACGTTGTGCACTTTAAATATATCCATTTTTATTTAAAAAGTGTTTTTGCTTTAGAAAATACTGCTATGTTAGCTTAGGCTAACATGTCATGGGTTTATTGTTGCCATTTTAAAATTATAATGATTTAGACATTCTCCTGATCGATTAAAAAAACCCATTAACAAAAGCTCTTTGGGATCCTCAGTAATTTTTAAGCATCTTAATGGTCCCAAGATAGAGTAACGCCATTCCCTTTGCCGGGAACTGGTTTGGGAATGTTCATGGACCCTGGGTCTGCCTAACGGACAGGAGAAAGTCTGCAGGGAGGCTTCTGGGAAAAGCTTCTCTGCTCCTAAAAGACAGCTGCAGGAAGACACTCTTCCTCCTCTGGGTACTGACGTGTCTGAAAGTGATGCTAAAATTGTAGGAGCTGTCTTCCTACCAGCCTGGCCTGAGCAGAAACACACCATCAAAGACGGCAGTGTTGTTTCCAGATTTCATCACCGCAGGGATTCTGTGAACATCTTTCTACACAATATACGTTTGCACGTTGGTTGTATTTTGATAGAATACGTTCTTGGAACTGAAAATGCCGCCTAACAGGATATACACATTTAAAATCTTAATAAAGGTTGGGCCCAGATTATTGCTAAGTCGTCTTGAAAAAGTTTATATCCATGAAAACTTCCACTAATATTTATTTAACAGACGCTGATATAAAGCTTATTGTGTTCTTACCGGGCAAGTGTCCTAAGGTTTTCACAAATAGCAACTCACTAATTTCACGTGAGTGCCAATTTCCTTACACCTTTGCAAACTTCATTTTCATCCCTGCTTGTCTGATAAGCAGAAAATACCTTACTATTTCAAGATGCATTTCTTTGCAACTCGCAGTTAATGTGGCTGGACACTGAAAATGCTCTTTGAAGGTCTATTAGTGTCCTGGGTCCATTTTCCTTCTAGGTTTTCATCTTTCTTTTTCTTACTAATTTCAAAGAGCTCCACGTATATTGGGGTATTAGCCCTTTAATGTCATTGTGATGAAGTTCAATAATCACTTATTCGCAATCCCAAGATCTAAAAAGCTCTGGAAACTAAGTTTTTTCTAAGTATGGGGCAACTCTTTGGGTAACAAAACATGACTCTGACTGACATGAGACTTTTTTTAGCCTTTGTGTGCTCACAATGTGAATAATGGTGCATTTTGAAGAGAAAAACCATGTTTGGTTACAAGGTACTGGCTAGACCTCCCTGGCACTGTTATTTATTTACTGTGTATTACCTTTTCTAAATTCTGAAAAACTCCAAATTCCATAAAACATTTGTCCCCAAGGATTTCAAGTCAGAAACTGTGGACTTTATTCACACACACGTCTGGGTTTTTTTCAGTTCACTTCTGGACGTGTTGAACTGCAGGTGTCTGTAGGCCTTCAAGTGTACGTGGTTGTGAGCAGCTGGATACATGAGTTAGAAGTTTATGGGAGAGATGAGGATGAGAAGCAGATTTTGGAGTTCAATTAAAACCATAGGAGTGCACGTCAGAAGGCAGGCACTGCAGGAAGAGCCGCGGGGACATCCAAGTTTAAGGGACGGAGAAAGGAGTCCGGGGCGGGGGGCCGGGGTAGGGAAGTGACGCAGGTCAGAGTGGAGAACAAAGTGGGAACTGGACAGGGCAGAGGTGCGACACTTCTGCGCTGTGACCAACACCCGTGGCCACTGAAGGCATAGTCGGGGTGCTGGCTGGAGTTCTCAGTGGAGCCCTTGTCGGACCTCGGAGTGAATTCAGGCTCTGGGGTGTGTTTGGGGTGGGGGTAGGAAGACTCTGATGGTAGCCTGTGTCCAGGCTCAGGAATCTGGACCTCAGCATTCCTGAATCCCCAAGCATCTTCTCATCGGCCGTCCTGAGCCTGGGTCTCCTCCTCCAGCAGGGGCTCCGACCTTGGGGTGGGAGAGGCTGGCCCTCACCACCCAGACGGGGCCGGAGGGACTAGAGAGCCGAGCTGGCTTCTCCCATTTACTCCTCCAGAGGGCCAGTGTCGGGACCCCGTCAGGGGCATTTAGAAAGTTCCTGCCGGTGGGCAGTTGCTTCCAAAGAGGGGGCAGCAGAAAGGCCTCAGGTCGGCTTCCAGTCGGCCCACTGCGAAACCTTTACATCTGGTCTCCGGTCCACTGGGAGAAAAATCCGTTTTTCATTCCCAGTTGAATGTTCTCAGCCTTAAAAAAATGTGCGCCTTTTGTTCATTCTAATTCGCCTACATCTGCATAAAACAAAAGTTCATTTTCAGAGCAGCATGGAGGGGGCCGTGCACAATTCCAGTTATTGTACAGAAAAGCCATGCGCCTCACTTTTATTCAGCAAGAAAATAATATATCCAAGATGTTAACGTGGGTGTTTTCTGCAGCTCGTACTGGTGATGTCTTGTCCATCTCTCAGGAAACAGTGGGCACTTATTAGGGATCTCTCGGATTTAGTTGCAGTACTTTTCATTTTTCATTTCCAATGCTCTCAGCTGTAAAGCGGGTGAAAAAAATGAGTGAATTTCTTAAATATCTTAAATAGTTGTCATCGGTTCTGATTTTACCTGGAGTGGAAACAGTTCCAAGTTTATAACATCATTCCATTAAGCTAATAGGAACTGAAGAACATGAAATGTTTCAGTGTAGATCATGGCACAAATACTTCCAGTCCTCAGCTAATTTCTGTGTACATTTGAAAAAACCCCAAAACATATGAAAACGAATATAGGGATGTATGACTGAAACAGTACGTTGTACACCAGGACCGACACAATGTAACTGACTTTACTTCAAAAACAAAAAACAAAAAACCAAAAACCTTTTCTTCCAGCACTACTGAACTGTACATTTAAAAATGGTTAAGGTGGAAAATTTTATGTGTATTTTACCACAATGAAAAAACCCACTTCTAAATCTTCAAAATTCAGAAGCATTCATTTAATGAAGAAGTACTTTTAATAACTCCTTATTTCAGTTTGAGAGAACTCAATTTGTTTTCATGTAGTCAGTGATCATGAAGGCTTAATTTATTAATTATTTTTTGTATTTTATTGAGTTACAGTCAGTTTACAATGTTGCATCAATTTCCAGCCATACATGAATATACACATACTCATTTTCACATTCTTTTTCACCACAAGCTATTACAAGATCTTGTATATATTTCCCTGTGCTGTACAGTATAATCTTGTTTATCTATTCTGTATATACCTGTCAGTATCTACAAATTTTGAACTCTCAGTCTGTGCCTTCCCACCTGCCACCCCCTTGGCAACCACAAATTAGTATTCTATGTCTGTGAGTCTGTTTCTGTTTTATATTTATGTTCATTTGTCTTTTTTTTTTTAGATTCTACATATGAGCAATCTCATATGGTATTTTTCTTTCTCTTTTTGGCTTACTTCACTTAGAATGACATTCTCCAGGGACATCCATGTTGCTGCAAATGGCGTTATGTTGTCGTTTTTATGGCTGAATAGTATTCCATTGTATAAATATACCACAGCTTCTTTATCCAGTCATCTGTCAATGGACATTTAGGCTGTTTCCATGACTTGGCTATTGTAAATAGTGCTGCTATGAACACTGGGGTGCTGGTGTCTTTTTGAATTAGGGTTCATGAAGGCTTAATTTAAAATAAACAAACCGTTCAGATGATACATCAACTCAGAGGAACATTTTACTAAAAAGTATTAAACACTTTGTGAATCTGCACGTCACTCTTGTGCAGGGGCCATGTTCACCTTTTCTGTACTGCTCCAATTTTTAGCATGTGTGTTGCTGAAGTGAGCACCAGATGTTACATTTATAACTCAAGATTACTTGACATCACAGAATCACAGAACAAGAGATCTAAGAGTCACTTCGAGGTTTTCAAATGTTTGTTCTACAAGTGAGCAGGCTGAATCCTAGGTTAGGTCAGGAAACTGGGACTAGCTTCCGAAGCCTTCCTCAGAGCCACTGATGATAGAAAACAAACTGAGCCCTGAAAACGAACACGCTCTGGGAAACTTGTTTCAAAAACAGTGGTCCTCCCCACCCAGAAGAAAACCACACAGTGGTCTCCAGCCCCACTTTATCTCCTTCCCACTTGCAAGAAGCAGTGACCTTGATTTTTGCCCCCATCTCCAAATCTCTGCTACTTGTTCATCAGTCATGGTGAAGTGTTACCTGTTGTCTTATCACTGTGGAAGACGCTGACTGAACCCTCTTTCACTACCATCAATACCCCCCACCCCAACTCCTCTGCCTCTCATATGGTCACACAGTGTATTTAGTGACTAATCCACATTTCCATGACTAGGATGATGAAACGTGCCAATCACAGCTGAGCCACATAGGGACTTTTCCTTTCTTGCTCATCTTAGGATTCTTTTTCGAATCAGTATGCCCTTTTCCCCTGTACAATCATTTAGTCAATGCTGAACTCCGCTTCAGTTATGTAACTTTTCCCTCAAAGTCTTCAAACACATCAGTCACTCTGCTTCGTCTTGGAAACACACCTCTGGTCGCCTCCATCTGGCCCAGTGGTTCCCAACGCAGTCACCTTGGTGATTCCCCCACCTTCCTCTCTCTGAGGTAAATTCCTCATTTGGTTAAGCAAGAGCTTCCCAATAAAGGAAACATAGGCAGATTTTTTGAGAACTTGCATGTCTGGAAACCTTTTAATTTTACCTACGTTTATACCAGTTGAGGTTTGAGACCATTTTCTTTCCGAATTTTGAAGGTACTGATCCATCTCTTCTAATTTGCAGTGTTGTTTGATACCTTCGGATTATAGGACTCCTGTTGGGTTTTTTGGGTCTTCTTTGTACCGAAATTTCACAATTATGTACCTTAGCATCAGTTTGCTTTTATCCACTGTTCTGGGCATTGGAAACTGATGAACTTCAGTTACATTTTCTTGAATTATTTCATTGATGACTTTCTCTGTCTCTCTTTATGAGATGCTTATTATTCAGATCTGAGGCCTGGTGTTCTGGTCTTCTAATTTCTTCTTTCCTATTTTCCAACTTTTATGTACATGACTTTGTGGGCAATTTTCTGAACTTCATCTTCTAACCTTTCTATCAAGTTTTTCATTTCTATTTTCAAGACTTGGTTTTTTGAATATTTCTTTCTCATGTCTCCTTTGGGTTGTTTTATTTTTTAGTGGAGACAAACTTTTTTTTTTTTTTTTTACTATTTCAAAACTTTGAGAATATGTGATAGTTTCTTATATTGAGGATATATTATTATTGATTATATTGAGGATATAAATTGTTAGATCTCTGCCTGTCTGCACATGTTTAAGATGGGGACATGATGAGGCTGACTGGAGGCAGCTGGTTCCTACAAGTAGGACTGTTGACTGTGGCATTCCTGAAACTGCGCTTCCTTGGGTACTGCCTGTATCAGCTGTCAAACTTTTCACAGAAGAATCTTCTAATCTCCTGGCTGGAAGGCATAAGCCTGGTTGCCAGCATTCAGGTAACCAAATAAAAAGTTTTGAGGTTCTAAATATTCTAATATTATAATAAATTATAAACGTTCACATAGCCTCTGTATCATCAAGGTCCAAGGAGATCAGCTATAAATGAGCACAGAGCCCTTCACAGCACACTGCAGGGCTGAGGGCGAGCGCCCGGGCAGGAGCAGACTCGGAGGGGCCTCCTGAGTCTGGGACTCACATCTCGCTGCAGAGGGTGTGGCTGCAGCCCACTGGATGGTGGGGAGGCCTGCTGGGGCTCCCAGGCTAGAGCTGGACTGGTCTCCAGGCAAGCGGGAAGCATCCCTCGGGGCTGCAGTCAGGCCAAGTCAAGGCCATGGCTGCGGCTGGGAAGAAGGAAATGCCTCATCAGGATCCAAGTGGGCAAAGGCTGTCCTCTGCCCCCCACCACAGGACAGGTGGGCAGGAAATGCCTCTCCCAGGATGGAGGGCACCTCACAGCAGGAGTCAGGAGTTTGGGAGCCCACCTCCTGTGAGAGGCGGTCACGTGGCCAGGGCTGCACACCCACTAAGGGACTGTGTATGCTGGCCACCACCCTGCCGCTGACAACTGGATGGTATTATCAAGAAGAGGCAAACTGAAGCACGCCAGAGCTCAGAAAAAAGGAGAAATGCTTAGGGGGTCCAGCTCATTGCGCGTCAGCAGTCCTATTAGTCTGCTGGGGCTGCTGAACCCAGCGCCACAGACTAGGTGACGTGACAGAAATGGATGGTCTCACAGCTCTGGAGGCTGCAAGTCCAAAACCAGGCTGTTGTCAGGGCCGGCTCCTTCAGAGGACTGAGAGGGAAGGATCTGCCGCAGCCCCTCTCCTTGGCTTGCAGGCAGGTCCGTCTCCTCCCTGTGTCTGCTCCCACCACCTTCCCTCTGTCAAGTGTCTCCTTCATAAGGACCCCAGTCCCACTGGCAGGAGCCACCCTGATGACCTTTCACTTGACCATCTCTGAAAAGACCATTTCCAAGTAAGGTCACTCTCTGCGTATTGGGGGTTAGGACTTCAACACGACTTTTGCGGGGTACACAATTCAACCCTAACAGCAATGAAGGGCAGATCTGGAGAGGCAACAAATTGGTACTTGGCACACTTCTAGTTTGTCACCCCACCCTCAGCTGACCCCATTTCACGCTTTCTAGACAATAAACAGGCTCATGCTGGATGCTGGAGAGGGTAACTGTGGCTCAAACCGAAAGGCCAAGATGGACTTTCAGCTAATCCTGCTTCCACCCACTCCCACTCCTACGTCCAGAGGAACCGGAGGTCACACTCATGACCACGTGGGGGGCCTCCGGGCCGCTCCTCAGCGTTCCCCACTGCTGGCTGAGGAGTCTGGGGTCTGCTGAGCTTTGCTCTCCAGTTCCCAAAATGTTACTGCTGGTGTGTCCTCTGTCAAATGAGTACATAAACCTTCTATTTTGGAATAATTTTAACTTATGGGAAAGTGGCAAAGATAAGAGAATCACCTTAGACCCTCTACCCAGTCTCCCCCAACGGTACCACCTCACATCACCACCGTAACTTCATCACAACTAAGAAGCTAACCGGCCCCTCCTGTTAAGGCTTCACCAGCTTTCCCACCGATTGGCTTTGACTGCTCCAGGGTCCAACCCAGGACACGCTGCATTTAGCTGTCAAGTCCCCCAAGTCTCTGAGTGTTCGCAGGTTGGTCTTTCCCGGTTTCCCACGACCTTACACTTGGGACGAGTGCTGTCAGTCATGCTGCAGACTGTTCACCTGGTCTCATGTTTTTCTCATGACCAGACTGGGGTCACGGTTCTGGGGGAAGAAAACAGTGAAGCATCTTCATCACACACTGGGGGCATGACAACCACCATGTCACTGATCACTGGGTCAGGGCACGAAGTTCAGCGGGTGGCCCTCCTCTGTAAGGCAGGGCTGATGGCAGATGAGGCTGTTCCAGAACCCAGTAGTTGACAGCAACAGAAATAACAAAATCCCACCCACCAACAGTACAGGCAGGTGGTGAGGCCCAGCTACCAGGAGACAGGGCGCAACGACATAATGTGCAGCAGGGCTGGGATGGCAGCCGGGGGACTGGACCCAGGGGTTACAGACACGGCCAACAGAACACAGCACGTCTAGGAGGGGTGACACAGGTGGGTAGCCAACAAGAACACCATTCTGCCCTTCCCATCGGAGCATCACCGATGGAAGAAGGAAGCTGAGGGCAGCTGCTCCAGTGAGGTCACGAGCCCTTGCCCAGGTACTGAGTCAGTTTGCCAACCCCAAACACACTGAGTGGGGAGGCTGGGTCTCCAGGAGGGGGCACCCTGGGACAACACGGCAAGTCAGACGGTACAAGTCCCCCATTTACTCAGGTGCCTGGGGTAAGGGAAGACCCAAGTATCCTGAGAGAGGGCTGCCGGACAGGGATCTGGCACTGACTCCAGGAGACCGGGAGCATCACCAGGTGGGGAGCACACAGGGGCGCGGTTCCAGACCGGGTGCCGGCCACGTGTACACGTGTATGTAAGTGCTCACAGTACAACTCCACGTGCTCTGTGCCCACGCGGTGGGCATTCTTCTGTCTCTGTGTAAAACCCGGCATCCTCAGTAGCTGCCATGTCTGCCTCGTGGGACCCGGGCCGTCCCAGAGGCCAGACGGGAGCCTCTGAAGCTGCCGTGCCCCCTTCCCACGTCCACCAGCTGAAATGGTAACAACGTGCTCTTCCTGGATTATAAGAGGACCAAAGAGGCTCGCAATCACGCGCAGCAAACAACACCCCTCCACAATTCTGCCCTGGGGCCATGTTAGCTCTCCTGACCTGTCCCAATAGCCTGAAGACACCTGCATGTCCGGCCCTCCCTCAGGACGCCCCGCGGCCGCTGCTAAGCTAATGAGCTGGGCGCGCCGGAAGCTGGAAGCGGCCAGCACGCAGGGGGCCCCGGTAGGACACACTTCCCCGCGCTGCGGGAGATAATCCTTAGGATTTTGTTTCCAACAGTTAGGTCCCACCCTAGCACAGCACACTATATTCAATAGCCTATAATAACCAATAATGAAAAAGAGTATGTAACTGAATCACTCTGCTAACACAGCACTGTAAATCAACGACACCTCAATTACAAAAACTTTCTTCATTTCCATTAAACTTCTCCAGGAAAAAATGGTTTGGAGGCTTATAGAACACAATTAGAAGATAATCCGATAATAATAATAAAAAAAAACAAGTAACTGGTCATCACGGGAAGATAGAAGGCAGGCAAACTCATTTTGAAACCTGCAAATAAAAGGAAGAAACAGTCACTTATCCTGTCCTTCCCATACAGAGTAAACACCACCGAGTGACCACACAGACGAAGGCGTGTTTCTCTGACAAACAGAATAATCGAATTAGAACACTGCCTGCCTGTCTGTAACCCCTAATAAATTGATGGACCTAAGCACTGATCGTCAGCGGTGGCTTTTATTACCTGGTGAGACGACCAGACACTGGTGCCTCGTGATGGGGGAAATTCACCACCATCCTGAGGCAAATTGCCCCCTCTGCCAAAACAGAACAAAAACCTGCATCTGATCAAGTCTGTGGACCCCAAACAAACTTACAAAGGATCATGTTAAATGTCACCAAAGGGATACAATCAGCAAAACATGGGAAACTCTGTAGGTACAACAACCCACCTTCTTCATAAATTAATTACAGGGAAAAACTGACTGAGAAAGACAAAGGAGGTTCTATTGCAACATATGGTTTTTAGTCAAGTTTTGATTCAAATTATTTAATAAAATGGAAATGTTGTGTACAAAATTTTGGGGGGTGTAATAATGGTATTTGATATGTGTTTTAAGAAGTATGTATTTAAAAATACACACTGAAATAGGAACAGAAGCATCTGCTATCTGGGACTGCTGCAGAAGGAGCAGGGCGGGCAGAGGCCGAACTCAGGGTGAGGGGAGGTTAGTGAGCCTCGAGGCGGTGACCGAGGAAACCAAGGGGCAGTTTCTCAGATCTTCACTGTTTACTCCATCTGCTTGTATATATGATTAAAAATGCTTTCACAACATTGTAAACTGACCGTACTTCAATAAAAAAATTTTAATGCATTTATATATTCCCTCCTCTTCACTCTTTTGGATGCTCAATATAGCTAATTATCAGAGAAACACAAATCAAAACTACAATGAGGTATCACCTCACACCAGTCAGAATGGCCATCATTCAAAAGTCTGCAAATGATAAATGCTGGAGAGGGTGTGGAGAACAGGGAACCCTCGTACACTGTTGGTGGGAATGCAGTTTGGTGCAGTCACTACAAAGGACAGTATAGAGATTCCTTAAAAAACTAAAAATAGACTTACCATATGACCCACTAATCCCACTCCTAGGCATATATCCAGAGGGAAGCTTAATTCAAAAAGATACATGCACCCCAATGTTCATAGCAGCCCTATTTACAATAGCCAAGACATGGAGACAGCCTAAATGTCCATCGACAGATGACTTGATAAAGGAGTTGTGGTATATTTATACAATGGAATACTGCTCAGCCATAAAAAAGAATAAAATAAAGCCATTTGCAGCAACATGGATGGACCTGGAGATGATCATGTTAAGTGAAGTAAGTCAGAAAGAGAAAGACAAATACCATATATCACTCATATGTGGAATCTATAAAAAAAAAAAAAGACAAACTTATTTATAAAACAGACTCACAGACATAGAAAACAAACTTATGGTTATAAGGTGGGGGAGCAATAAATTGGGAGTTTGAGATTTGCAGATACTAACTACTGTATATAAAACAGATAAACAAATTTATATTGTGCAGTACAGGGAACTGTATTTAATATTCTGTAGTACCTTATGGTGAAAAAGAATATGAAAATGAATATATCTATGTTCGTGTATGACTGAAGCATTGTGCTGTACACCAGAAATTGACACAATGTTGTAAACTGAGTATACTTCAATTAAAAATATGTATATATACACATAATTAAAAAAATGCTTTTACGTATGATTAAAAAGCCAATCATTGCTAGAATTTAGAAGAGATTTTTAGTTTTCTCCAGCTAGACCTGCATGACCACTGAGGAAGAATCGAAAAACAAGCCTGAACACTTCTTGTACAGATTAATAAAACAATCAGACTCAGATGAACAGAACCATTAGACTAAAGTGAAATTACGTGAGTGAGACTGGCAACTCATATCTGACTCTTAACTCTTCACCCTGCGCACGTCATACTTGACATGCAAAGAGCACGCAGTACACGAGGAGACAAAGCACACATGAGCATGGCAGACTAGTTACCCTTCTGTCAAGACAGAAGGCCACCGAGTCAGACTCAACCCAACACTTTGCTGAGTACGTTTTAAGAAAGTCATTACATTTCAAAAAACATTTCCTCTTTATTTAAACATAAAACACATTTACAGCATGCAGGTTAACTTAAAATTATATGGTGTCTTCCCAAACCAGTTGTCTGTGAATGTATCTTCAAGCACTGAAAAGAAACCAACATATTCCACAGGCAGACTCAGACCCTTTCCCATCACCTCATGTCAAATTGAGAGTTATGCGCAGTAGTTCTCTTAAATTAGGCAAATAATTTAATTGATCACCATGAATAAATATTACTTTTATTTCACTGAGTTTCTCTTCTGAACCATTTATCCATACCATTTAGAGGAACATTAATATATTCAGTCAAAAAAAAAAAAAAAAAAGGACACTGCAAACTGAAATAAGTGTCAACGTTCCAGATGATCAGAAATTTTCATTTATAAGAGTAAATGCTGTGTTTAATGACCTACCATAGCAAAAGCAGTTTAAGGAAAACAAATTTATGGAATTCTTTGTACATTTTGTGAAAGTTTGAAATTAAAGATAGAAAAGAACCATTGAGATATTTAAAAAACCCTAACACTGTGTATTCTGGGCCACATGCTTGTTACAATCTGCAGTTACACAGCACCGATACCCGTGGTAAATCTCAGAAGAATGAAACTGTCACATTCAGACGAGAAAACATTCCTGATTCACTTAAGGGTATTGCCAAAGAAGCAAGCTTTCATTTGAAAACAAAATATAAATATCTGTGTGAATGCAGCCAAATACTTCTCCATTTAGAAAACTATCATCAGAAACAGGCGGTAGCACTTTTTAGTTAACTGCGTTATTCCAATCTTCCCGCACAACACAGTTTCAGCTCAATTTCTGGAGTGTTTCTTTTGATCAATCCTAAAAACAATATGATCATTTTAAAGGTTACAGACTAACAGCAAGGATTTTTGACTGTTAAAAAAATAAATAAATTTATCTTTTAAATCAAAATTATTATAAAAGTGGAAATTACAATAGATAAGGAAATAGAAAAATAAGCCAATTATGATCCGAGTCTTCTGACTATGGCTCCAAATTTAATACAAACATCTGTATATAAAACTTTTTCAAAAAAGTTAATTCTGCCACTCAGATCCTAACACAGCACTTTCCAACTTTCTCTGCTGAGTAACTTTAAATCCCTATTCTCTGCAAACTTCTCTGACATGGTTGCAGTTACCCCCGCCCCCTAATTGATGAAACAAATATTGAAATCTTTCCTTATTACTTTCATAGCTTCTAAAATAAACTGTTGACTTAGTTTAATCATCTGAGGAAGAAGTGGCAAAAACAGGTACACTTAATTACAAAATTATGGGCTACCGCCAAGTAAGTAATTTGAGGATTATTAGTGACTTGCAAACAATTTACTATTTCTAGACTAAATAAGAAATAAATTATAGTGTATGACTTAGTGTAGCAGGTTAAAAACACCTCATGGATTTCAGAACAAAATTTACCTATGTATTTATAGATTCACCATGTGTCTGTCCTGTCCTTCCAACATTTTTTCTCAAGTTCCATAGGCTATAAATTTAGACCAACCAATATAGTACCAACAACATAAAACTGTTTAATCCTATAACATCTTAGTTCATTTCACTATATTAAGGTGACAAATTAATATCCATCCAGTCATATCTTAATTAGCAGGCTGATCAGAACGAAGCAGGGTGATCTCACGCCATCAAACTATGTGGATTACAGCCCTGGGAAGAAGAGAAATAAATTTCTTTTCCAAAGTCTTTCTTAAACAAAAGCAAGAAATTTGCTTTTGATTCTGTAAAATATTTCTATTCAAGATAATTCAGCAACAGGAATTTCATGAGATAATTAAGTAGCCTTGCTCACTTTTAAATGTCTAGTTAGGCAGTTTTGAACTTTTCAGTGCTCAAAGGGTAGTTTTCAGAAGCAAACTCAGAGATGATACAGATAATTTTAACTGTGAAATCATTTCAAGGGATCTGAAAGTACAGTACTGACCTGGTACAATTTGTTGGGATATAGTGTTAAGTGGTAAAATTTAAGACATTTAATCTAAGTGTTCCATTTTCCCCCAAATAAGGAAGATATTATTTTAATAAGAAAAGAAAAACAAGGAGTAAGTAGCAGCTAGGTAACTTAAACTGAGATTAAAAAATAAACACACAAAAAACCAAGTACAAAAAGCACAGTCCTATGTGGTACAGTCAGCTTGGCACAGTGAGGACTAAATTTAAGACATGAAGGACAAACTGTGTAATAAATAGGGCCACAGTTGTAAACTGTCGTTCTCCCTCCTAAGATGCCAAAAGTGCACTCTAGTTGTGTCGGGAAGCAGCAGAGCTTACAAGAAGAGTGGGTAGGAGACAGCTGCACAGGCCAGGTGCCATTTACACACTAAGGAGAAGTTCTATTCTCTAGTTCCCAGGGGTAGAGGCTACAGCCACTGAGTGACTGTGCGATCGTATGTCTTCATACTTCAATTACTTTCAACACCTGAAGACAGAAGAGAGCACAGAGAGAAAATATTTTTATTTATATAAAACCTGTATTTGAGATAATCATGAAAAGAATGAAATAAAATATACGTTAGTTTAAAAACATTTAGCCAACAGCTTCGACCGCTTTCCCCCACATCAAAAAGACGGCAACACTAAATGATTTGATTTCTTTCCCTTTTATTTGCCTCCTAACAGAGCTGTGTAAGGACAGTGCGACACTGAAAGGAGGTCAGCCCTGCACTTGTGTTTTCTCCCCAAGAGCTGAGTGAGCTATGAATGATGTGCCTTTAAAAAAGAAAAAAAAGGTAATAAAACAGAAGCCTAGTAGACAGTCTGTGACATTAAGCCAAGGCCCGCTAACTAGCAATGTGACATACATGACAGCTGTGAAAGACAAAAGGGGGTGGGAGGGGTCAGCAAGAGGCCCACGTGGTCGGGAAAGTGACAGTAAAATAAACCACCCCAGCAGCCGCTACCTGGAGGCATCCGTGTTCAGTGGCCCCTGACCTGCGCGTGTGGAGAACCCCAGCCTGCCCAAAGCACTGCGCGAGGCGCGAGAGCCAGCCATGCAGAACTGGGCACTAAGAGTACCGGTGCTATAAACACACTGCCGTCTCTCCCCCAGAATAAACCCAGCGTTTTGAAATGTTTTTCTTAATAATTAAAAAATAATTTAATAATCTCTACAAGGCATTTACCTTTCCAACAGCGTATCACAAAGACCATACACCCCACAAGGATGGCTTACGACTGATGGAAGACTTTAGAAAGGAACAACCACCGCCCTTTGGCCCAGCAGGGAAATACAGCTGGCCGCAATGAGCCGGTCACAGCTGCTTCTGGGCCTGGGCGCCCAGCTCGGCTAGGCTAGCTGGCTCCCTCGTGTGCCGAGCTGCCGTCACTGCACTGGGGTCGGCTTCCCCGTTCAATCTAAAACCTAGTGATGGTCTGCAAATGAGACAGTCCGAGCCCACGTGTGCACTTCAATGTGAGGACAGTATCCAAAAAGGACAAACTTTTACCTCTGTCTATATTTACGCTTCGAAAATCCTCTTGCCCACCTCCACTTCCAGAAAAGGCGGCCTGTATCTACTCCACACCCACCCTGTACTACGCACATCTTAACTTGTATGATTCTCAAGAGTGACTTTCCTTTCATTAATAAATGGGCTCAACAAGTCATTAATCCAAAGGGGGAAAAACAGAGGCCCTCTCTTAACTGGCAGGAACACTATCTATTGTCGTGTCTGCTGACATGATACACGTTATCCACTATGTAGTCTTGTAAAAATGTTTACACTGAATCCAATAAATGCTTTCAATAAGCAGGCAATAGAGGAACAAGGCAACTACACACAGAGACAACCACACATGCCCTGAGGTGGCTGCGCTCAAGGTAACTGGCCTAGTCTAGGCAGCAAGTCAGTGTCATTTAAAAAGGGGGGGCAGCGTGTGTTATTCTAGATTAGAAGAGACTTAAGGGGAATAACCTGATGTAAACAGTGGTCCTGGATTATTCCCTGGTTTAGACAAACCAGCTTAAAAAATTTAAAAGCAAATAAACAACTAGAGAAATCTGAATATGGATTGGTATTCTATAGTATTAAAAATGTTTTGTCAGGTGTGATGTTATTGTGGTCACAGAAAAATGTTTTGTTTTAGAGACATATTAAATAGATCATGAACCCATAATTATTTTTTCCGTTAAGAATTTTAAAAGTCAAAACGAGAAAGAAATTAACTGTTAAAAGGTAACTTTTTCAAGTTCATAAAAGTAGAAAAATCAGGATCCAAACTTAGATGGGACTCTGATGTTCATACTCGCTTCACTGTATCACTCTCTCCTAAATCCTCTATTGTATGAACAAAAAAAACACATTAAATTTTTGGAAATGTGACTCCTCCAGAATATTGCTGAATTTTCTGCTAAAATTGAGAGCCAACATTATGCAAAATGTCAAAATAAAAACAAGATTAAAATAAAGTAACTTTAGCATTTGTCAGTAACAAAAACAGTTAACTATCCTACAATTATCTAGTTTCCAAACCCCCTACACATCTGGTACCTCTCCTAAAGAATTAAATCTGAGTTCCTGCCATCTAATAAAACAGTAGGAATATTAGGCAGCTATAATCAATCACGTTGTAGAAGAGAATGTTCAGAATATACTGCCAAAATAAAAAAGCAAGATACAAAGTAGCATATTTATTAGAACAGCCAGTATGCTAGTAATATATTATTAGAGTATTTATCAACAGTTTAAACTTTTTACTTAAAAGTTTAAATGTGTAAAGAAAGCTCCAGAAAGATGTACACAACATATTGGGCAGTATTGCTGGATGGTGTTTATCCTCCACCTTGTGTTAATGCTTTATCTCCCCACAGAAAACAGATATCAATTACCTGTGTTTAGAAACAAACAAGAAAGAAGTCATAAATCAGAAAAATACTCACAATAGGTAAATGGGAAAGGACATAGAAATAACTTGTAAAAAATATAGAGACGGGCCAATAAATATATGAAAAAATTCAGATTCACTAATAAATCAATGAGATGCTGATTGTGGCCTACTAAACTAGGATCTTCACAACTATTAATACCCAAGACTGGCAAACATGCAACAAAACGGACAGTGTCCTCAGCTAAGACACCATCTGGCGCAGTCTTCCTGGAGAGCAGTGTTAGTGTGTGTCAAGAGCCTTAAAAATGTTCACACTTTGTCATTCCACTTCTGAGAATCTTCTGGAAATAATCTAAAAGTGAGGAGGTATAAAAAAGATGTTTCATACTTCGAATTTCATACATGGAAATTTCAATCTTGGAAAATTTCAAGCATAGAAAAATTAACATAATTAAATGTCCAGGAAAAGAGAAGAGTTATAAACCACGGTATATCCACTAGACAGAATACTAAGAGCTTTTAAAATGATCCCATGTTAGATTAAAAACATGAAGAATACAAATCTGCAAATATATATAGTCTGATCTAAACTATGAAAAAACTAGAAGAAATCATGCCAAATTACTTTTATAATCCCATACATTTAAAAGAAATCATGATACTAACATGAGAATCCAAAAACGTGTCTAACAACCTGAACGTTTCCATGGACAGCCCTGATCCAAAAGCCAGAGGGAGACCACGAACCTGGGGGTGATGAGCGAGGCTCACACCTGTTTGCCCCCGCCACCTCGCACGGCCACTGGCTGGCTGTTCTGAACAAACGCGCCTCCTCCTCGAATTGCACTTGGATGGGTTGGGGAAGCTGCTGGATGCTGCCCAGGACGAATGGGTTTAGCTGACAGGAAAAACAGAAACTGACTTAGAATCAATCTTAACATGTGACTGCAATGACTTTTTAGGTCGCATCTCTTTATTTACAACAAATTCCCACGTGTTTTGTTTTTCTCTGCCTGTTTCTCAGGGAATTCCTCTTTCTTTTCAGTTACATCCCTTCCTCCAGGACTGTACGATCTTTAGCCTCTTAAAGCCTTGCTCCTGTATCAGCGCACACAGGGAAACAAAACACTGTGGATGACATTTCCCTTGCAAGCCTCACTCTGCCACTGCTGCATGCAGTTGCTCCCCTCCCTGACCACTCTTGTTTGCTTGCCTAGTTCTGACTTTTCTTGTCCTGCTAAGGTGGCTAGTCCGCCATTTGCACTTCGCTCCCAGCAACGTCACTCTTTGGGAAAACAGAACATACAAATACCACATGACAACACACAATGAACCAATCAGATTATGTTCTCAAGTAAACACAAACGCCCAAGCCAAAACAAAGCACGGTCTAGAGGGCTGCTGTGTTCTACTCACCGATCTGTGCAGAGTGCACTCGTCTGGCCATATTCTTTGACCTGACCGCTTCCTTGATGCGGTCGACCTCCTGCTGGTAGCGTTTGCGGTCTCGAGACGCGTTTTCTTTGGCTTCTTTCAGCGCCGACTCCAAAGCTTTCACCCTCTCGGCCGTCGCTCTGAGTCGCTTTTCCAGCTTCGGCAGCTCACAGCGGAGATCTGCATTGTCACGTACCAGCTGAAGGTACACAGAGAAAACGAGGATTCCAGCTTTAAAGGCGATTTGAAAAATACATGAACGTTTTCTAATTTCTTTTGAGAAAAAAAGTAAAACCAGATTTTATATTAAAGATTTCCCATTTAGCTGATTTAGTTTAGGCAGCAACATGCAAAGAATACATATATCCATACATCTCACACACTCAATTTTGGGGGCTCGGGGAAACTGTTCTTTCCCCCTGCGGGGCAACAGGGCTATAACGCAGTGCTGTGTCTCTTAAGACCTACAAGTAATCACAAACTGAGCGAGTCCCTTCATGAGTGGTGAAAGCAAGAAAGGCTACAATCCCCTCACCCTTCCTCTAGTGCAGACATCAGGTTTACAGTAACAAAGATCTACAACAATTAAGTACGCTAAGAAGCTTTAAAAATAAGTAATTAAATCATATCAAGCTATAATAGAAAATAAGCAAAAAACACCACAGTAAGCATCACTTCTTAAAAAACATGAACTGCTTCATTAATTTGTTATTTCACATTCTGTGGCACTAAATGTAAGAAGATGGAAAGTGTATTTTAACTGCAAAGACTTGTCTGCAGACCAGAATTTTAAAATTACCATGAATAAATTAAGAAAACAGACGGACCTAAAACCCTACGAAGAATATAGAAATACATGTTTTCATTGGCCTCTTGATAAAGGGCTGTTAGAAATACTAACTCCCCCAAAACTGCCAGTGGTTTACTCACATAATTCTGGACAAAACAACAGGACGGCTCAGGACAGGACAACCCTCAGGACTCTGAAGACTGAAACACTTGCTGCTTCTCAGCTTTTTATTCTTACAGTGCTGCAGCGAACACAGAACACGCCCTTCATTACCTGCTTGTGCACTTTAGTGAGTTGTTCAAGATTATTTTCAAGAAAGGAGATTTTTTGCTTCTGAGCAGCGCTGCCTCCTGTGTCATCAGCATCGACCTCGGCGCTCTAGAGAAGACGGATAAATGCTGTGAGAACGCAGTGAGAGCATGTAAAGGATCTAAGTTTAACTACACAAAAACTGTTACGACAACGTGCAGTCACGTCACCCATGAACATGACCACCAGACACAGCAGGCACCGCTCACAGCACCCCCCACCCCCGGTGTCACCTCATTACCTTCTTAACCCGGGTGGCCAGGTCCTGAACAAACAGCTTCCGCAGGTTGTGTAAAGTCTGCAGTTCCTTTGCCTTGAATTAAGAAAGCAGTATTTTTGGAATTCAGTCTTCAAAAGCAGCACAACCTAAAGGAAGAGCCCGTTAAACACCCCCAGCCCACCTCCCCCCACGCGTTCTCACCACGGTCTCTTCCAGGCCCTTCAGGTCCTGTCTTGCTTGCTCGCGTCTGTCCTGCATGACCCTGGCCAGGGGCGAACACACAAACACGCTTTCAGCTCTGACTCCAGAAATCCCAGTTTATTTCTCACGGATACTGAATCAAGTATTTTTATCTGAAAGGATCAATTCTTAGCTTCAAATAAATGAAAGATGCTTATTTTTAAAAAAGTTTACCCATGTTGTGTCTTTCTAAGAAACTTCTATATGCCTTACCATATTTTAAATCTATAGTTTATTAGAAAAGACCTCCCCTAACACAGCAATGAAGAGATGAAGTAAAATGTGGCAAAATTCAAGGAACAAGCAGTGGTTCTTTTCACGCATTATCACACAGCATACTGATCCTTATCCAAAATAATTCTGAGTAACTGAGAATCACAGATTACAAATTATTGAAGGCTGAAACATTTTATGTATTTTTAAGTTAACATTATTCTAAATAAAGTTATGGCTGAGATTCAGTAGAATCTCTATAAAACCAATTCTGAGCTAGTCCTGATGGTGTGACTGTCAAATTGTTCATTTACACACATTCTCTAATGGATTTAAGACATGTGAAAGTTATAGTCATGGGTTTTCTACCTGCTCAGATTCTAAAACACTGTGTGTTGACTAAACTCTTGATAAATTAGAAAAAGTAAGTGGTGAAAACATCTGTGCAAAACGCAAGGCTAAAACAATAATGTTCTTTTATGCAAGATCAAATCTAACAAAAATTCAGTTTTTTGCAGCAGATCCTGAAGTCTTCTAAATTACTAAATGACACATTTCAGGCTTACTTTTATGATGGATCTTAAAGTAATGTGAATCTTGGTCATTGGTGAAATATAAATCCTTCTTTTCACAAAAGTGCAAGAAGGCCCTGTAAGTCTTTAGGTATCAATCAAACTCACTTAGAGGGTTTAAGAAAAACATCCTTGAGCTTATCTAGTGAAAAATGTATCCCCTGGACATATCCGAGAGCAACGTCGGTAATTTTCTAATTTAGTTTTTATTTTTAAGCATGAACTACAACATCTACTCACGTCAGCTCGTGCAGCTTTCTGCTCTTTTCCTGATCTGTAGCTTTCAACTTCTCATGCTCTACTCGCAGACGCTCCTGCTCTAACATCATTTTCTGGTTTTGGCTGACAAAAAAAAAAAAAAAAAAAAAAAAATCAACAAAAAAACCACGTAATACCTGCATCATCATTTTCTGAATGTTGTCATAAAAAATTTTCCAGCTCTTAAATTCTATACTCTCACCACTGAAACACACAGGCCTCCTGTGTGAGGCTGTCCCCTGCGGGGCAGAAAGGAGGAGGAACTGGCTACTTTCAGCCACACAGTCCTCCTCATACTCTGTTTTTCACACCATAACTTTATTCTTCTGTGTCTTTCATCTCCTTGAAGTCTCGTCCCTAAACCCACTTGGTTTACCAGTGAGTTCATGTCCCAAATTTTTGGTTACTCTCCTCTGGTTCCTACTCAAGTCATGATTTGGCAGCAGACCTCAAATTTCTATCGATGCTATATGCTATGTGCATACGGTTGTGGAAATAGGGTAAATATGTCCTAGAAAAACCAGTAAACCAAGTTCTCTTAAAAAAAAAAAAAAAAAAAAAAAAGCCCAACTTCTAAAACCCACAATTTCCAACGAAGTTTTCCTGAGTTTGGACTATTGTTTAAAAGGAAGCTACGGAAATGATTTGGAGGAGACAGTGGTGTCTACCTGCAGTAATGGCTGAAGTTGGGAATTTTTTTCTTTTTTACCAAATATTTATATCAAAAGACCTAAGAAAAATTTCAAAAATCTCCCCATGGAACTTAGAAGTTATACTCATAAATGAAAAGCTTCTGCATTTTCAAGTCAAAAATTATAGTTTTAAAAAAGTTATAGTTTCAAAGAAAAATTCAGGTTTCTAACAAGGATACCCCCGCCCATCAGTAACCGGCTACCTCCTCCCATCTAACTAGTCAACCCCTCCAAGTCAGCCCCCACCGCCTCAGAGAAAAAGCACACTTACTCTTGAAGATCAGTGATGAGTTTTTCTTTTGCCTCAACTTCATCTCTCAAACTACTGATCTGTTTTTGATGAGTTTCTCTGTGGCTTTGGATCTGCTGTTCAACAGCTTGCTAAAATCATTGGGGGAAAAGGAAATTGTCAGTTAATCAAGATCACCAATGATGAATTAAAGCCATCAGAATCCAATGTTACTTCAAACTTGCCTTAACTTCATTTGCAGTCTGAACTTTATTTAAGTGCTCCTTTTCCATTTCGTGCACCTTCTCTGTTTGGGCAGGGAGAGAAAACAGGAGAGAGGAAATAAGCCTCGGAGTTCTTGACAAACTAAGGCAAATGTGTTTTAGGCTAGCAGGCTCCCTAACAGCACTTGATTAAGTTGTCCAAACGCCACAGCAAATCTTGCTAAGCTCAAGACACACTGACTAGTAACCTCAGTTGCACCCTTTGTGTTGATATTACGGTTTCCTTTATTTTCTTTGGCTAATCCTGGAACAGACGGGTTACCGCATGGTAAGGAAATAAGAGAAGTTTCTAAGTTTCCTAAGTTGGGACACACACATGCACAACTTCATAACTTTGTAGATAATTCCCAGGTTGGCCACTTCCACACTCAAACACAGTATCAAAAGTTTCAAAGCCACATGAAAATGTATTATCTGTTCACTGTTTCCAGTTACCTGCATTCCTATGTTCTCTATCAGCGTGAACACGTTTACTACGACAATGCTAAGGTAAAACTTCATGGCACAGATAAAACTCATCAATAACGGGAAACAGGCACCTTGTGCGCGAAGCTGGACCAGCTCTTCACTCAGGGAATCAACAGACTCCTCCAGCTGTCTTTTCTTTTGCTCCACATTCTGAAGGTATTCAGTCAATGATTTGATCTTGGCTTCATGCTTTTGAGAAAAATAGACTGATGTGAAGTGGGAATAAAGTCTCACACACACATTTTGTTGTTCAGAATATTTGAAAGCAAGCAACTTTAAACCGATACAGCTAAATATATAGTACATTTATAGAAAAAGATGTATGTAAACCTAAAATGTTCCGGGGCAAGATTCACAATGATAAAGAATTTAACCAACGGAATGGTCATCTGTGCAGTTTTAACACTTAATGAAATAAAGCGCTGAAGGCTGACATATGAGACAACGTGCTGTTACCTCCGACTAACCTTGCCCTCCTCTCCCCTCCTCTAAGCCCTGCCTCGGTGAACGGTCTCACCCAGGTGGCTGCCAAGGCCCCAGAACCGGACACCGGCCCTGCCGGTCTGTCTGCCCTGCAATTCTTCTAGATCCTTCAACAGTCAAACCAGTCACAGCTTTCTGGTAAATTCTTATCCACATTACCAATACAACCCAGTAAAATCATTCATGGTCTTACACTGCTGATAGAGTAGGAAAAATTAACTGAATCCACCTTTTAATTTTGTTACTCAAAATAACCTATGGAAGGTCATTTTTCTTAAAACTTTTACCACAAATAAAATTTAGACACAACAGTGCAAAACACGAAAGAAGTGTGTTCTGTAACACGTACCTGAGAGATTCGCAGCTGGCAGGCTGCCAACTCCTTCTCGTTTTCTTCCATCTTTTTGTTGCTCTCGGTCTGCGTGCTCTCCAGCTGCCTGCAGCGCTTCACCATCGTCTTCACCTCGGACTTCATCTTGCTGATGTACAGCCTTGCTACAGTGAACTCCTCGTCGATCATGCCGGTCCCCTCGGGCTGCTGGGGGAAAGGCAGGAACAAAAATTAAAGAGGGAAACGTCTACTTTGTGTTTACCCCATCGGACTCTAAAAGCTTAAACAAAACTAGGTATATTTAATCTTACTCAACATTTGTAGGATTTTTTCTTTTATTTAATATTGTTTTTAGTAAAGGGTGAGGAAAGCAGGGCTTCATTTTCTGCCTTTCTTACTTCCTACAACTTAATGTTGATACACACCTGTAAGGAAGAAGAAAAGAATGCAAACATAAAAACAAAACTAATGAACTCTGCCTCTTCCAATTTTTGGATTTCCTTTTCATAGTCAATTCTTCAGTGAGAACTACTTCTTCAGTAAATTCATTGTTAATCATGTATTAAGTCCAGTTTAAAATTTAACAAATAAGATGTTTAGGTGGCAGGGGAAGGATGGCTTTAAAGGTCACCAAGGAGGACTGTGGTCGGTGTACATTCCTTAGTAACTGTCATGGATTTCATTACAAAATTCCAGTACAGTATTCAGTGTCAAAATTAAGGAGCTTGAGAAGGAAGAAATAAAACTGTCTTTATTTGCAGATGACATGGCTGTTTAAAGAAAACCTCCTGGAACTAATAAGCTATTACAGTAACAATGCAGGATACAAGATTAACTTATACAAGAGCCAATCACTTTCTTATATATCAGCAATGAACAAGGGACTCTGAAATTAAAAACCTCTCTTTTTGGTGTCATTTACATCAGCACTAAAATGAAAAAAGAAATACGCAGGTCTAAGTGTAACCCAGTATGTGTAAGATCCAGATGACAAAAGAAATCAAAGAACTAAATAAATGACAGTCCGTATTCATGGACAGAAGACTCAATGTTAAGATGTCAGTCCTTCCCAACTCGATCTGTAATCTTAATCAAAACCCCTTTAACTTATTTCCTTGAACAGCCAACATAATACTGAAGAACAAAGTTGGAGGGCTGACACTATCTAACTTCAAGACTTACTATAAAAGCTACAGTAATCAAGATGCTGTGGTATTGGCAAAAGAACAAATAGGTCACCGGAAAAGAACAGAAAGCACAGAAAGCCTAGGAAAAGACATACACAAATATAGTCAAGTAATCTCTGACAAAGGAGCAAAGGGAATTCAACGAAAAAAAGGACAGACTTTTCAATAAACTGTGCTGGAGAAACTAGTAATCCATGTGTAAATACCTTTCAGAAAAATTAACTCCAAATTTATCAAAGAACTAACCGTAAATAAAAAACTAAAAAACTTTTAGGAGAAAATCTAGGTCACCTTGGGTTTGGAGACGAGTTTTTAGATATAGCACCAAAACCACAATCCTTGAAAGAAAAAATTGGTAAGCTAGACTTCATTAAAATTAAAAGCTTCTGCTCTGCAAAAGACACTTTTTAAGGAATGAAAAGATAAGCCAGACTGGGAGAAACATCTGATAAAGGACTATTATCCAAAACATACGGAGAGAGCTCTTAAAACTCAAGGTAAGGAAACAAACCATTCAAATGCAAATTAAAAAGAGATACTACTACACATCTGTTAGAATGGCTCAAACCAAAAACTGATGACACCAAATACTGGTGAGGATGTGAATCAACAGAATTCTTACTCACTGCTGGTGGGAACAACACAAATGCCACAGCCACTGTGGAAGACAGCTTGGGAGTTTCTGACAAATCGAACACAGCCTCAACATGCGCTCCAGCAACTGTGCTTCTAGGGATTTTTAACCCATTGAACTGAAGACATGTCCTCAGAAAAGCCTGCACACAGACGTCTATAGTAGCTTAAACTGGAAGTGACCAAGGTAACCCTTAATAGGTGCATACATACAAAAAAGCAACACGTTATCAAGCCATGAGAAGACATGGAAGAACCTTAAACGCATGCTGCCAAGCCGAAGAAGCCATGTGAAAGGCTAATACTGTGTGATTCCAATTATATGACATTTTGGGACCAGCATCACCAGAGCCAGTAAGAAGACCAGGGTTTGCTAGCGGTTCGGGGGACGGGGTGCACAGGGAAAGCACACAACCTGCCAGGGCAGTGGAGCTATTCTGTGACGCTGTCATTCACGGTGGCCCCACAGCAGGTGTTCACCCAAACCCACAGAGCCGCACACACAGCGCAGACCACTGCGCAGGAAGCCCGGAGCAGGCCGAGCGCCAGCAGCACGGACTGGTGACGTTTAACAGGAGAACAAGTACCCGCAAAACACAAATATACTGAGGAGCCATCTTTTGTTGCTGCTTTAAGGAACCTATTTGCAAGGCTGACTTGTTTTCAAAATACTGCAGTTTTAGTGGAAAAAGCTGTCCTGACATCAGGGAACTCCTGTGACTGTCACCGGCTCTGCTACCAGACACAAGCCGTTCCTCCTCCCCATTTCCTCAGTCTTCACCAGTTTGTCACTTAGGTTATTTAAACATGAAATGGAAAGAGTTTTCTAAAAACAAGTCACAAATCTACGAAGCAAATTCTGAACACCACCTCTCTAGTGTTCAGTAACATGAAGTCAGCCTACGTTTTCACCCCAGCAGACCCCGCTCGGCTGTCGTCTCCCGTCACTTCTGCCTGGGGACAGGCGGATGGCAGACTGAGGGTGAGGAGAGAGCAGGGCAAGCCAGCCAGTGCTGGATCCAGCACCTCCCCGCTTCCGTGAGGCGCGCCAGCACTACGAAGTGACGTCTAGGAACGCGTTCCCGCCTCCCCCAGCTAACAGCAGTCAGAACAACAACCAACAGAAGGCATGCGTGCTCCGCACAGAACACTTCCTTCGTTTCCAACTCTCGTTAAACTCGGCTTCTCAGCAGGCTCTCACTGTAAGCCCAAGTGAGTTTCGCTTTGTTACTTTTAGACTTTAATAAAAAATAAAATAAAGTCCAAACAAATACTGCAACATACAATCTTTCTTGTTGTGTGTGTGTTTCTGCAGTTAAGAATCTGAACTTGCTTTTTTGGTCTAAGTTTTAAAATCTACAGATCACTATTTTTTTTAACCATATGCAAGTGATAGCATACTCAGTACTAGTGTCCTGCAAAGGATTATTAGAAAAGAAAAAGTAAGTGTGGCAAAATGCTGATAATTAATTAACTCTAAGGTTACGGTATTGTTTTCTTTACTGCTATGTGTCTGAAATTTCTCAAAATTAAAAAGAGAATTAATCAGCAGTGCTTCCCTTTTATCTTTTTAAACTTTTAGAGCAACCAAGGCCAACTCATTCCCAGCTCACTCCTGGAGCTACCTTCCCTGCGGCTCCACGTTACACACTCCTGTGTGGTAATTAACATAATCTCCAGGTGCAGAACCTTTACATAGTACAGGAAAAAACCAAACACGGGGTCCAAATGATGCTACTTACTGAGCATGTCTCCTCAAGGGCCCCTTACTCTCCCTCGTTCCTGGTCCATCTGAAATGAAGCCCGACCGTCCCCTACAAACAGCCGTGTGAGGACGAGACCAAGGACAGGATGAGGACGTAAGACAGACAAGCGTGAGCGTGAACAGACAGCTGTGCTCCGCACCCGGTGCTCGGCCTACCTTCACGTCATTGTTCCCCACGGCAATGCCTATCTCCGCCAGGTCCTTCAGCAAAGACGCCATCATCTCGGCCGCCCGCTTCTTCTGGTGGTTGGTCATTTCCTTAAGCTTCTGAAGCTCGGCATCGATACTTGCTAAAGTTGCCTAACAGAACCAAAAACAGAAGGTACAGTTAAATCCAGTGAGTGAGAGATCAATTCACATACTGACAGCTATTTCGAGGTTTCACCTAGTGCTCACAAAGCCATTTACTTCCCGCTTTCATTTTCTTGAATTCTCTCCTGAGCTCTGGAACAGCTCCCAGCTCAAACTTTAAACATGTTTTAGACCCAGGAGACTGTAATCATACTGTACCCCATTAAGAGCAGACAGTTTCTATTATTTCACTAATTTTTGAGATTGGGTAATGCTTTCTACCTAGAAATGGAACCTTCAAATTAACCAGATTTGATTTTCACTTATTGCCCTAGTATGGTATGTATTTAGAACCCGAGTCTGAGAAAACAAATGTTAGAATGGAGCTGAGTTTTCCAGACGGCTGGTAGGTTTTCTCTATCTGCTTCGTATATACTGCTTAGTCTCTGGTAAGAACCCACCTGGTAATGTCTGCTACTTTTGTGCTATGACACAAGCCGTCATCTAGGAGACAGTGATGAAGTATCAGTACTCTGAGTTTAATCACTACAATTATAAATTTAAAATAATAGCTGGTTTACCAGCAATAAAGTCACCACAATTTTGAAAATCCAAATGAATCTGGCCACTTTCAGACTATCTATTATATCACAGACCAGATACTTCATTTGCAATGTAATTTATTGACTTTTAGTCAGTATCTTTTAGTAACAATGGCGTTGTTTCAACCCCTCATTTTTTCTGGTCATTTCCTTAAGTGTCTGAATATCAGCAGAGTGTGTGCTCACCCAGTTTGATCCACAATATAATAGCAGGTCTGCATTACCAGACATTTTCTCTAACAACTGAATGGCAATACTGCAAGCATCACAACGGGGACACAAACACAACTGTCTTAAAGACTGACACCAGTGACCGAGGACCAACCTGCAGTTTACAGAGCTGCAAGAAACTCCTATTGTTCTTTCAAATAGTAATTAGGTTTGCTACTAATGCAACTCAGCAAGAGTTACAAAGATGCCTTGGTACTGAACCATAACTTCCAGCTAACTGTAACTCTAGGGATTAAAAAGGGAAAAGGAACCTCTCCAGGGGCAGGAAGCCCTTTAAAAATGCTGTTTCACAGTTCTGACTGCTTTCCTTTAGACAACTCAACACGGATGGGGAAATAAGGACTGAGCACTGATCCTGTGTCCAACTCCAAATGTGATTTCTAAACAAGCAGCTGGCATGAACGACAACAAAATTTTAATGAAAAAAAAAAAAAAAAAAGCTCATCCCCAGTGATGCTCAAAGCAGTGCAGCAGCTGTCACCACGATGCACTGCTCCTGCCATCCCTGTCGGGACACCTGCCATCCCTGCCTCGGAGCAGCGATGGCAACATCCTTGTCCACCGGGGTCACAGGGCAGACCCCCACTGCACTCTCCCAGGCAGGCGCTGTTCCAGGTGATGGGAATGTAACAGTGAACAAAACGCAGGTTACATATTCTCTGACTTTTATTTTTATGTGCACATTTCTTCATTGGTAGTTTGAATAATCAACTAATAACTTTACTGAGCAACTAGTAGCCAACTTTTACTTTTTTTTTCCCTTAACAGTAGAATAATACTTGGAATAGCAAACATGTTTTAATTACATGTTAGTAATAAACCTTTAACAGACCTTTAGAAATTGAAAAAAAAAATAGACCTTTTCCTCCACCTCTAAGGCTTCACAGGTGGGAGGAAATAAGAGTTGAGATTTGAGTTCCTTAAGAATTAATGTCCCGGTTGAGCTTTTATAGAGATAAATTACTTAGGTAATTTTTCAGTAAGAACACCTGTACTAAAGTATTCAGAAAAGAGAATGACATCCTACCGATTTCTGATTCAGTTCATCACTAAGTAACTCATATTCCTTAGTTTTGTCTTCAACTTCCTGAGACTTCTGATCATAGTTGACAGCAAGTTCCTCCAAGGCTTGTAGAACTTCCTTTACTTCTTCTTTAGAGGCATCATTTTCTGCCTGAAGGCGATTCAGCTCAGCTTGCATATTATCTTGATCTCTTCTGGTAGATGCCAGAAGCTATATGAAAAAGTAGAAGTAACTACTTTCACAGAGACTATAGGTTTTTAAAAAGCATATTAAGTAAAAAATCTATTTGCTTCACCACTGGGAGCCAGGGCTGCTGTCTGAGGGCAGAACAATATAAACGAAGAATTATGCAAATGTTACCAGTGCCCCTTGAGAAACAATGAGAGAGTTGAAATAAGTACACAGATGATCCGACCAGGACTAATCTGACTGAGGGTGGCTATCTCTTACTGAGACTGCAGCCTTCCCCCTGAGCTTCCTCTGATTCTCTAAATTCATCTGGGATTCCTCTGAACCCCCAGAACAAACCTTAAACAAAGGACCATTTTTCAACGATCCTCCATTCTGCCAAGTGAGATAAAATGAGGGTCCAAAGTGAAAGATAATAAAACAAAAGCAAAGATAACAGAAATGATCAATCGGTTAGATGAGGGCAGACATGGAGAAGGAGCAGCAAATGATCTTACTCATTGACATTCTCATTTCCACAGCAAAAGCCACACCCCAAATTATAAGTCACTAAAGACAAAGTCAGTGCAACTCACAAATCAGCGTTTTCTTAATAATCACTTTAGACATGTATCTGTGTGTGTGTGTTATACCCCTTCCCTCATTCCCAAGTGGAAACACTTTTCTTAAGGGGAGGGGAAATCTAAGGTTACTACTCCAGCTCAGTGAAGAAGGTCTTTCCCAAGGATTAATAAATGTTTTGGGGAGAATAAGACAAAACAGCACTGTACAAGGAACACAGAAGACAGAGTTAAAAAGCTCAGTAGATGTATATCAAAGAATAAATACTAAAAAGTTATCCTGCAGTTAGATAGAACTCAAATTTAAAAAAACCAACAAAATGCTTAAGAGGAAGCCAGTCCCCGCTTCAGTCTGTATGATGCACTGCTCTCTCAGGACGGCCACAGTGAAGCGTGGGCATTTCTAAAAAATGTTACATGTACTCGAGTGTATTCTGAGCTCTGCAGATTCCTTCATCTTATGTTTAAGTGATAATGACAAACCATAAAGCTCTTCTGGAAGCAATATGAAAAGTATTCAGTTTACCTCTTCTTGATCCAACATTTGTGTCTTCAGTTTCTCTACCAATTGGCTTTGCTGATTAATTTCTTCATCCTAGAATTTTTAGTAACACATTGGTAAGTAGCTCACAACCTGGTTCTAAATGTTTCCTAACACAAATTAAAGATTACTGTCCCCGCCCCTCAAATATTTCAAAGTCATTTTCTCCAAATTCAACATGGCTTATTTTAATCCCTTAAGAAAATGTTAGAACAGATGGAATTTCTTTCACTTACCAACAATTGTAACATACTTACCATGCAACAAGAAAAAGGCTTATGTTTTTGAAAGCTATTCACTAAATACTTCCAATGCTAAAAAATAATAAACATGTTTAAAGCTATCATTGAAAATAATGGCCATGTAGCCACATCAAACCTACCATCTCTGTTTAAAATACATTAAAAACACTACCTAGTAACAAAAACAAAAACAAAACCAGGACCATTTTCTTCCAGTCTCTTTACTGTTGTTTTTTCCTGTCCTCTCTATGTGGTTCATAGTTTGTTATTTTCACACACTGACACAGTCAGCCGATTCCGTTCCCGCTGCCAAATCTCGTGTCACTTCTTATGATAAGAACCCTCAGGCCCCTGATTCTATGAGGTCATTTCATTAAAGCTCTTCAATGACCCAATGCCGAATTTCCTTTTGAAAGTTCTTTTAGCTAAAAGGCGAAAAACATATGCCTCGTACAGTTTCTGCACAGAAGTAGAAATTTTGATTTTATATTTTCTGTTAATACAGTATCTTCAGAAGATTAAAAGAAATCTAGGAAGATGTATACAGGTCAGGAGAATTCATAATATTGAAATTAGAAGACAAAATACCTACGCCTAAAGCAAAACAGAACATGAGCCTACCTTGTCATCCAGTTGTTTGTACAATTTAGCAATTTCTTCTTCACACTTTCTTCTTTCAGCATCAGTGAAGTTTCCAGTGACTCCAATCGTGGCTGCTGGTTTATCATTGGTAATAGTGACATCCTTGTCCACTGCAAAAGCTTCCAGGTTGGCTTTCTCTTTGTCAAACTGCTCATCAACAGGAACTGTCTCTCCTAAAATAAGACAACAGGATGGTCAACACAAACCCACCTGCCTAAAACCAGCTTCAATTTTACTCCATTTCAGCAGCTTTTACCAACTTCACCTGCTTGGTGCCTGAGAAACAAAAAGCTGGGATTACCTTTGACTCTCCCCATCTTCTAAAGCCAGTCACTGAATCTTATTTTAATTGCTTTCACTCTAATCCAAGCATCTTGCTATCTTGAGACTTGTATAGCAACCTAGGTGGCCCTGCACATCTATTTATAATTTCAGGTAAACCCAGAATTTAACGTGGAAGATTTTACTCATTTTTATTTGATGATTCCTATTGTCTTTTAAAAAGTGAAAATGGATACACTTTGTTATTTTCATTTATATCAGAGTCTCAAGTTTACAAAAAAGCTCTAAATCTGTACCATCAAACTCAAAATAACCAATTCACAAGTTATTACCATTACGCCATCGGTTGAGTTCATTTTCAAGCCACTGAATGGTGTTTCGCAGGGTCTTATTTTTTTCTTTTTCTCTTTCATACTTCTTTTTCCACTGTTCTGCAGTTAACTCAACATTGACACAAACAGTGTTCTTAATTGTTTTAGCCCTAAGAGAAGTAGTTGGGGGAAAAAAGAATGTGACTAAAATTAATGACTTTCAAGAGGTACCTGCATCTCTGTAATACATGTATACACGGCTGAGTAACTTAACGTAACTATTCTTGTCTAGTTACGTCCTTGACTAAATACTGAGAGCTGCAGTCTAGTGCTTATTCACAACGCCAAGTAAATCAGTGTGTAGCTTAAAAAAAAAAAAATCAACCTGATGAGGATAAAAACAAGGGCCCACATTTCCCCAATTCATTTCTAAGGCTGAGTGAAGAAAAGCAATCATCACTGACAAAGACCACGTCGCCATTACTGACCTTCCCAGCCCCACCATCTCATATTCAGTTCCCTCTTTATCTGAGCAGGTCATGTGTGTCAACAGGCTTAATACAGGATTATACCTGTAAGGCTTTACCTGACTCAAATGTTTATTTTTTTTAATGCTGAATTAAAGCTTCTCACATTAGTCTGACTAAAGTTAACGTTTGACTTTAATGTGCACCAAAACTTAAAACCCAAACAGCCTAAGATATGGACTTTGCTTGAATTATCTGCCTCTCAATTAAAAAGCTGTGTCCAGTACACTAATAATATGCACTTGTGTGAACACCTGAAACTCTCCCAGCTTCAATAAACAAAGGCCTAGCCACATTAGCTACATTTCTCAACGACAAACCTCTGACCAAACAGGAGTGTGGATTTTGTTTCAGACTCATTGTATGATGACGGGGAGCAGCAAATGACGATAGTGGTTCGACAGTTCCCTCCTAGGGAGTCTTGAAGGATTCTTGTCATTTTACTGTCTCGATATGGAACATATGTCTGCGTACAGACACAAGCAAAAACATGAAGGAGACCAATGGGTTTCTACATAATAGATTTTGTTGCAGAAATATGCTACTTTAAAATAAACTACAAAGTAATATCAGTTATTTTAAATGATGGGAACTAAGATACACATGCTAACACTATAAAATAAATTCCTAAAAGACAACTTGTTCACAGAGTGGTTCAGTGAAGCCCTCACTCACACATCCATGCATATGTGTGTATCTATTTGTAATTCACCAGCAGATAACAACAGGGAAACAAAAACAAGTGTACTCACACTACCCTCCGCCAAAGCAGAGATGACATTTCCAAGAGCAGAAAGTGACTTGTTGATGTTCTTAGCTTCATCCAGCACAGCACCTTCAGCTCCAGTTTTACTAACCTATACGTAAGATTTCAAAAGAATGAAACAAGATTATGAGTTTAAGATGATTTTTCTTTGAATTTTCTTAAAAGTTAGAATCAGCAATAGAGAAAATGGAAAGCATCATGGTTTTATTTGCTAAGCATTTACTCTAAGCTATCATTATTTCTCAAGTCTGACTCTTCTGAGAACTTGGTCAAGTAACCAGCTGCATGACAAAAACAAGATTAAGGAGGTATCAAATTCATTTGTAGGTGTGCTCTTGAAATTAACCAATTTACACATACATTTGTACTTTACTTTTGTTAACCCCCCTGCTGCATCAGAAAAGAGAAACTTGAAACGGCTTCTCAGTATCCACAAAGTCAGACTGGCTTTGAAGAATGTGTGTAAGACTTTTACATAAAAGGGAACAGGTATGTCATTCTCATCAGAAGAAACAAATCAGCAGAATAGCAAAAATGGTCACAGAGATCAACATGAAAACATTTGAACTTATTCCGATTTGGATATAAACTAGAATCAGACTGCAAAGGACTATAATAAACAATCATTCAAAAGTAAGAAAGAAGCACAGCCAAATCAGAGAGGACTAATGGACCATCTTCACAGGGAGCCCAATGCCAGAATGGATAAAACAGATACCAAAAAATTAGGGAAAGGATACCTAGTAAAATTCTTAATGACGTATGTTGAACACATTCTCAATAAAAGCATACACTTTAAGTCAAGGACAACACGTGTTGGCTGAACTGGGCTATGGCCCGAATGACAGTAAAAATTACTATTTGGAAGGAGTCATTCAGTTTATGTAACAATAAAGCAATGGCACAAATGCTTGTTAATTCTCAAAAATATTACCAAATCCAATTCTATAAACATTTTCAAAATGTAACAATGAATAACGCATATTGGAGCTAAAGTTTAATAAAAATGCTTAGATATCCATCAGAATATAAAGATTTTTACCTTTTCACTACCAGCTAAATCAACCAGATAAAGTTTTCCACTCAGCTTTTGTTCTGTTTGCGTGTTCTCTTGTTTTACATTAATAAGAAATATACTGTGACTCCTAGAGCTATGTTCATTCATATCTGCAATGAAACCACAGAAACAACTATAAACAAACACAGCTTTCCCTTACTAGCAATTTCTAAAGCATTATTTTACCTAAGAAAAATCTTACAATTTTAATCAACTTGATAAAGATATTTTAAGGCAGTCTGTACCTTAACTAGTGTTAATAAACATGCTGCTTACTTGTAACTGCTACATGTCTGTTGGATTTTCCTTCATCTATGGTATCCATAACTTCATCTGGACTACATACAAAACGCTCCGTGCACCCCTGTGAAGTGAAGTTTTAGAGTATGTCAATATCCTTCAAAACTGTTACTGCAGGGCTTTCCTGCACATTCTGTATCACAAGTACCTTTACGTAGGGAACTCGGTTTTTATCTTCATGAACTGAAAGATTGGTCTTCGAAACTGAAAAAGAAAAATAAATACTATTAACAACATTTTCCTAAACTCTAACTCTAGCTGTGAAACAGTTAATTATCACTATTAAAGCAAGACCCTGCAGAAATAGATGTATACAGAAACCAATGCAGCAATATAGAACTTTCAGGTCCAGGCTCCCCTCTGCCACCCCCATTCTGGAAATAAGAACATTAAGTCGCAGTGGTTCAGTAGTTTCCTCAAGGATGATGTGTCAACTGACAGCTGATGTAAGACCAGAGCTCAGGACCTAGGCTCCCTAACTCCAGCCCAGTGCTCGAATTACTTCTTACAAAGCACCCATAAATATATCCTTTAAAGAGATTATTCCATGTGTCAAAAGGCATTCAATTAAAGCTTTGTAAGAAGCATTTAAAAATGTTTCCTATCATTTAAGTCAATTTCGCATAGGTTACTGAGAAATGGCCTCACATTTACTACTAAAGAAGGTAACATGTGGCTTTCAAAAATGATCAAACAGCAAGAATTTAACTCACCATCTAGTAGGTCCCTTATCTTATCCAAATAAATTTCAAAATATGAAACCTAAAGGGCAGAGGAAATAAAAGGAAAAAGACCAACCATTTAACATTATAAAGTAGTTTATTCACTTATTCACTGAATATTTATTGGGGTCCTAGTGCCAAGCATCGACTAGACTACGGGGACAACTCAGTCACGGCTTTCACTCTATTGGGAGGCCCTAAATGCGCTAAAATCCTCATGCAACTAAAATGCACTTTCCATTACGTATCTTCATCCAAAACGAATCATCTAAAACCTTTGAGCTCTGCAGCAAAACAAACTGTTTTATTTTACGGAGAAGGAGGCCAAAGAGGTTAGCCTACTTGTTTACTAACAGCAAATGAAGGACTTCGCTTTACTAATTCTAATGTTCTTTCAACTATACCTGTCCATTAAAACATTAAAAAATACCTTTTAAAAGAAAAAGTTTATTATTTTTTGGAACAGAATTATTCTAGGCATAAAATAAATTAGTCTTTCCCCAGTGATTTTACCTTAATATGAAATTCCAAATTTTCATCCATGGAGTAAATATAATTAAAAATATCTTGCACTATTCTTGGAATAATTCCCATGCCTTCTGGATCATGAAGTTTACCCTAAAGAGAAAACAAAATTAGGCTAAACTATAAAGCACAAATTAAAAACTTTTAATCCACAATTTACAGTCAACAGAGGACAGGAATTCTAATTGTTGCCATTTTTGATTAAAAAAAAAAGTGGCTTGACAAACACCCAAAAAAACCGAATTCAACCAGGATATATTCTGGTAAGTTACATATAAAGACTATACGCCAACCACGGGGGTTACCAACTGACCTTGGCCTTTAATTTTATCATTAGATTCAGATTATGCACATTTATAAATGAACATACTCTAGGGAAAGTTTTTAGTTAAGTTTCTTGTCCTATAAATCGGCACGGCAGCTTCTACTTAAAGTCAAATTCATCCAAGTGCTAGGAACGTCCTTGCTCTCTGACTGTAACTTTATGAAAATGAGTAACATGAATGAGACTAAAACAAGCAGCCATTTACTTTATACAGAATGCTCAGACAGATGATAAAAGCAGATACTCTGCAGCAGCGGCAGAAGATTAAAGGCTGTTTCCTAGAAGCAAAGCTTGAGCAGGCCCACATTTATTATTAATAGCAGCTCTGCTCATTCTGGAGATCTTCCTATCAAAGAGTGGCAAATATTTGGCCAGGGGCCGGGGTACGGGATGGACACACAGACACAACCAAGGAGCTGAGGAAAAATTAAGTGCTCTGAAGAGAAATGAAAACACATAAACATTAAAAATTCCAAAATTTACCATACAGAGAACTCTGATTTAATCCTAAAATCTTCCTAATTTTGTGGTTACACTGATAAAACAAAGCTAGGTATGACTTTCAATATACAACACTTCACTGTTTAAACTCAGGAACTGATCATTTGCCAACAATGTTACTTGTATACAATTCGTATGAGACAAAGCAATAAACAGTAAGTAAAGCTAGTTAAGCGGGTCAAACACTGTCAGGAATAACGGATGAATGTCCCTTGTGCGCTGCGAGCCACATCCAAGCACAGATCATCAAATGTTACCTCCATCGTATGCGTCTTCCCAGAGGAGGTCTGTCCATACGCAAATATGGTTCCGTTGTATCCCTCAAGTACATCTATGAGGAAATAAAGAGATTTTATACATCAGGGGATTCTTTTTCCTTAAGCAGAATGTTCAAAAACACTACAATAATTCACACGTACATCAACCTTGTGCCTCATCCGTGCACCATCAAATCCCCACATTAACATGTTTGTGGAAAGAATGGTGAGGAAGATTCAGATTCCCTTTACACTAATATGAAAGATTCCATCTAAGTCAAAGTTGAGCACATGAAAAATTTATAAAGGCATTAAAGGAAGTAAGAATACATTAACAGTAATTTCCTGTGATGCTCCCTCTAAGCAATTCCTTCCCCTCCAGCCCAGATTACTTTCTATTGTAAGAAACACATTTTAAATTCCACTGCTTGTAATCATTTCTCAAGTCAGCGTACATCTCCACTGTCATTACACCTGTACTCCAAAGCTTCAGGGGACCCAAAAGAGACAAATGATCTGCCAGTTTACCTATAGGTATCAATCAGCTTTTAGAAGTAGGGCTGACTGGTGGTCAACTGCTGGTTAAGCCTCACAAACCCATACAGACACCATCCCTCCTTACACAGCAAGTCCAGTCCTACCTCAGAATCAATTATCAGAACGTTCCTGTAATTAAAAAACAAAACAAACCAGTTTTTCTAGTCCTTTGCATACCCCAAGATCTAAAGTAACTTCCTTTAGGCTCAAGGGGGCTAAATACAAGTGAACAAGGTGACCTTTTGATTTCCAGTTTTCAAGGATTCAGTTTGTTCTGTTTTTTGGGGGGTTTTTTTTGGTTCTGTTTTTTTTTTTTTTTTTTTTTTTTTGGTGAAAAGGTACTATAAAATTACATTCTAGTCTAGAGGAAGCCAAAGTAAAAAGAGAAGACTGCTGGAAATAGATGGTAACAGTGGAAAGTAAACTTGTAACAAGCAAGACAATTCTTTTTTCTTTTAATTGATTATTTTAAGAAAGAAAGAAAAAAGATCCCAACATTGGGCACAACTAACTAGATAACAGATCTGCTACAGAAACATATACTAATAGGAAAGAGAAACTTCCCTGGGAAGATTTTAAGAGATCTAAAAATTTGAAACTTTCATTCTAAATCTTTTCAGTTTTATGACAGGAAGCAAAATAATTTCAAGAATCACATTTAAAACAGAATTGCAATAATCTGTCAGTAATTCTGAAGAAGAAATTATATGGAGAAAAAAAGCACCACCCTCTCCAGTTCACTTTCTTTATACATAATTGTTCTCGGTATGTCTGTGTAATATACCCTGCTTAAGATCTTTTAATCAACCACACAAAACCGAAGGATGAATTCCAAATTTTCGTTAGATCTATACATAAAATGTTCATTCATGATATGATCTGGTTACCTAGCAACTACCACAATAAGCACTTAATAAATACCGGTAGGTGAATGATTAAGCGACTTTCCCAAGATCACACTGATGCACAATCTACATGACATCACAGTGTGTGTGTGTTAGGTGAAGCCCTGTCACGTGACGGCTCACAGGATAATAAATGTATGCAGCACATTTGTATCTGGGACTTCAAGCAGAACTTTAAAAACTGTATACGATCAGAGGTTATGGAATATTCAACACTCCAGTATTTACTCAGCACTAGGACCCAGGCTCTCGGTTCTGGGTGCAGGGGAGGTAACAATGATTAGGTGATTTCTAGAGGTGCCATGTTGTCATGAAAGGAAGACCACTTTCGTCAATTAGGAAAATAATCCCTTGTGTACCTTCAAAACCATTCCTGACTCCTGCTTCCCATGGTGACTTTATTATAAGAAAGTCTAAGCCTACAGAAAAACTGAATGAATCTTACAGTGAACACCCCATAACCACTACTCAGGTTCTATCATTAACATTTCATCATTGGGAGCTTGAGATTTGCAGATACTGGCTGGTACACACAAAACAGATAAACAAGTTTATACCGTACAGCGCAGGGAACTGTATTCGGTAACTTGTAGCCCCTCACAGTGAAAGAGCATGAGAGTGAACACACGTGTATTCACGTACGACTGAAGCACTGCGCTGCGCACCAGAAACTGACACAACATTGTAAACTGCCTATATTTCAATTAAACAAATTCCATCATTTTA